>NW_026849044.1:0-298600 GCF_030867785.1 Colletotrichum acutatum | reverse complement strand
ATTGGGTTCCCATGCAGGTAATCGTGAACTTGGAAGTGGCGGGACGGCAGCACGGGAGCTGGGAGTTGCTGCCGAAAGCACGGTCCCAGCGGCGCGGCTGCACTGATTTTCCAACGTCCGCCACGGTACGGTGGTGAGCTAGGTACTTTACCTTACCTACTTCGGTACCTAGGCTATATACCGTATGGGAATATTGGCAAAAGTATCGGAAGCAGACTAGATCCATTCACGACGCCACGGTCCACGCTCCCGACTTTTGAAGGCGCACCCTCAATTACGGGTACCTTTGCAAGTGAACCGCAAGGCTGTCGCACCCAGCCCTTCCACCGTCCGTCCCGCCTGTTTGCGCAAAAAGTGCCATACCGCACCATCCACCCCATTCGTCAGATCGCGGGACTACACCACTCGCCTTCCTTCAGCCTTGCGCGCGTCCGAGACAAGAGAGACGCGATCCCAACTTCATCCCGAAGCTTTCACGAAGCCTCTCTTCAGACAACGCCGACCAAACAAATCGGCATCAGCGAGTCCATTGACGAACTTCGGTCGAGACCGACACGATTGTCACCATACTCTGCCACCCCTCACCGTCAACTTCGGCCACATTCCCCCACGAACAAAGCGCAAGAACCGCAACAATGGTAGTGAACGAGCTCGTATCAGATAAGAAACTCGGCGCGGTCCTCCAGACCTCAGGCTACGCCCAAGACCAAGCCGCCAAGCTCCTCCACCTCCTCACCGAAATCACCCGCGCGGCGGCCGAAGAGTCAGGCTCAGCTTCTTCACCAGATCTCCAAGCCGCCCTGTCAAAAGAACAAAAACTCCTCCTCACAAACATCTCGCACCTCCGCGGCCTGCACCGCTCCGCCAACTTCAACGCAAGGGACACAAAAGCCCAGACCGCCGAGGCGCGCCATGAGGTCGACCGCCTGCACCTCCAGCTGCAGAACCTGTACTACGAGCAGCGCCATCTCGAGGGCGAGATTGAGGCCTGCGAATCTTATGAGTAAGTGGGGGACGGCTTTTTCTCTTCTCTTCCTTTGCAGCGGCCGGCAGGTGTTCATGTACAACTAACCCCTTGTGTGATCTCCAGCCATACCTACCAGAAGCTACCTCTCATCCCCGTCGAAGAATTCCTCGCCGAGCAACCAGAACACACCGAAGCCGACGAGGACGCCATGATGATTGCGCGCATCGGCCACGAGCGCGCGGGACGAGAAGCCCTCGAGCAGCAGAGGCTCGAGTTAGTGGGAAGGAAGCAGAAGCTCATTGCCGAGAACAAGAAGCGCAAGGACGACCTGGCCAACTTGGACAAAGACTTGGAGAAGTTTATCGACGTGAGTTCTAAGAACGCGTTTTTTTCTATTTTGCGCAAAACTTGTCCTGCGCATCAACTTCTAACATCCACCGGTGTAGGCTGCGAAACCCATCCAGGAGCTATTCGAAAAGGTTGTATGAAAGCGGCAAATAGAACATACTGCCCCGTTTGACGAGCTCGATCTTTCGGCTGCTGCACGGAATGTCTTTGCAGAATGTGCTTCGGTATCAACAGATCGAGGGTCTCACTGCTCTGCGAGAGGCTCTGACCCAGCTTCGTGGTTCGGCACATCGGCTGGGTATGCCGCAAAAATAAGATGGCCAACAAAGATCCTGAACAGGAGAATCTAGGGGGGAATAATTCCACTAGGCGTCGCCATGTCCTAAGATCCTTCTCAAGGCTGCATCCGGAGTCTACGGATGAGGACTTTTCTCCAAAGCCGCGAGCATGCCTACGAGGGTGGGGCTACGGAAGAACGGCATCTAAGTTCAAAGGTATATTGCGGTGACACGCACCCGTGGGCACCGTTGGAAATGTCAAAGTTGGGCCTGGGGTGGCTCTGTTGCTGACAGCGCAGTGTAATAGCGCGCTGCGCCTCCAAAGAGCTGCCGATGGGATTGCAAAAAGGGTGGAACATCACAGACGGGGTCAACAGAAGACCACAAGGCCGAGAAAAAGGCTCGCCTCGCACCTTCATAGCCCACCGAGAACCACAACGTCATCGCAGACGATTGGCATCGTCAGCTCAATAATCAATATTATACAGGTCGAAACATATTTTGTTCAAAGACGAGTGAGCCGTGTTTGACGTCGGGACGTGTCCAATGCTCTGGGGGTGGGTCGGCGCGGGGAACTTCGAGGGGACGGCTGTTGAACGGGACACTGTCGTCACCCGCGCCGGCTGCCAAGGAAATTCCGATTCGGCATAAGCCCGGACGCCCAGCGAAGCCCGCCCGGCCGAAGCACAAGTGACGCGTTGGCTGGGGGAAGCAATGCACAGGGCAGCCGAAGGTCTCACCCCGGATCCGATGATGCGACATGTCAGTCCCGCAAGGTGACTGGTTGGCTGATCCGTCCGGCTGTCGGAGTCAACGGGGATGGAAGACGTTGGGCGGGGAGTTTTTTTTTTTTTTTTTTGGTTGCTTTTGGCTTTCGACATCTGGGGCAAGCCGTTTCATAGGTGACGGGCACAATCTTCCAGAAACAGGTTCTGTTGGCAAAGGGAGGATGCAAGTATGCCGTGAAGTCTTGGTCGTCGATAATTCCCTGACAGCGCGGATCGCATATTGCATCACCTCTGTCATTCGCGTCCATATGCTTCGAGAAGCCTCAAGGAACATAAATGGTAAGTCGCTGCAGGAATCAAGTCCGGCATAATGGTCCCCTAACACCCCATCACCCGTTCTTGCTTGCTCGAGGCCACGCACGCTGTACTGCAAGCTTCATCCTATGCTGTGCAAGCAAAAGTATGCCCATCTCGACTGTCTCGCAGGGCTTGTTTCAAAGTTGTTTCCCGCATTGGAGCAGAACAGGACCCCGTCGGTCGACAAGACGGCCCCGGTGGTAAACGGGCAGATGCGTACGCAGACGGACATGATGGGGCGAACTTCTGAATCGCAACATGTTGAGACATGCCACTTGTGACCGGACGAGTCTGAGTGCCACATTGGTCCATGGATTTGTTGTCTCAAGGGTAAACTGTCCGCTATGCGTGGGTTAGGTACTCTGCAGACGTAGGTTTCCGAGAGGAGCAATAATTGCACCAATTCGGTCTGAGGCTTGCGGGAGCCATCGCACGCTGAGTTCTAGCTCATCATCAAGACATCAGATGCTTCAGCCGTACCAGACACGCATCGATGTCTCGACTTAAGCTGGGAGACGGGCGCTCTTGTGCCACGGTGAATGTTCTCAACCTTAATTTCAAATCCCTTCTGCGTATGGATGGATTCATGGCCTGGGTGACGGACTAAGCCAAGGCCTGCCAAGTAACCGTTGAACGGCGCCAGAGTCGAATCGTGGATTGGTGGACACAATGTGTGGTTCGTAACTCCGTTCCCTTGGTTGTCTCCGTTTCTCCAAAACCTCCTCTTTTCCGATAATCTCGCCGTTGATATCTGCATCTGGTGGTTATGCGGCATACCACCGTTATGGCGATCCGCGAGTGCGGGTCGACGCAGGTTCCGCGTTGGCAACAAGCTAGGGTGCGACCGGCGTTGATGGGGTTCAACGGTGAGCATCGAGGTTGATGGTGTTCGAGGAGGCGCTCCGATTCCCCCAGGAAAGCCCGAGCACAGGGCACAGAACCATGCTGGTGGCCGTAGCCGGACCATTTTCCTCTTAACGCGGCCGGCTGGCTGGGCAGGAGACCTGGAACTCCATGTCTTGCCTTGCAATTTGCTGGTCCAGTCGGCCAGTCAGATTCGGAGCATCAGAAACGTTCAATCTCAAACGCCGGCCCGCCAAGTGTTCGCCCACCCCACCATCCGGCAACCCCCCTATAGGTCCTCCTTGCAATACGTCTTCCTCGGTCTTCTCCTGGTTGCTGACTTTTCATCATCATAGCTAGCATCCGCATCGGTATGGATGGGCTCGCTTTGCTGCTCCAATGCTCATTGCTGAATCCTATGGTGGAGGTTCGCGGATTAGGTGGTCGGGTCTCTACACAATAGATGCCGCGAGTGGAACGATTCTGCCAAGATCGGAGTAAAGTTGAAGGAGCAATTGCGCCCGGCATATGCGTGAATTACGAAGCAATCGATGGGCATGGTCTTGCTTATCGTATTCTTACCAAAAGCTCATATCCGATAATCCTCGGACGAGCATGCTCGCGTTGTTCGTTACGGAAGAAGCAAGTTCTCGCTTGTGATTGAGTAATTGCGGAGTGCGTCTGGGGCAACTCTGCGAGCGAACAATACAAGAAACAGCCTGAAGCGGACGAAGAGCCAGCGGTATCCTTTCTGTCAGACATATCGCGGCCTGCATCTGTTCGGGAGGAATAAGCACCGTCAGCTATCCGTACAAGGATGGCAGCCCATTCGACGCCACCCCCGTCCAAAGGTGAACCCTCTGTCGAATTTGGTATTCTCGTGTTCTGTATGAACAAAGTATGCGAAGACTTGTCTGTGGCATGCCCTACCTGCTATATGCATGTTGCTCGTCTGACCTCAAGTCTCTTCACCATTGCACTGCCATTTCGTATCAACCGTTTATAGAAAGCGCTAGATCAGCCAGGCCATGAATAGATACCATTGATAGCACGAGCATATCAAGATGGCTTGGATGCGGTGAGCACGGGGTTGATGAAATGCACTAGAAGCTAACGGCGTTGATTTGATGATGTTGATGCGGCTCGCGAGGCCACGCCGAACTTGCATTGACCAAGGCTAACCGCCCGGTGTCTGAGCGTGATTGAGACTGGTAAGATGGATTGTTGGCGATATGTACTTGTCGGGCACATGTCGATATCGGACAGTGTGACCAGGGCATCCAAGTCAACGGGATGCAGGTCGAAATTTCCCGCCCCGGCTGCCGTGACCCGTCACTGCTGAATCTTGACAGGTCCGTTTGCAGTTTTGCAACTCTGGGGCCCTGGTAGAGACCTGGCCAGAGCACCTGGGCCTGATTCTCGTCTGCTGATTTGGACTTGAAAACTTTTGATCTCCTTGGCCATTGCGACTCTGCAAAGGGGTCAGGCAGAGAGCAAGAGGAGCCGTAGAAGCTAGGTGAAGAGAAAAATTGGAGAACGGCCATGTCTCAGCGTCCCATCATTTCGCAGCAACGGTATCCCAGCACGCCACGAGATCCTATGTCGGCTCTCCAGTCCGACTGTGAGTGAGCAGGAGGGCCGCACTGTAACTGGATTGGACCGACTGGACAGCGTCAGATTCAGCGCAGGATGACACCAAGTGTGAGTTTGGCGATGGTGGGACGACTAAGAACATCGTCCGCGGGGCCTCGACCGCAGGCTAGTCCATCAGAGTGTAATCATCGATGCGAACCCTGGAAGGCGAAAAGCGTGCGACAAGTCTGGTCGAAAAATGCATGCCATGAGATGACATTTGGCAGGCATGTTGCCTTGCGGTCCCGTTGCCCATGCCGTGGCCAATTTCGCCTGCGTAGGCGCGTTTCGCTGGTAATCGCTGTCGTTCGTCGTCTAGCTACCCATGACCTCGTTTCTTTAGGGTCGCATCTCCTCGCCCTATGACGACGATGCCGCAGCATAGCCGTGATGGATGACGACGGCAGCTGTGGCTGCACGCTGGAAGTCCCCCCTCCTTCGACCCGCCGCCTGTCGACAGCTCAAGTTGCAGCGCCGCTTGTGAGAGCTGGGGTTGGGGAAGCACCCTCGAACGAACCAATGGCCACTACGGGACTGCGAGACTGCAGCTCATTAGACGGGCTCGCGACGTGTAAAAAGGTGTGCGCGCTCTCAGACTGAGCCACGATTTGCTCCGCTTGGCGTGCCTACGTACCACTTTGCATGTGGTCCCGGCAGCTAGAAGCGTCCTGCAGCGCCGCAGTGGTAGGTAAATCTACCAGACCTGAAGCATCGTCTGTGAGACTGCGATAGCGTGGTACCGCCAGCAGCATCCGCCCGCCGTGTTTCGATTCGTCCTCGCACGCAAGCATAGCATAGGTCCAGCGGCGGCGGCGGCGGCGACCCTGGATACCGTCTTTGTCCCGTGGCACTGTGGCACAAAAGGCGGCATCAATGGCGCATGGCTGCTCATCCTCGCCGGCCTGGCAAATGTGGATAGTCGCAGTGTTGACTGCTTCCAAGAATGCTCGACATGTTTCCTGAGCCGGATGATCAACGCACGGTCGAATCGTAGGAGCGATAGGCGTGGTTGTTGGTTGAATCAAGAATGGACTAGTGGTGTCGAGCTTTGGGTGTTTGATGATATTATCGACTGTCTTGAGCTCTCGGGTAGCTTGCGTCGTATCATCGTGGTCTTGAGCTTATGATGTAAACCTTACTGCTCGAGAGGATACCTAGTCGTGGCTTAATCGTCATTGTGTACTTTTCTGAGCTGGCAGCTGACAAGAACTTGATGCCATGGGTACAAATACAGCAGTGGCGTCGCACACGTAGGACCTAGCTGGTGGCAGCAAATTGACGGGAACAATCCTCGGAAGAAGTCGACTTGTTGGTTTGACAAGGTGGGCTAGGACAAAGATTAAGGCACGTCACTAGAGAGGAAATTGATGAAGTCGAAGCAGCCGAGGTGTAATCGTCACGGAGGGCAGCCAGCGCAAGCTGCCTCATTGATCACCTGCCTCCCGTCAGGTAGGTATTATCATTCAGACTGGGCCTGCTTGAGGTAAGGTAAGGTGCCTTAGCCTCTAGGTACCTTATGACACCTTATCGACTAAGCAGGCGCCTTACGACTGGAAAGAAGGAAGGATGCATAAGAACTTACCTTGGAAGTACTCCGTACCAGCCCGAACAATAAGGTAAGGAAAGCCCCACGTTCGGTTGTGTGGTTAAGCTTCGACTGCTTACTACACAATAATCTGTATCCGTACTCCGTACACCGCCCCCTGAGCGGCTTTCCACTAATGATGGCTAAGCTTCACAACCTGGCACAAAAGGAATCCTCCTCCACGAGTCCATAGAAGCCAGAGTATTCGTACATAATACGGAGTACTTGGTTGTTGATCGCATTGTCGACTATTCCCGGCCGGATTCTACGCCTTTTCCATCCTGAGCATCCACCAGAGCCACCACTGAGACTGTCATCAATGAGAATCCAGAAACAATTATGGGCTGTTGAGCTCTGGACCTCCTTTGTTTGTATGTTTTTGCAGGGCTTGAATGGAATGGGGATTCAGGAGGTCCGGGTCCGGCTCCAGTCCCCATTGTTGATGAGTTATTACTCCTGCCGCCTGCGTGCCGTGGTGCCCTGCCTCCAGCTCTGTCATCGCGGGAGCGCCGTACTATGTCCGCGGGATCCAGCATCGGGTGTCGAGTTGTCTTGCTCTTTGTACCCGTACAGAGTAAGGTAAGGTAGGTATCCATACGCAGTATTGTTGGCTGTATGGAGTACGTACCTATCACAGGCCCACGGGTCCCCTGCCTGCCGCACGCTTGCTCGGTGAGGTGGAGAGCTGGCGGTAAAAAAGCAGCACAAGGTGGACCTTTCACTGCACTGTGACGCCCCCGGATCGAGCACTTGAAAATTGTTAGTGGGGAGGTACTTTCCAAATATCCCGTTTGGGCGAGCCAGCCCGTCAGAGCGGGAGGAGCGACCCCACGGCATCTTAGCGTCTCTAGCGTCCCTAGCGTGGATAAAGGCACAGGCAGCAGGCAGTCTTTGACCTATGAACTTGGCATCGCTCCATGAGAAGCGCATACTGTGCGGAGATATTGTGAAATTACGTCCCAGTCATTGTGAAAAGTGCGACTGTTTGCTCTAGGTTTTTCTCTCTAAACACTCGTTGCTATGTAATACTACTTGGTCCATAGGGGTAAGTTTAAACTCCCTACCAGGTAGCGTGGGTCTGGCCAGGGTAGAGCAGTGACTCTCAATGGCCAAATTTGTGTTCGACGTGCACAAGAATCTCGAAAGTAATGCTGCTGATGTAATCTCGAAAAGCACGGGCAAAGATACCTGACAAGGGGGTTAAACTTTGGCCTGATACCGTAGTAGAAATGATCTAAAGAGTGCCTTAAGGTAGAGACTCGCAGTGAGGTGCTTCTTATCACCTCATCCTTATCAACTTCGTCCATCTGAGAGGCGAGAGAGTCTTGACATCAAGGCTGGACATAGGAATGTATCAACCAGACTGAAGCATCAAATATCTAGAACCAAGAGACGACACAGGATAAAGAAGGTTCGAATTGAGCTTCAGTGAAGCCACCCGCCAAGTGCGGCTGTGCAGTGCCCGACAAGCTCCTGTCTAGTATTGCCGGCTCGCACTCGATCATGACGCAGTGTCACACATGAATACACTTTCACCATCACAACAAGCTGCCCTGCCCAGTCAATCTATCTGAAGGGGTTCCCACGCTCTGCAGTTCGACTGCCTGCACTAGACTCTAGAATGAGGTGTTGACGAATATTGGCTCCGCTCATACTCGGAATCTTGGCCAAGCCTCGCAGAATATGAGACTTTCTTGGCCTAAACTACTATAACGTGACAAGCAAATGGCATGGCATGGCAGTGCTTTCCTTATGATCGTTATCGCTATCGGCACTGGGCAAGAGAATCTATCACGAAGCGAAACCAACGAACGCTACTCCGTTGGCTAAATCCGTAGTTCGACGTCGATTGGTCATCATCAACACGAAGGAAGGAAAAGAAGGGGGAAAGAAAAGCAGACAGACTCAACTCTACATCCCGGCCGTACACAGTGCTCGCGATTGACCGCTTACTCGGTAATTTCTTACTTCTCATTTCCCGCGGGGCGATTCAGTACAAGCGCAGAAAATTCCCAAGGCAACCAGACCTTGTCCGTGTATCCGTGCCACCCCTGCGAGCTCTCATGGGCCCACGTCCCTTTTCGCGCTAAAGCAATTATCGAGGCAGAGGATGGGAGTGAGGCAGGCGCAGAGGCAGCCCATTAGATGCGATGCGAGCGGGCGAGATGCACTAGCCTCAGCACGGCATACCCCAGGCCCTTGCCGCCCAGGCCAATCAGAGGCGATCCTTCTTTCTGATGAGCCAATCATGATCCAAAAATCAGTCCAAAACTGGTCTAGTCTGGCTTCTGGCACACTGGAACCATCTCGACCCTTGCTCTGTTTCTTGCTTCTCTCTTTTTTCTTTCATTGCTCTCTGCGACCTGCCTCGCCTCTTCACCACCTCAATCTGCTGCAGTTCTCCGGATCAAGGTGCCCTAAGGTAGTAACCCCCCCGGTCTGTTACGGCTGCCATCACCGGTGCTAGGAGACCCCCAGCTCGTCGTCTCGCCAATCCAGAGGCTTCCACCACCCCCATTGTCAAGTCCAAGGCCCCAGTTCGACGATTTTGCAAACTGCTCGTCTTCCCACCTCATCTTGCAGGCGGCGAGCACCTCCTTTATACCTACCTGACATAGGATACCTCAGCAGGTAGTGTAGACAGTTGTCGGTGCAACAGAGCTTCAGCGTCACCCTGTTGGAGCCATCTTCATACTTGGGTGCCGTTGGTTGTTTTGGTGAGAATGAAAATAAAAAAGACAAAGTTTGGCGGTAGAGATAATATTGGTATCCGTACATCGGGGAGCGGGTCCTCCACACTTAAGTCAGGCTGTGGCGCTGGGCCGACACAAGTACTCTGTACAAGTGACCCTTTTTCCTCCCCACGTCCCATCTGGAACCAGTCTGGTCTGGTCCAACACAAACAAGCTCTGAGGTGCGCGTGTGAAAGGGAAAGAGGGCTGGTACGAATACTCCGTATGGATACAGAGTCCAGTCCAGAGCAAGGCGCGCCGCACCTCACCTCAGAGAAACCAGCGCGCCCCCTTTCTCTGCCGCCCCCCCTCGTCTACCTCATTGCATACCCGGCCTGCCTTACAATATTACCTGTCTGTAGTGTACCACCCGCACGACACTGAAGTGGGCTGGACTGGACCTTAAGGTACCGCACCTTACCGTAGCTTAGCAGACCCGACCCGACCTTACTGTACCCGTGTCCACCTGCCTACTCACCTCCTGGCTCCTGCTCCTCTTCCTCCATGCCCAGGTCCCTATCCAAGAAATCATCCACTCTCACTACCTTGCACTTCTTCCCTCCTTCTCTCTTCCTCAGTCTGTCCCCGTATCCATTAGTCGCTATCCTCCTCGTGAATATCATCCGACAAGACGCACTCTAATTCTTCCCAGTCTCTCCCTTTTTCACTCCTTCTCTTTCCCCCTCCCCCCCCTTCCTCCTATCTGTCACCTGCTTTCCTCCTCACCCACACTCAACGCTCTTCAAGAGACAGAGTGAGAGAGCGCGAGAGACCACTATTGACCTCGACCGGTAGGGCTCCAATTCTACGCGTGCCATACGCAATCTCGGCCCAGAGATCTGATTCTTCTCCTCCGCCCTACTTCCCTCTTCATTCCTCTCTCCCTCTCCCACTTGCTGTCTGCAATCATTGGTCTCGCTCTCCCTCGAGCAAACTTCCACCCCCAGTCAGGCTTCGCACATTTCTCCAAGCCTCTTATCGGCTGCTTGCCTCGACAGACAGAAAACCTCGCCTTCCGTCGTCGACCTTTCGCAGCTGTCGCCTTATCGTCGACCTTTCCATCGCTGGCAACGCGCCTCACCGAAGCATTATCCTCGGTCGTCACCATGTCATCGATCTTGGCCTGGGCCTCGCGCCGCGTCGGCGGCTTGGCCATGCTCGGCTTGTTGGGTCTGAGTTACTGGGTTATCTCAAAGGAATCAGCTGCTTCTGCACACAACTATTTGCACGAGGATAGCCTTAGCTCTTCGACTTCGACTGCCAAGGGCGCTGGCATTTGGACCGAAATCTACGCCTACTACTGCTTGTTTATCCATATCCTCGTCTTCGCTTTCCCTCTCCGATGCTGCTGGGCTGTCTTTGACATGACCCGCCAGCTGAAGAAGATCGCTCGCAACAGGACCCTGAGAGATTACAGGCTCTCCCACCGTCGCCGTGGTTCCTCGACCTCCTTGTCTAGTTCAGAGACCCTCACGTCCTCCCACGGTGGTTCTGCGTCCAGCAGCGAGGCTGGCGACATGGAGCCCGAACTCTACACCGACGGTGATGCTGAACCCGACCGCGTCATCCACGCTATCATCGTTCCCAACTACAAGGAGGAGATGGACACTCTGAAGGAGACTCTGGAGGTGCTGGCTTCGCACCCTCAAGCCCGCAGCTGCTACGATGTGAGTACCTTACGACACCCCTTCAGCCACACAGTTATCCTGTAAATGGTGGTCATTCACCACTGCTATGGCGACTGCTTTCATTCTCAATTGATCCGTGTTCAGAAACTGACACTTGCATCCTAGGTCTACTTGGGAATGGAACAACGCGAGCCCAACGTCGAACTGAAGGCCATGACCCTCATTCAGGAGTTTGTCAAGAAGTTCCGCAGCATCGATTACACTATTCATCCGTCCGACATCCCAGGTGAATCCGCTGGCAAGGGAAGCAACGTGGCATGGGCTGCCCGCAAATTGAGCCAAAAATATTCAATGACCACCCGCAAGGATGTGATCATTACTGGTCTCGACGGTACGTGCGCATGTCAGATTCTGAGAATCTGCCGCAGTCAATGTTTCCAATTTTTGCGCATGTAGGATGATTCGCTGACAGAAACGTGGGGTGTACAGCCGACAGCCACCTCTCATCCAACTTCTTCGCCTTGCTGACTACCATGCACCTGGCCTATCCCGAAACAGCAAAGACCACCATGTACGCGGCTCCAATCATCTTCGACCGCAACGCCCACAGTGTTCCCGCCATTGTCCGTGTTGCCGACATCCTTTGGGGTGCTGGTGGCATGTCTGGACTCTACTCCGGATCTACGATTGCGCCTCCCACCTCCGTCTACTCCGTGCCCTTGGAACTTGTTGACCGCGTCGGCGGCTGGGACTGCGACAACGAGGCTATCGGAGAAGATTTGCACATGTACCTCAAGTGCTTCTTCGCGCTCAACGGCAACTTGACCGTCAGAACCGTCGTCAGCCCCGTCAGCCAGAGCAACGTCTGTGGCGATGGCTCTAAGGGTCTCCGCGGTATTTACTCGGACATGCAGGCTCGTTACAAGCAGGCCATGAGACACATGTGGGGTGCTCTCGACTCCGGATATGCGCTCCGAAAGGTCGTCGAACTCTGGCAGGAAAGGAAGCACACTTCTCGCGCTTTCCGTCCGCTTCACAACTCCATGGGCGACGCCTCCGACGTGTACGTCCCTGAGACGCAGCTCGACCAACAGGATCCCGAACAGCCCAGAGAAAGCGGTGTTTTCTCCGACGTCACCCACGACACACTGCAGTCTCCTAACTGGGAACGCATCGTCTACCTGTTCCACCGTCTCTTTGAGGCGCATTTCCTTCCTCTTCAGATGACCATCTTCGTTATTTCCTCCACTCTGTACGTGTGGGTCACGGAGGGTAACAAGGAAGTGGCTCACCTCAGCTGGATCTTCGACGTCTGCAATATCCTGCGCACTTTTGGTTTCATGGAAATTGCGCTCTACCTCTTCCTGTATGAGAGCTTCCACCGCATCTGCGTCAAGTCCCGCCAACGTGAGATGACCGAGGCTGGTCTATCTGAGGGCATGAACTTCTCTTACCGCAACGTCAAGAAGAACTTCATTGACTACGCAATGGTTCCGCTCGTCGCTCCTCTCTACGGTGCCATTCCTTGCGCTCAGGCGCAGCTTTGCCACTTCTGGACGCTGGACTTGGTCTACTCCGTTAGCAAAAAGGTCACCCGGCAAAGAGCGAAATCCCTCACGGCAGCCGAAATCGCGTAACGACAATTATTTTCTTCTGTGTTAACTTTTATCTACTCTTCGACAGGACCTCGCCCTCCCCGCGGAGGCGTCGATGGCTCACATTATTTTTCTTCAATTCGACGCACAGCCCAATTCCAGGAGGACCCACCAAGTGGCGGTTTTTAACTCGATTACGTGTATGAAGAAGTTGGGGCTCCCGAGAGCCTCACGTGTAAATAGATGAGGGCATTCTTGATATGCATGGCATGGCATGGTATCGGCATTCTAGAGATTTCGGGTATTCATGGGGCCTCAAACCGGAGTTCTCGGAGCAATACGCAGGAACTTGACGAGCGAGAGAGCCGTCCAAGTGCATTCGCTTATACGGAAGACGAAGTGGAAACGATGGGGTCGGACATATCCAGGCCAGCATGACGAGGCTCACCCACCAGCGGCAGGAAGATGCCGGGATGGTGACGAAAGATGACTGCATCCGCTGGGGACGGGACAAGCCCAGCAGGAACAGCTGACAATGGGCTCCAAAAGAGCAAGACGGGAGGCCGACACGACAGAATCCCGGAGCCCATTAATTTGGACGAGTCCTATAATATTTAATCTTGTGTGTACATAGAACGATTCATGATCATGGCAATTGACGCTAAGACGTGGATTGGACGGCGTGGTTAACAGGAAGAACGTTGCCACGATAAAATTGATGTGAATTATACATTATTCGTAGGCGTTTCCCAGTGGTTTGAGTTCCTTGTGGTTTGAACTCCATCATGGTGAGTAAAGTAGGCATGAACATGATGTATTTTGAAGCTTGCTCAGAGGAAACCATCCAGGCAAAGCTCCCTCATCAGCATACGCAATGAGATTGATTCAATCAATGATGGTGGATAGAAATCTGATCCATGCAGACAAAGACACGAAGCCGTTCCAACCAGCTTACAATGGTCTCTCATCTGTCAGACGGTCCAGCACCGCTGAGGTCGAGCCACCAGAACCCCGAAGCCTCTCGGAAGTTAAGAGATCACACCCAATCAGCTCCCATGGTTGTAAGCCACCGGAGGCCTATTGTCTTTTTTGCTTGGTTGTCGTGTACGGAATATCTTGGCTGTACCGATGGAGCTCCCGGACCGCGGAGTAAAGGATGGCAGCCGTTCAGAGGACGGACGGACGGTTTGATATGACACTTTGCTCGAGTATAAAGATGAATGGATGCGGCTTGATACCTTGACGATGATACCGATACAGCCACGTCCCCGATTTCTCCAGCTTGTAGGACCTTTTTTCTAAAAAAGACATTTTGATTTAATCCAGTGCCCCCTTCCAGGTACTGCTTCAATCTACCTTTGTCGCATTTCACGACAAAACTCAAAGAAGAAAAGAAGAAGAAAAATGACAGACAACGGTACCAAGGTGGTTAAGATTGGGGTCTTTATCCCGTCCGAGTGTCAGCTCCTCGATATGGCTTGCGTAGACGTCCTGTTCATGATGTCGAGGAGTACCTGGGGAGTCTGCCCATGATACCCAGACATATCCCGAACTTGGCGCCGAGCGTGGAAATCTGTTACATTTCTGTAAAGGCCAGTCCGAAGGTAGATCACCTTCCTCTGCTCCCTATGACGGCAGGCGTCAGGATTCAGCCGACGCACGATGTCTCCAGCCCGGAGGTCCAGCCGGGCATGCTGGATATTTTGCTTGTCCCCGGACCGGATCCGGGGGCGAGCTGGAATGAAGAGACGCTGGCGTTCTTGAGGGGGCATGCTGACGAGGAGAAGAAGGAGGAGGAGGAGGAGGAGGAGGAGGAGGAGGAGGAGGAGGAGGAGGAGGAGGAGGAGGAGGAGGAAGGAAACAGAAAGAAGACGGACGTGCTGAGTGTCTGTACGGGTGCGTTCTTGTGCGGTGCCGCGGGGATTTTGGAGGGGAGGAAGGTATGCGGACCGAGGGGTCTGCAGGATGTTCTGAAGAAGAAGTTTCCCGGGGCAAAGTTTGTGGGGGATGAGTTTCGATGGTGTCGGGATGGTAATCTTTGGAGCTGTGGTATGTATTGTTGCTTTCTCTTCTCTTCTCTTTTTGCTCTTCATGTCTGTTTTGCTAAAACTTATTGTTACATATCATAGGGGGCATCACGAACGGGAACGATTTGGTGGCGGCGTACGCTCGGAGCAGCGAGAGGCGCCTCTTTCCGGGGCCGATTGTCGAGATTGCGTGTAAGATGGCGGAAGTTGGGGAGAGGGGCCAGGTGTATGAGCAGGGGCAGACGAGGTTTGCTTTGGGGTTCGTGTGGCAGCTCGTCAAGGCTTGGTCTGTGAAGTCGAGGTAGGTAGTTGAAGACGATGAACGATTAATAACAGAAGTGAGAGATTTGGGAGAGGGATGGTGATATTGCAGTACGAAAATAGATTGTGTGTACCTATCTTGATGATAGAAGGTATGCTGTCTACAGGTCATGCAAGAGATATATCGTCCATCTATGTCCGTAACATGACGATATCTCGGATCTGCCCAACTTGAAGGTCGAATACCACACAGACAACTTGCAAGCATGATCTCATCAGAGTATGGCTTACAGTAAGGATGAGCGATCCTTGATGGCGCAACAAAGGCACCTCAAAGGACCTCAAAGGCAGCACAGACTTCGTCAACAGCATCAGCACCGAGTCCAGGCAGAAAGCGGTGTACGAGTGGAGGGTCCTCACCGTCCACAAAAGCGCCGGTGAAGACGTCGTTTTGGGCATTTTTGGGCAAGGGTCCAATGCAGCTCCTTCCCCAGACGCACCTTCCCTGCCGTTGCGCCTTGGTTGCTATGGTGCGATAAGGCCGATAAGACAGGATAAGGCAGCACTAGCGCCGCCATCGGTGGGGTCGAGGCCAAGAAAAAAAAAGAAGAAGAAAAAAGTTCCGTCTGGTCTGGTCGTCGAGCGGAAAAAAATTTCAGGCAAAAGCTACCTCGTCGACTTTTCTGTACAACCTCCCTCTCACACCCGAATCCCACTCCATCTTCTTCCTCTCCCTAGTCTTTCCATACCCCCAAATAACCCCTTCAAGAACGAACGGTCTTTGATTTTTCGACCTCCTTGAAGAGCAATAATCAAGTGCAAGAGCACCAGCTTTTACCAGCCTCATTCACATACCACCTTCACAATCAGCACAATGGCCCAGCTTCCTGTCGCTCTGTACGGGCTCGAGGTCCCCGCTGGCGAGATCCTCATCCCCGCCAACCCCGACTTCCCTGCCACTGTATGTACATCCCTCTGCCTTGTCTCTTTGCCTGTGGGCACTTGGGCGCAGGCGCCGACCAGATCGTAACTTGCGCTGGGCGCGGGCGCACTCCCGCTCATTCACAGTTAACTAACCATGGCATTTCCCAGTTCCGCATCACCATGGCTGCCATTGATCCCTCTGAGGCTCCCGAGGCCGATGCCGATGGCAACATTCCTGCTGTCCCCCGCTCCACCCTTCGCCTTGTCAAGCAGCGCTTCGGTGACGACCTTGAGGCCGGCGAGGATGAGGAGATCGATGAGGACTACCTTCAGTCCCTCATTGATGCCAACGGCGACGACGACGAGTCGTCCGATGACGATGACGAGCCCAACGGAGGCCCCAGCGACCCCTCCAAGTCCAAGAAGCAGAAGCAGGCTGAGGCCCTTAAGAAGCTGATCGAGGCCGTCGGCGAGGAGGAGTCTGACGAGGAGATGGACGATGCCAAGCCCAACGGAAAGTCCAGCAAGAAGGGCAAGGGCAAGGCCTCTGACGATGATGAGGAGGACGACGAGGAGAGCGATGACGACGACGAGGGCCTTGACCTCGAGAACTTTGTCATCTGCACTCTCGACACCGAGCGCGTAAGTTGCGAATAGGCCGTGCGAGTCTGGGTGGAAAATCTTGATTGCTAACAACCGCGCAGAACTACCAGCAGCCCCTTGACATCACCGTCCAGGAGGGTGAGAAGGTCTTCTTCGTCGTTTCTGGTACCCACACCGTCCACCTCACTGGTAACTACGTTATCGACGATGAGGAGGAGGAGGGATCCGACGAGGATGAGGACGACGACGAGTACGACCTGTCCCCCGATGAGCTCGAGTACGGCATGCCCGATGAGGACAGCGACGACCTTGACGACACCGAGGACCCGCGCGTCATGGAGGTCGACACCGACGAGGAGGAGGCCCCCAAGCTGGTCGAGACTAGCAAGAAGGGCAAGAAGCGTGCTGCCGAGAGCCTCGACGACCTGATCAAGGCCGACGACGAGACCAAGACCTCCAAGAAGGACAAGAAGAAGCTCAAGAACAACAAGGGTGAGGCCGTCGCCGCCGAGGAGAAGACCACCCCCAAGTCCGACAAGAAGGTTCAGTTCGCCAAGAACCTCGAGCAGGGCCCCACCGGCTCCGCTGAGAAGGCCAAGCAGGCTGGCAAGCCCGTTGGTGGCGTCAAGGTCGTCCAGGGAGTCACCATTGACGACCGCAAGCCTGGTACTGGCCGCGCTGTTAAGAACGGTGACAGCGTCAGCGTCCGCTACATTGGCAAGCTCGACGACGGCAAGGTCTTCGACGGTAAGCACTGAGTTCAAATGTTTGTTCCTTCTGAATGTCTCGCTGACTCCAATCTCTAGCCAACAAGAAGGGCAAGCCTTTCACTTTCAAGGCCGGCAAGGGCCAGGTCATCAAGGGCTGGGATATTGGTGTCATCGGCATGGCCATCGGTGGTGAGCGTCGTCTTACCATCCCCGCCAACCTCGCCTACGGCAACAAGAGCCTGCCCGGCATCCCTGCCAAGAGCACCCTGACCTTCGACGTTAAGCTCCTTGAGATCAAGTAAACAGGTCGCTTCCTCACTAGCACGACCCCTTTTTGGCGGCGAGACGCCGATTCAGGATGCTTCTCACTGTATTCTACCCTATTTTGCCCGGCGAGCATGCTATGAAAAGGTGGCATGCCCCTGCTGGGCCTCGGCGTTCCAGACGCCGACCTTTCCTCGTAATGATGTGTGACGGCGATACGATTCGCCGAATCGCGATATATGCGCCGTTGCCGCAATGGATAGTCTCCGACCTGTGGCTATCTGCGAAGATCCGCAATCCCCTCGCGGGATGCGAGAAGCAGAATGTGTTTGATGGGATGACGAGGCGAGGACTTACACTGCATTAGTTGGCGTATCACAAAAAGAGTTTTCTGTTGATGTAGGAAATTTCTCTCACCGGACATGGATGGTTTCTTCCGGTCGGTCTGTACTTAGCTCCGGTTTCCTTTTACGAAAAAACAAAGTCTCCTTACTTCTTATATTGAATCTCCCGGCGAGCCTTCTTCTTTGGTGACTGATCGTGCCTGCAATTTTGTTATGATGTCCTGAGATGTTAGGGCAAGCACAATCTGCGGCGTAGTTACCTACCTCGTCGCCGGCGACTATCCTGAATGGGGTTCACCTGCCCCCTATAGATCAATTGAAATGGCCAAGGCGGTCCGGCTGCTTTTGGCAAGTCCCCTGTTGCAACCGTTGGCCGAGGACAACGATCGATATCTTCGTTCCTAATCTGCCTACATCTTCTCAGACGACATGCCACCAGGCCAAACACCATCACAGCCGGACTGCTCGTCCGCCTCTCTTTTGGACTCCGCTTTGATCACAAGTCGTTATACCAGCAGGTCTCATTACCTCTTCTATAAGTTCCTCCATCACTACTAAGCATCATGCATCAACAAGTTCTCCGCAGCAGCATCGTCGCACGTTCAAATCCGACCCTTACGGCAACAGCCATAGACGCCAACCACACACTCCCAACAGACCTCAGCCCAGAAGTCGACGGACAGGCACAGCACACTCTTTGGAATACCCGTCCTCATCTCCAGGCGACCCCACTTACCCATTTGTTCAAGGGGAGATATCGCCATCATCAGCGTAGGTAGAGACTGACTCAGAGGGCAAACCATCACCAGCTAATACACAGAACAGACCTACAGTCCTCGGGCAGTGCTAGGTCCACCAGAACCAGGAACTTCATTCACAGATTTATGGACATACGGGGGAAACCCGCTCACAAGACAATGCAATCCCGCCCTCTGCGATACCCAATTGCCCAGCCCGTCACAAACCACCCTCTTGGCCCGGCCGCCCCAAATCCACCACCTGAGTTAGAATTTGAGCTTCCCTCAGCGTCCCACTACACACCCTGGGGACAGTTGGATTGGAACCAACTCTCTGATAAACAAAGGGTCCACACTGTCGAGAAAGCAGCAGCAGCCAGGATCTACCTAGAGACCTACTTTGAGAACGCCTTGAGTGGTCGTCCAACACCACGTGAACAACGTATCGCCGAGCACCAACGAAATCTGGATCAATACGGAGGTCACCTCGGTCCGAGTGAGAGAGACTATTACTGGAGGCTCTTCTTTGCAATGGAGACCAATTTCCTCCGCGAGCAAAGAAACGCAAAAACACACAGCTGCAGAGTTGCGTAGTCAACAACGTCTAGCGCTGAGATGAGTCGAGGATCAGACTTGGAGAACCTCGAGACTCTTCAAATTCTCGGGAAAGGAAGCTTCGGAGTTGTCAAGCTTGTATGGGATCGATGCCGACGACAGGTTTTTGCTATGAAGGTCATTCGGAAGTCTGACATGATTCGAAGCTGCCAAGAAGGGCACTTGCGAGCGGAGAGAGACTTCTTGGCGGCCTCTGAGAATTCAGACTGGTGAGTAGAGTCCTCTCGATGTGCTGGGCAACGCTGTACTCTATGCTAACTAGGACTAGGGTGGTGCCCCTGATATCCAGTTTCCAAGATCCAGTCAATCTTTATCTCCTCATGGACTACATGCCGGGAGGTGACTTTCTTGGTCTTCTGATTCGCGAAAATATCTTGACCGAGTCGAGAACTCGATTCTACATCGCTGAGATGATACTTTGCGTCGAAGAGGCCCATAGACTTGGATGCATCCACCGAGATGTCAAACCAGACAACTTCCTCATCGGTGCCGATGGCCACCTGAAAATTTCGGATTTCGGGTTGGCTTTTGACGACCATTGGTCCCATGACACCTCTTACTACAAATGGCAGCGACAGTCAATTCTAGCCCTAACGGGTGTTACGCTAGACGGTGATGGCGAAGATCAAAAAGCCGCCCGCGATGGTGGACAGGCCAGGCAACGATCATCTCGGGAAGGATCATCAAAACACTATCCCCCGTCAGAATTGCTCCGAACCAAGTTTGACGGGCTTGAATGCCCGTTCAATGTCGTCGAAACAAACGCAGACGAGATTGTAAAAGTCGATCAGTTGCTTAGTTGGCGAACAGCAGAGACACGCCGATCCTCTGCCCGCTCGATTGTTGGTACAAGCCAGTATATGGCTCCAGAGGTGGTCATGGGAGAGAAGTATGATGGTAGATGCGACTAGTGGAGTATTGGAATCATCCTTTACGAGTGCCTATATGGGCACACGCCGTTTCTTTCGGAGAAGGGTCGTCACTACACCAAACAGAACATCCTCGTAAGTTTGAACAATTCTTCCCATTGGATATTTCTCTGATTTTGTGAGCAGGAATATCGGAATAGCTTGGTATTCCCTGTTGACGGACCTCCGGTTTCGAGAGTGTGCCGGCAGTTGATCAAGGACCTGCTTCAGGACAAGGACGGCCGCCTCTCTTCACCCGAGTATCGCAATCAAGATGCTCGACGAAGTTGGGAGAAGCTTCAGGGATACAAGCGGGTACCAAGTCAATACGTTTTCAATAACGACGCATCCGAGATCAAGGCTCATCCGTGGTTTCGGGGCGTTCCTTGGGAAACAATACGCTCTAGTCGACCAGAGTGGATACCACACATTCAAAGCTACGCCGACTCTCACTACTTTGAAGAAGACGAGCCGATCAGCGACTGGTCTGACTCAATGGATTCTGAGATAGTGGAAGGGTCGGAGAACCTGGATGATCTCCGTCTTAGGTTTCTACAGTACGACTTTGAAGACGATGTGAGGGGTCTGACCACCGAGTTCATCTCCAAACCCTACGATTCATCCAAATTGAAAAGATTCGATCGCGACATTGATGATCATGCCTTTCTGGAAGATGTCGAAAAGGCCTTTCTCAAATGGTACGTCAGAAGAGTCGGACGAAAAGAATGCAAGCGCCCAAGAGACAAGTTACTGCGGGATCGTTGGGTCAAGGAGGAAGTTCTTCAGATGAGGAAGCAAACGGCTTTTCTGGGTTATTCATGGCGGCGAAAAGACATGGTCAGTCGTAGGCCTGTTGGAACAGTCTACCCTACAAATTCTTGAATTTCTTGAATGAGTGCGAGGAATGGATTGTCAGTCGGGGCGACTTTGGGCGGAGAGGCAAAGTTGAAATAGCTACTGATAGGAGCTTGGGCTGATTACACGTACAAGATGTGTTGCGCCATCATGAGAAGGAAAAGGGAACGTTCAGTATGAATAGACATTATTCTTCATTACATATCAGCCTCTCCTCTAGTGCGTGTGACATGTCGTGGAGGCACCATCAACTACGCCTAGAGCTTGGGGTATCATTATACTCAGCAGGACGACCATCATTTGGGTCCTTAGAAAGACTTTTCCCTCTCCACTGCCTCCTGTGAAACAGTATCACGCGCAAGCCTTTTGGCATTTGTGATTTCCCATTCACACTCCTTCAAGGCTCTGATCTCAGAGTTAAAGAAGAGGAGTGACATGAGTCCGTCAATAACACCAGCAGCCAGTCCGAGACTGCTTAAAAGCATGAGAATGAAGGCAACAAAGTTGTGTGGGCTGAACCACACAGCCACAAGACACGCAATCAGAATGGCAAACCATGCAACGAAGTGTAATCCCCGCCAGCGCCGCTGGTTCTCTTCCCGGTGGATGTACTGACGTGTTACGGAGAGGATCTCGTCGTAGACTGGCAACGGAAGACCTTTGCCTGGCCCTTCGGAAAGGGGGGCATTCTCGGACGTGAAGGAGTCGCGGTGGGAGCTAGCTGAGGCGTCCTGGAGGTAGGACGTCTCGTTATCGTTTTCCGTTGCGTCGAGGCCTTGGTGATGGCGGTGGTGGGTCGTCTGGTATGCCAGCGTTGCCTCGACGGCGAAGTGGTCGCTTAGGGAGCAGCCGAGCGTGGGATGCGGCTCGACCATGCCGACTTGAGCGCTGCGAACGACCCAGCTGCCGCCGCCGTCACCACCACCACCTCCTCCTCCTCCTCCTCCTCCTCCTCCTCCTCCTCCTCCGTAGCCGAAGAAGATGTAATCCAGGCGTTTCCCCTTTCTGTCGGGTGTGTCTGGCGGCACGACGACGGGTTCTTTACCCTCACCGAGTTTCTTCTGCTGCTCCTTGGACCAGCGCCAGGTGTTGTAGACGTGGTCCGAGGTGGCGCCGTTCTCGCGCAAGTTAAAGTCGGCCGAGGGAACGGGCCTGCCGCGGGCCTTTTCCAGGGGGTCGTCTGCGGCGCCGAGGGAGGAGTCCGGGTGGAGGACGCGCCAGACGTCGTAAACGGGTGCGTGGGCTGTGATGATGCGGTGCGGGAGGGACAGGGGCCGCATGTTGAAGTCGCCCATGGCGAGGGCGAGGTCGCCGCGCTGGACGGCGGCGCGGAGGAGTTTGGACATTTCCCAGGACTGGGCGAGGCGATGGGCGAGGTAGGTGTCGCCCGGTTGGTTTTCGGTGTATGGTGCGTGGGTGTGGGTGTTGAAGATGCTCAGGACGTGGTCTCTACCGGGGCCGCCGTCTGCGCCAGCGAGGCGGATGGGGATGCGGGCGCAGGCGATGCCCTTGCCGACGTACCAGTCGCCTCGCCAAAAGGCCGTGGGTCTGCCGTTGAGAGGGTAAGCATGCATGGAGCTCTCGTCAATGGGCCAACGGGAGAGGACGGCGAGGCCGCCGCCAAAGGGGCCCGAGTAGTAGAACTTGCCGTGGGGCAGGACGGCGGCGGTCTCGGCGCGGATGGCGTCGTAGTCGGAGGTGACCCAGCACTCTTGGAGGGCGACGACGTGGGGCGGGTCCGGGAGGGCGGCGATGCGGCGGCCGATTTCTGCGAGGCGTTGGGGGCGGAGCTTGGAGATGTATTTTAGGCCCCAGCAGTTGAGGGTTAGGAGGCGGAGGTCCTTTGGGAGAGGGTTGTCCATTTTGTGTTGGTTTATGTTGTTTGATGTTTTGAAATGATGAGGTGAAGAGCCTGAAGATTATGGTTCAGGAAATTGGAGAATATGTGGAGGAATAAATAGGAAAGACCACTGAGGAGAATGCGAACGAAGGCAAAGAATATAATGGCTTGAAATTGAGCAGAGGTATTGGATCAAGAGAAGCGTTGAACGCGTGTAAGACGACAGCGAGCTGCTATCAGATAGGTCGGCAGTTGTAGGTGATTACGCCGAAGCTTCCGAAGTGGATGGTGAGAGCAGGATTCAAACTCTGCAGCGGTTGTAATGATAGGTAGTTGACTTGGCTGGCGCTATGGCATCTGCAAAAGAAATGCGAAAATGAAGTCGCATTACCGTCAAAGGTGAGGTCGGATCGCGGGGCTCTTACGAGATGGGATGAAAAAGGTCACTACAACGGACGCTTGGACTTTTGGTGACGTTGCGTTCGGTTTTCTTTTTCTTCTCTCGACTTCCTGGGAGCTGTCCCGTTTGCGTTTGCCGGCGAGCCGGGGGTTGTCGACGGAAGAGCGACCCACTTTGCAGATGCTCGGCCGGAAGGTGCCCCCATACCTTATACTCCGCCATTGGCCAATCGGTACGAGAATGGCGGCAGCGGATTCTTATCTTAGCGGTCCCACACACAATCAGGGGAGAGCTTGACCCCAGAGTGACCTGTGCGGTGGGGACGAGGCTGAAAAGTAACCGCTAAACGTCAGTCGGGCAACCCCTGCTTCTTGCAACGCGCCAAAAGTTGCTGATCATTCTTGCTGTATGTCTTTCTCAGCCTTGCCCATTCACTTTCCTGGGCATTGATTGTTCTTCCCTCCCACCGGCCGCTCGCCTTCGAATGAACAGCCTCCTTTACCAACACAAAAAGGAGCTGGAAACTCGTCTCATATACTCGTACCTTTATACCCAAACATAACGCGAAAAATGTCAGACCTCGGCTCCTCAGCAGCAGCGACGCCTCTCCCCGAACCCCCTCCAAAACGTCGCAAAGTCGTCGCACACAGCACATCCGCGACACCGCGATCAAGCTCACCAGATGAGCTCAACGACACAACAGTCACGACCACCACGGCATCAGCAACAGCCGCGAAGAAATCCACCGCGACAACAACGAGAACGAAGAAGCAGCGGTCCAGCACATCCCGCCGCCTGTCGACCAACCGCGGCCGTCCCAGCATGACACCTAGCAGGTCTCCTAGCGAGGATGAGCTCAACGAGGCGGCATACTACTCGCGCTCATCGCACTCCAAATCCCGATCACGGTCGCACTCGGGGTCGCGCTCGCGCTCGCGCACACCGAGGTCGGTGACCGCCTCGCCCTCCCGCTCACGCAGCGACGACGACGACGACGATGACGACGAGGAGGACGAGTCGCGCGCGGGATCACGGTCGCCTGCATCCACATCGGGCGGCAGTCTCTCAGGCGCCGTCGATCGCAGGCTACGTCTCTCCTCGACCAACGGCGGCGCAGATACTGGTGCGACAGTGACGACGCCCATGACACCCGGGCCCGTGAAGAAGGGCCCCGTGAGGCCGCGGTACGAGGAGGAAAGGGTGCTGAGCGGTCACGCGGGAGCGCCCGCCTCGCAGGTGCGGATATCGCCCGACGGCAGGTGGATCGCGAGCGCTTCGGCCGACGGGACCGTCAAGACGTGGGACGCGGCCACGGGGGAGCACATGGACACCCTGGTGGGCCACATGGCCGGCGTGAACTGCGTGGCGTGGAGCCCCAACAGCGGGAGCCTGGCGACTGGCTCCGACGACAAGTCGATTCGCATCTGGGACCGGGTGACGGGCCGGCCAAAGGTCACGGCCAAGGGCGTGGGCCACATGGCCAAGGACGACGCGGCGCCCGCGGCGCATCCTATGCTGCCGCTGCGGGGACACCACAACTACGTGATGTGTCTCGCCTTCTCGCCCAAGGGAAACATACTCGCCTCGGGATCGTACGACGAGGCCGTCTTTTTGTGGGATGTGCGAGCGGGTCGCTTGATGCGTAGTTTGCCGGCGCATAGCGACCCGGTCAGCGGCATCGACTTTTCATGCGACGGCACGTTGGTCGTGAGTTGTTCGACCGACGGTCTCATGTACGTATTACCAAAGCTACCCCCCTTTCCTACTTGGGTAGGATCCTTGACTGACCCTCAACACCAGTCGCATATGGGACACCTACACCGGTCAGTGCCTCCGCACCCTAGTCCACGAAGACAACCCCGCCGTAACCTCCGTCTGCTTCGCGCCCAACGGCCGCTTCGTCCTCGCCTTCAACCTCGACAACAGCATCCGCCTCTGGGACTACGTCGCCGGTTCCGTAAAAAAAACGTACCAAGGCCACGCCAACAACCGCTTCGCTATCGGCGGCTGCTTCGGCCTCGTCCCCGGCGAGGGCGCCTTCATCGCCTCGGCCAGCGAGGACGGCGAGATTGTGCTGTGGGACGTCGTCACCAAGGAGGTTGTTCAGCGCATCCCCGCCCACAAGAAGGATTCTTCTTCGCACCGGGGAGGCGGCAAGGGTGCCAACGTGTGTTTCTGGGTCGATGTCAATGGGGATGTCATGGTGTCGGCGGGGCAGGACGGACGGATACGCATCTTCAAGAGGTTGTTGGGCGAAGGGGAGGTTGATGCCGTGGCTGCTGCTGCCGCCGCTGTTGCTGGTACTGAAACCGATGGGGCGGAGAAGACACTGACGAATGGTCTCGCGATTGGTGAGGAGACTAGGGGAGAGGAAGTCGCCAATGTCAATGGCACGGAACCGCCGATAAAGCAGGAAGAAGACATCGATATGGCTGGTGTGTGATGCAGTATCTCGCGCAAAGGAGGCTAGATACATAAATGCACATGGAGGGAGGAGAAAACAGAGCCATCTAGAGTATAG
Source organism: Colletotrichum acutatum (assembly GCF_030867785.1). Taxonomy (NCBI): domain Eukaryota; kingdom Fungi; phylum Ascomycota; class Sordariomycetes; order Glomerellales; family Glomerellaceae; genus Colletotrichum; species Colletotrichum acutatum. The sequence continues at coordinate 272,898 of NW_026849044.1, read as the reverse complement.
ACGATGGCCTGAATATGATACCAAGACACATGGACAACGGTCCTCTTCGAATCCTCAATAGGCAGACTGGTGCCGAGCATACAACGCCAGCGAAATTCTTGTGTGCAGAATGTCATTTCCTGCCTATTTTGAAATTCAAACACAAGTTACCTTCCTGTCGAAACTCCGACGTTGCCTCCCCACCATCCCTCTCCAAAGTTGCTATGTGTTTTGAGCGATGGGAAAATAACAAAAGGGTCGAAGATGCATGTCATGTCTATCCTTCGCTTTCCACCCGCGATTCGAAAGAATATGTGTTCCTGCCCTCGCCAATCTCTCTTCCCCCTTTCCCTGTTTCTTTTTGTGCTTGAGACTCATTTCCTCAAGAGTTTTCATCGCTTCAATCCACCCGCCGAAACCTCAAATCGTCTCCCATCCACCATTGTTAATCTCCGCCTCGAGCTTACGACTAATATAGCTCGGAATTCCGTGACTGAGGAAAGTGGTACGCAGCATGGAGTCGTAGCGTTTCTGATTCAAGAAAAGCTGGCGGCCGTGGCGTAGACCCAGGTCCGTCTCACCGTACTTATCAATGTAGGGCGCGCTGCTAAAGGACCCTGACAACCTGAATAAGTAAAAGATGCAGCACTTGCGGATGTTGAGGAAGAGGCCAATGTTGCCCTGACACCTAGAGCACGAGGAGGTTAGCATGGGAATGATTTCAATCGACTTATCTTCAAGACTTACTTTCGCATGTGTTGCTGCGATCCGCCGATTCTCTGCGGCTCACGGTCACCAGACGCCGTCTCCTCCCTAAGGCAGCAGACTGCTTGACCGCAAAAGACCTCTCCGCAGAGGAGGCAAATCATGGGATCCGAGACGTCTTTTCCTGTCGTCGGACACTTGCGACGAGTGGCTTCCTCGATGAGAGCGTCGTAGTTCTTTGGTAAACCCACCAGCTCAAAAATGCCCGGGTGACTGATGAGCGCGGACTTGGGGAGCTTACGATCGGCGTCGCCTGGCCACATAATTTGATGTCTGATCCATCCCTTGACCAGACTCGTCGTCGAAGCAGGCCAACCGCAATCGGGACCGTGGTCGGTGATGGCGGCACACATCTCGTCAAAGGTTGGTACACGAAGTACTTCAGTGAGGCGGTCTAACTCGTCCGCGTCTGGCTGAGGAGAAACGTGGCTGTTGAAGTCTACGCCGTACTTGATGTAGAGAAGAATGACGCTCTTCCTAAGGAAAGTCAGAGCGTACTTCTTGACGAACGTGTAGTAGCCCTCGAGGTTATCCAGTTCCGGTTGTCCGAAGCCCTTGTTCTCGCCAAGATCCGCCGGCATCTCATGGTGGGATACGTTGATCTCCATGCCAGTCTTGGTGATTGCGAGACAGAATTCAGCAAAGTTCTTGAGTGCCGGATCTTGCGTCTCCCTGTTGAGAAGATGGTTTACCCAAGTAGATACCGGGATGTTGCGTCCCATATGGTAAACAATCTTGACAATCTCCGCAAGATAACAAAGTCTCAGGATATGGGTGACGTCAAAGTTCTGCGCTGGAATGACGCCAAACACGCACTCGGTGAGGAAGATGAAGGCGTCCTGGCCAAGTAACGGCGGATAGATGTCGATAGGACGCCTAACGTGTTCCGTCTCCTGCCCAAAGTACTGCGAAACGAAGAGTTGAACGTGTTGCCGTTCGCTATCCAGGCGGAACTCTTCGTCGATCCAGTTGTCTCCGCCAGCCTTGAGACCACCGACAGCCCGGTACGCAGTGGCCGTCTCAGCCAAGATGCGCAGGTGCGTCAGACTCTGCTCGGGAATCTTCTCCAGCAGTGTCATACCGTACTGAGCTTCGGTACCACGCTGCTGGATCTCTGCAGCCGATGTGGAGTACCCGACCAATTTAGCCAGGACATCGCTGTGGCAAAGCTCGTTCTTTTCTCGCAGTTCGATATTGAGCCTGTCGTGGCGAGTCTCAAACTTATTAGACCGTACAGTATCGCGAAGGCGGCGGTAAACTTTGGCCAGCTCGGTCATAAGTGTGGAACCATCACTCTGTACAGATCGGCGATTGGAGACCGGCGTGCTGGCTGCCGGGAATACAGACGTCAGCGGCGTGCTAACAACCACGGAATCCAGGCCCGACTCATCAGCCGACCATGCCTCTTCTAATAGCTGAGGCGCCTTCTCTGCCAGCGAACCCGTGACTTGTCCTGCGGTATAGCTGGCGAACCCTGCCTGAACTTGGTCGGGCGGGCGATTCGCACCAAGGCGGTAGTAACCGGATCGCATTTGAGCGTCTAGGAAGTCTGCAAAAATGCGCTGGGATTGAAGGGGCCCGGGAAAACATTCTTCTTGTCCCTTCCAAATGATGGGCAAGAATGCGTTTCCCAAAGCCTTGCATAACGGGCAGACAAATTCCTGTCTTCGAAGGTTCTCAGGATGGTGTCGGGCAATTTGGTGATGGTGTCGCCGGTTTGTCGCATCAAAGTACATTTCAAAGCAGCTGTAGTGCATCATATGGCCGCAACCAGTTGAGACCGGTCCGGGGCGCGAGAGGTTGGACGGGAAGCCCTTGCCAATTGTCTGGCGTTCGGCAACAAACTTCTCGCCTTGAGCGTTGACCTTTGTGACTTCTTGTCGATTCTCATGAGCAACCCCGAATGGGCGGATGTCTTCCGCGGAGCGATCCAGGCTGGAAGGTGTGTGGAAGGCTTCCCTAACGAAGTCTGGATCTTGTAAATCCGTCTGTCGTAAAATGTGACTCTCGTTGAACAGAGCAAACGTTCCGTAAAGACGACGATCGTCCGTGTCTTCTTGGCACAGAATGCAGGTGCCAGTGGGATACTTCCAATTGTTCTTCCGATCAGTGTTCTGCTCGGCCTCTTCCTCATCCTCGAGATCCGAGCCCCAGTCAATGTTGCCCTGGTTCTCCAAGAAGCTCTTCTGTTGCTGTTGGAACTGAGCCATGACCTTTGCCTGTCGACTAAGTGCGGCCTTCTTCTTGCGCTCGCGTTCTTCCTCTGCAGAGTTGTTGGCAGGGGACGCAGTATCAATGCGGTCAACCGATACACCCAATCGAACATATGCATTCTCAAAGTTGCGTGGGCGCTTCTGTCGCATCCTCTTCAGGATGAGAGCGATCTTGGGGTGGCACGCTTTGAACTCTTCCTTAGTAGACATCATGTCCAGCAACGCGACGATGGTCTTTGCATTAGGCGCTTCTTGCATGAAGTTGCTTCGGGCTGTGCGTGTCAAGGAGATAAAGACAAATGAGTTGAGCGACTCCTCCGTCATGTCGCTCTCGTCCGCCTTGTCCTCGGAAATCGCAATGAGAATCAGGTGGAGAACAACCTGGAGGAAAGTCTCAGTGCGAGTGGATGGCACGCTTGGCGTAAGTCTGGCGGCGACCAGCGGGTAGAGCAAGGAGTAGTAGATGACCTGGGCAAACATGCCGGTACTGGTGAATGCAGCCAGATCCTTGAACAGTCCTGAGGGAATAGATCGAAGTTTGGGCTCGTACACAATCTCTTCGACCGGCTTCCCAGTCTTGATGGCCATCTTCTTGCGATAAGCTAGCTCGGACTCCTCACGCTGATTCTTGTTGTAGTGGGCAATGTAAGGATCAATATGCTCAACGAATTCGGGTCGTAGCTCAAAAGTGCCTACGTCAGAGACACCCTCTGGAGGCTTGAACGATGCCATTTCATCAAGCACACGGTGGAAATCCTCTTGCTCCTGCCACTTCTCTGGCAGCTTGTTGCTGATTTCATTGAACGAGAGGGGCTTGAAGCATAGGATATGAGTGAGGTCGCGGCGGATGGCGAGGACATTGGCGTTAGGCTCGTCCTCGGAGGCAATCAATGACGTGCGATCGCTCAGCAACACAATCAGGAGGTGAATCATGTCTTCAACCACGTCCAAGTGTTGCGCATCGTCTTGCGCTGCCGACTTTTGCTCGAAAAAGCCCTTGACCCATTTCTCCATGCCGAATCGATCAATGATGGATGCGAGGACGCGGCTTGGATCAGCCGTGACCATGGCAGTCTGGAGCAAGAAGATGTCTCGGTGGTGAGAGACATCTCTTTGGCTGACTCCACGATATGTCGCCGCCTGGTGACGCAGACTAATGCCATTGCGAACCCACATGTTCGCTTTGATCTGCGCCAGCCAAGCGCAAACCCGCAAGGGGTAGTCGAATGCAGCCATGAGGCTATCTTCCGGTGAGTTGTCCCTTCTTGGCATAACCTTGCGGCCCATGGAGCGGGGAGGAACCCTCAAGTCTTGCGTTGTGAAGCTCAGCAGGGCTCGCATGCTTGAGGCAGGGAGAGACTTCCCGCACTCCACCAACCACGAGAGCGTATAGTGGAGGGCGTGGTGGAAGCTGATGGGGTCCTCTTCGACGGTGAACTTGACCACTTCGTACCGTGCCGACTCATTGTCAAACTCGAAATCACCCAGAGTCTTGAACTTGACCTCTTCCTTGATCTCAGCCTGCTTAAATCGATGGCGTTCGGCACCAATAGAGTGAAGAATCACAGCCTTTGCTGTCAATCTGATGGCTTGGGCGACGAAGTGTGCCTCGTTATCCGGCACATTCCTGTACGCGTCGGCAAGTTGTCGAGCGAGTCTGTTGATTTCGCGTGTCACCAGCGAAGCCGTTATCCAGCTATCCGTCTCGTATTCGACGTGCTCCCCAATGGCGCGGACATTTGGCCCAATGCCTTGGTGTAGCTTGACGAGATCCAAGAACTGCAAGAGGTATCTCTCCTCGGTGCGTAGCTTTTCCTGGACGTTTGGCGAGCCGAAAAGATACTTCAAGTCTAGATAGAAATGGTACATACGCCGATTCGTCACTGAACCAGAATCAAAGGCGAGGACAGCATTGGACGAGACGTCCCATGGGTAGCCTACTTGTCTAGTGGTGAGGAAGGTGTAGAAGATGGCGAGCAAGCTCGTCATGAAATTGCCGCGCTCGACAATCTCTGCAGTGATCGACGGTGTCGTGAGCATCTGTAGAGACAAGTTTATGATGGAGTGATCCGGCTCTCTGTCTCCAATCAAGTAGAGTTGAGCCAGCGTTGTGTATAATCCTGCAAATCGCAGTCCCAAGATGCGCTTGAATTCGGGTATCGAAACAACAGTTGAGATGTAGAGAGATCGAAGGTCGTTGCGTACCTTCTTCCACATGCGAAGATCGAATAGAATGAGCCAGTCTAGACGAACCCTTTGGAAGACATCCTCCGCCGGGGGAACATTCTCACGGTTCATGTACCCAGGAGGAGTCTCAAGCCAGTACCTACCTGGCTTCGGTGAGGGCGCCTTCTCTCCCTGGCCAGGGGTTTTGGGGATTTCCAAGTTAGCCTTGGCGTATATTGCAGGTGCAATCAAAGGCTCAGCAGTGTCGGAGTCTGAAGGCGTCAAATCGCGGTCTCTGGCAGACCGGCGTGCAGCTGCGGGTGGGGGCGGAGGAGGCGGATAACCGGCCATGGTAGCTTCATCTTCTTCCAGAGCTTGATCGTTACCACGCCACTCGAGACCAATATCCCCAGGTCCATCAGGCTGGATATCCACCATCATGATATCGTCCATATCATCATCGTCGTCATCGTCGCCCGCGTCACTATCCGGAGTGCCGTTGCCCCTGCCCATGTCGATGTCATCATCATCGCTGTCGCCCAGAGCTCTTGTTTGCTGTTGAGCAGCAATACGCTGCATCTGCAGTAAGACGTGCTGTGTGAAAGACTGAGACTGCTCGAGATTTCTCAAGAACCTCTCTTCGTCGTAGATGCCATCCTTTCCCACGATAGCATGGCTTCCAGGACTGCCCTTCCTCCAAGGCTTCATCATCTCCTGGCAGACGGTGTTTCGCAGAATGGTGTGGTCTGACCCGACACTACATCCTGAGATGTCGCTGAGCCACTCGATCATGGCCCCACACATCTGCTCGCGGAATGTGTCGCGCGATGACCTGATGGTGACGGTAACCTTGATATGCTCCAACTTAGTGGCCATCTCAAGAAGAGCGTCAAGGTCGTCGAGCCGCTTCAGAATGCTGCGCCCGACAAGGTCCGTCTCAGTAGCGCGTTCGAGAGCCTGAGCTTCCGTTGTTCTACAAGCCCGCGCAATCTGATTCTGCACATCTTCTACCGTGTGCTTCTCGTCGTTCCAGAGAACCAGCGCGTATTCGGGATGCCCCGAAGGACCTTCGCCATAGATGCTTGGAGACAGGCGTGAAAGCTCCTCGTCGGCTTGGATAGAGTCGGCCGTCTTGCCCTGCCGCAGCTGCTCTGGTGAGCATGATATGACGTCGCAGATATAGTCAAAGACACGGCCAATTGTCATCTGCATGTTCTGCACCAGGTCCTCGGGAAGACCGGCCGGTTCCTTTCCCTTTCCCTCGCCCTTCTCCGGACTCGTCTCGGAGTGAATCGTACAGAACATGGGGAGGCGCCATGCCTCGTCATCGCCACAGTCACAACAGCCACTGTTGCCGACGGAAATGCTGATGCGAACCATGTGCCCGGCGTGATCGGTCGAGTCGAAGCATCGGCTGCAAAGGACGCAAGTATCATCGGTACTGCAGGTCCTACAAGAGTAGGAGGCTTCTCCGGGCTTGAAGATGTGGCCGCACCGCTTGCCGCGGGCGGCTTCGGTGTATTCAGCGCCTTCCTCTGCGCCCTGAGCATCGTGGAGCTTGAGGTTGTGCGAAGGACGTCCAGAGGGGAAGAAGAGGGGCATGTATCGTTCGCCTCCTGCTAAAGACCAGAATAGACTTTCCAACAGGTCGTGGTGCGCTTGATCGTCGTACTCGTAGTTCCATCTTGCGGGAAGCTCTCGGAGAAACTCACAGAGCTGGCGCTCTTGAGTTGACATTGGGGTTTCCATTATAAGTGATCGGTCATGGCTCCCTTTCTCAGGTTTCGTTGTAGGAAAGAGTCAAATTCCCGGGAGGGAGAATGGCTGTTCGTGTAAACAGGGAAGTGTATGAGGGTGGTTGTTGTTTCTGGAGGCCGGTGATGTGCGATATTGCGTATCGGTAGAGCTCTGGCGGGGTCCTTTTGGCAAATAGTGGCGGGTCGCTTGTACGCGGTGAGTAATCTGAGGTGGGCTGGAGGACGGAAAATGGTAAGCGTCTGGAAGGTATCTTGAATGCAGGAGGCAACAAAACTCAAGAGACTGCAGGAGATGCTTACCGGCGAAGGGAATCCAAGAGGGATCTTCACAGGCAATAGCGGTGACGTTTCTCTCTCAAAGGAAAAGGAAAAAGGCGGCAGTGGATGTGTTGTTAAAAGGTGGTTGACACTGCAAGTCCCGGTAGAGCACAAGCACAGGTACACTCGGGCGGGAGCTGGGAGGTGCTGGCGCGTTTGGTGGGGTTGGGTTAGATCAGCGGGAGACGACGTTTGAGTTGGAGAAGGTGAAGAGGTGGCAGGGGCATGGGTATCTCCCGTTTGGTGACTGGGTCTCTGTTTGGCAGCACATGTCACTATTCACTATGATAGCGTGCCTAAATACTTTGGGGGAGTTTGAGTACGCTAGCACATTAGGTAGCTCAGGTAGGTACGGAGAAGATAACCCAACTGCATGTGCTTGCTTCCGTTCCATTGCTTTGACCCTGCCAGAATATTTCAAAGATATGAATCTCACCGTTTGTTTCGTCCAAGAACCTGGATCCATTGAATACCTCGCAAGGACAGAAAGAAGCATTGCATTCAGGAAGGGCGAGGTCAGAGCTAAGTACCATATTTCAGTCTAACATTCCTGCATGTTGAAAGAGTCTTGAGAAGGAAATTTTTGACTTCTTATAATATTTGCCAACTTAGAATCAACCACACGATTTCGCTATTGATATAAGACAGCTAGAGTCATTTCCTACCAATTCATTTGTCTTTTACTGTTGAGCTCGTACCAACATCACCAAAAAAAACATGATCCGCCCTTCCCCAAGTCTATGCCACTCCGAAAATGAGATAGAATGTCACCGCGCCCTCAACTACTCCAAGTTCTGCTTCCCCATCATTGTCACCAAGCCAGTCGCATAGATTCTTTGCAGCTTCGAGTAATCGCAACAAGTCCGACCTGTCGGGAGAGTCGCTGCGTTCGCTACGAACACCGCACTCCACGACCGTTTCCGCCCACTCGAGCAACTGCGCCATGGTTGCCGCTGCCTCCCGCTTCTTCCGCCTACCCAGGAACTCGTCCAGTGCGTCTACTATGGCTTTTTCCCAGAGATGATTGCATATCCGGCTGATGCTGTCCAGCAGCGATTCATTCGAGACCCAGTCGCTGGCGATCGGAGACGCTGAAGACGAAGAATCATGGTGCGAATCTCGTTGAACGGGTCGATCGTAGGGACCGGGGCGCCGACTACCTCCGCGAAACCTCCCCCAGCAACTCCCCCTGGGATTGTCTCTGCGTTCTTCTCTGCGTTCTCTTCTGCGATCGTGTCTGACTTGTCTGCGTCGTCGTTCGTGATACTTCTGGCTAGCTCTTAGGCAAATATCCTGAACCGAGCGAATCCTCACTGCTAGAGCATGCCTCTCCTTACACATCGGAAGAGCCGCCTTGCGAGGTTGATGTCGTGTAAGAAACCGCAAAAAGTCTTCATCTAACACACCAGAATCCGTCACAGATACGTCCATATCTTTTCGGGGCGGAATTTGCACGGTCAATGGCGGGAATGGCATGCCGCAGATGGTGCGTCCAGCCAGAGCGCGTCGTTCCAGGAGAGAGCCGGCGTGGAGTGGCGAACAGAACTGAGGTGGCATAGGCGAAGCTTGCATAATCATCGAGTTCATACTGGTCACCGAATTCTGATCATTTGGTCTGAACGCAAGATTGTAAATGAATGTGCTGGGTGAGCGCTGAGGTTCGGGTTCTCTGCTGTACTGCTCCATATTTGAATGTCGATTATCGACGTCGACTTCGTTTGGAAGGCCTGCTTGAGTTAGATGATCTTTACACGCTGTATTTGTATAAAATCGGACGTCGAGTGACTGGAACCTCTTCGTCAATGTTCTCGGAAAGAATTGTCGAGAATGTATCACTAGGTGCTGGTAAGTCAGTCCATAGTCTGGAGGTAAATATTTGAAACATCATGGTATTTGCATTGAAAGCTTGCTATGAAAGGTTGTCTAAGTGCTCCAAATGACGATTCTCCCGTCAACACCGCTGGCTTCATCTCTAGTTAGCATTCGACAATGGTGAACAAAGGGATGAAAAAACTTACAGGTAAACTTTGTCAAGTTACCGCCAGACTCTTCATAGGAACGAAGTGTGGTGACAGTGTTCTGGTGTACCGTCTTGAGCTTGGTGTCATCGGTAGCCTTGCCCTTAAGATCCATCTGCCTGAACATGTTCAGTGCAGACTCTTCGCGGGCGTCGCTGAGCCCGGGTCGGCCCTTTGATTCGAGGGTACCAGCAAGACCCCAACCACCTTCGCCACCCTTGAAGCGGAAGGCCTCGCAGTCGTAGCCTGCGGCAATGATCTCATCCTCAGAGCTCCACAGAAGGCTCATGAAGGGAAGCAGCTGGGTAGTGATAGTCACAACGGCGCGGGGAGGCTGTTCAGGGGCACTGGGGTAGACGACAGTAATGCTGCTGTCGTGAGCGGCGAAAGCGAGGGCATTTCCACTCGGCGAGAAGGAGACAGAGTGCACCCAACCGGCAGAGTTGTTCAAGTACTCTCCGCAGACAGTGTTGAACGGCAGTCGTTCACCCCAAGCGGTCGGCTCGGGGCGGGCGTCGACACCCTTGATGAAGCTGGACAAAACCCTGGCGTGGGCGTCGGTAGATCCGGCAGCAAGCAGAACGGAATTTGGGTGCCATGCGACGGATGTGATGGTGCTGCGGATGGGCTTCTTCAGGTGCTTCGACACCCACCAGTCGTTCTCCTCCTCAAAGTAGCAGACTGCGATTACGCGGTCGCCCGATCCGACAGCGAACTTGGTCTCGGAAGGAGACCATCGCACAAAGGTCGCGGCGCGGCTGATTCGGAGGAGGACAAGTGTGGGCTTGTATCCGGTCGGCGAGGGCTCCCAGACAAGAGCATTTCTGTCTATCGCGGAATGTCAGGTGCTATTCTCGGCTCGGAGACAGGACAGAATTAGGCAGCGCGCATTGACATACCTTGAGAGCAGGAGACAATGCGGCCGCTGTTGGGAGCAATGTCGACACTCGTGACGGTCTTGTCGTGTCCTTTAAGCTCATCCTTGAGCTTGAAGGAGTTTCCAGTAGGTCCGTAAAGCTCAATGGTAGAATCGCGAGCGATAGCCAGCGTCTGGCGGTCGGCAGAGAAGGAATGGTCCGCGATGGGCGCGTGAAAGAGGTGGTGAACCTGAGGGGCCGCCATGATGGACGATTGCTTCGTGATAGGAGTATAGCTCTCTACTACCACTATCTGTCTTGAGTCGAAGGTTGTTGAAGTAGTATGGAAGGAGACGAGTGGGAGATGCTAGCAGACGAAGTTGTCGCTTGAGGCAGTGCTAGTAGAGGCTGGCTGGCCTCCGTCCAAGCAAGGCAATGTATCTCTCCCAGGCTCTACATACGTAAGGTGCATGCATTGCATACACTACACCGTACCGTCTGGGAGGTGCACATTGGTGGGGCAGAGAGGGGCGTTACGTAGGTAGGTCTTCCGACAGGGCAGCATGGCATTCGCACCATTCGCTCTCTGCACAGCTGTGAACCTAAGGCCACACCCTGGCGTCCGTGAGATCGATTGGTGGCGCTAACAGTGAAGCTCCCAAGGCTGTTCGACCAACTAAAGTGCGGTGGCCGGACGTTCATCACAAAAAATCGGTACCGCGACGATTCCACGACGACGAATACCTACCACTACACGCCACCTCGAGACCATACCCGCACCGAACAATCACTATCGAGCAATTGGCGAATTTCGTGAAGGCCTCATACCGCCTCACAATTTCGTTCATCACATTGCATAATGGCAGCGGTCGCCCCTCCCCGCGGCCTCGCGCCAAACGCATCACTACCCGCCAAAGTTGCGACTGTTGCTCCGAACCAGACGTAAGTCAGAAACCCAGGAAACAAGAGGCACTCGCTAACGATTGTAGGCTCTATGTCACAAATCTCCCGTCCAACAAGATACAAAAAGCCGACTTGCGAACCGAACTTTACTTGCTGTTCTCCACATACGGCCCCGTTCTCGACATCGTCGCCATGAAGACCATGAAGATGCGAGGACAAGCCCACATCACCTTCCGCGATATCCAGACAGCGACCCAGGCCATGCGCTCCCTCGAAGGCTTTGAGTTTCTCGGTCGGCCCCTGGTATGCAACCCTGAGAGTAGTGGATCATAAGAGGTTTCGCTGACGAGACCATGAACAGAACGTCCAGTACGCAAAGTCCAAGTCCGACTTCGTCGCCAAATTAGACGGCACATACAAGATGCCAAACTCGACAGCAGGAGCTTCCAGCACCGAAGTGACGGATCTTCAGAAGAGCATCTTCAACGCTCCCGCACCTGGTGCCGCATCAGCGGCGGCCACGGTGGCCACCACGGCGAAGCCAGCAGCTGGGGGTGATCAAAACATGGCTGACGCCCAGACGGCTGATGCAAGAGGCCAGAAGCGGACCAGAGACGAGGAAGAAGACGAGGACAGCGATGTTGCCATGGAAGAGGACAGTGACGATGATTGAACATCTCAGCCTTGCATTCCAGTTCAAACAGGGTGAGAGAAGGCAGGAGGGTCCCGGCGGCGGCGAGCTTCAGCCGGTTGAATCCAGGGCCATCTCTTTGGGCACCCAGAGCCCGACGCATCCGCCAACCAGGCCGAGCCATAGCATCATGTACTGCTCCTTGGAACAGTTAAACCCCGACATGGCGTCCCCGAGCAGGCATGGATGGATGAAGAATGACGGTAATCCCGTAAGGGGGTGGTGCTGCGACCTCGATTGTTAGTACAGACCTACAGACGGTCTCTTTCAGAAGATTTAATTGACTGGTCCGCAGCTGATGTCTACTTACGTCGCCGGAGATTCCTCCAATTCCGCTAGACCTTCGGAGAGCATCCTTGAACTGATCGGGCACCAGTCTTCGAAAGACAGTGTCGAGGTTGAATGCAGGCTCGTCGGCTGGCAGTCCATGTAATGTGAACCACAGGCAAGGCATCCGATATGTGGGATGCCAGTGCACTTCGTAGACGACGTGACCGGAATCAGGAACGTGTGACTTGGAGAGCGCAGCCTGCCGTTTTTGAGTGAACATGAGCAGCGTGTCGTACAACAAGAGTTTGGGACATTACCTCGTCGGACTCTTCAGCATCAATCATGGCCTCATCTCCAAGTCCTAGAGCATCCTTTTCCGAAGCACCATCGCCAAATGAAAAATTGTCCAGAACAGATGAGAGACCGCCACAGTCCAAAGTAGCCTCGAGTGGCCGGATGATTTGTAAATAAGTAGTGTATTCAACGCCCGTGGCGAATGATGTATCAAGTGCTGTGCATACCCTCATTTTCCAACGCCGTCGCATCGGGCCCAAGGTAGCACGGCAATACTGGCTATCGAAATGATGGCATACTTCGGAAAACTCCTCAGGCGTCAAGAATGGGAAGTCCCTGAACGTCATTTCCAACGTAGACAATGTGTATCCTCCAGAGATGAATTAGCGTTTCCCTTGTTTGTGTGAAATAGGTCCAAAAAATTCTCAAGAAGTCGACTGATTGCGACGCAACGTCGTCTGGAATGGAATGACTGGTCGTGGCACCCGAGGGCAGACGCTGGGTCACACGTATGATGTGAGCATAGACTGAGTCGATTTCGGGCGTTTCGATGCGGCAGACGTCTATTTCCCCATACCGTAGTTCCCTTGAAGTTGAGATGCTCGGATGCAGGCTACCGACTGTACGGCGAGTTGGGTGCTCGTTGTGCCCTTGGAAGACCCACCGACCTCAAGGTAGGTAGGTAGGTACGGATACCCAATCTTTAAGTCGGCTACTTCGTACCGGTACGTATCTATCTGTGGTCGCACTTTGCAACTTGAATGAGAGACCGCCCATGCCTGGAACTCTTTCTTCGTAAATTATCTTTATATCAAAGTCTCATGCCTTAGGTTGGGTCCGTCCTTCCTATCTACTGGTGAAGGTGAAAGAAGGCCGCCACGACAGATCCATTGCCAATGTGCCAGTGACATGGGAATTCCATCTGTCCCAGCATCGGAAGGATCGGCATGTACTCCGTATCTGTCCCGGCGAGAAAAAAACACAGGGCAGGCTCCAAGCCGGGCTGGGCTGAGTACTATCCGAGGTAAGGGTACCTATTTGGCGGTAGAAGGCTACTCGCTGTGGGCATAAACACGGAGAGAACCGCTTCTACTACAGCCATGCTGCTGCCATTGCCAACCTGTGGGTCTCTTGCAGACCTGTGACCAGCTTGCCAGCCTACCAGAGTGCACCCAAAAAACAGAAAACACAACCACGCTCATCTCTTCTCTCCTTTTCCCCACACACCTCATCAAACACCCGTCACGATGCTCTCGAGAAGACTTGTCGCGACTGCGCGCTCCGTGCCACTGCGCCGGTACCAGCCGCGCTCGCTGCCGCTGCAGCTTCCCCAGATGATGCAGCACGTCCGCAGCTATGCCGATAAAATCGTCCAAGTGCCACAGATGGCCGAGTCCATTTCCGAAGGTACCCTGAAGCAGTGGTCGAAGCAGGTCGGCGACTTTGTCGAGCAGGATGAGGAGATTGCCACCATCGAGACTGACAAGGTAGCTTTGTTCATCTGGTATCTTTTAGGGGGAAATGACGTTCCTGTTGCTGACTGCAGTTCTTTCTCTTGCTGCACAGATCGATGTTGCTGTTAATGCTCCCGAGGCCGGTACGATCAAGGAATTCTTGGTCAACGAGGAGGACACCGTCACTGTCGGCCAGGATATCGTCAAGATGGAGCTTGGAGGTGAGAAGTCCAGCTCAAGCGAATCCAAGCCTGCCCCAGAGAAGAAGTCGGAACCCGAGTCAAAGCCAGAGTCCAAGTCAGAATCGAAGCCGGAACCCAAGAAGGAGGCGCCCAAGGATGATGCACCCGCCAGCAAGCCCGCTGCTCCGGCAAAGGAGACGTCAAAACCTGCCCCTGCTCCCGAGAAGGAGTCGGCAACCAGCGCTGCTCCGACGTTTGGCAGCCGTGAGGAACGTCGTGTATGTCTACCCTCCAATCTTTGCGCGCAGCATCTCCCATGAGCAGTAGAGCTGACTATACGTCTTCACAGGTGAAAATGAACCGCATGCGCCTCCGAATCGCCGAAAGACTCAAGCAGTCGCAGAACACAGCGGCCTCGCTTACCACCTTCAACGAGGTTGACATGTCCTCCCTTATTGAGTTCCGCAAGCTTTACCGCGATGACGTCCTCAAGAAGACTGGTGTCAAGCTTGGTTTCATGAGCGCCTTCTCTCGCGCTTGTGTCCTGGCCATGCGCGATATCCCAGCCGTCAACGCCTCCATCGAGGGCCCCAACGGCGGCGACACGATTGTGTACCGCGACTACGTCGACATCAGCGTTGCGGTCGCTACTGAAAAGGGTCTCGTCACCCCTGTCGTGCGCAACACTGAGTCTCTGGACATGCTCGGCATCGAGAAGGCCATTGCCGACATGGGCAAAAAGGTATGGATGATGACCCTACTACGTCATCGAGGATTAACACTAACATGGAGCTATCACAGGCCCGCGACAACAAGCTGACGATCGAGGATATGGCTGGCGGTACCTTCACCATCAGCAACGGTGGTGTCTTTGGCTCGCTGATGGGCACGCCCATTATCAACCTTCCTCAGACTGCCGTCCTCGGACTCCACGCAGTCAAGGATCGCGCAGTGGCCATCAACGGCAAGATCGAGATCCGCCCCATGATGTACCTGGCGCTTACCTACGATCACCGCCTTCTTGACGGAAGAGAAGCCGTTCAGTTCTTGGTCAAGGTCAAGGAGTACATTGAGGATCCCAGACGTATGCTTCTGTAAGGGGAGCAGCGCTTTTTTGCGTTGAAATACAGCATACACATGATTGAGCATTGCGACGATTGGGAAGAGCCATTGTACTACTACATACTAAACTAAGACGGAATGCGACACTAGGGTTTCTGGGAGTGTTCATTTTGCCAATGAGTGATCTGTACACACGATGCTCGTGGTCATCAGGCCGAAGCGGGTGGGAGTAATGGTCTCAATGGAGCTATCTTACGAATACAGAAAGCGGTACGCAGTAGTTTGAAAGCATCGTATAGACCAAAAAAAAAGGCTCGCGATTACAGACAATTGCGTATCTATGAGATTGGGGTTTCAAAGACCATAAGAAACTACTCAAACAATAAAGATTCAGACGTATCGATCCATCATGACGAAATTGCATGTTACGCTGGGCACAAGTGCCGCCTTTCCGTGTGTTCCTGTCCTGTCCACCAGTGAGCGCGCGCTGTGAGGAAATACAGTGGGTTAGCGGGTAAAGTGGTCAGTACCTTACCTTTTAGACCCGACGGGACACTTTTGCGCGACCGAGAGGTGTCACTCACTGGCCCGCTCCAGCTGGGTCAGAAAGTCCACATCATCGAGATTCCTCAGGTAGTCTCAGTTGCTGGTTGCTCTTGTCTCACTTGTTTTTCTTCTACATCCCACCTCGTCACAGTACAACTGTCATTCCTCAAAGCTGCTGGGGGTTGAACCAGAGCACCAGTCTTTGCAAGCCTCTTTCACAGTCTTTTCCCTCCAAGGTTGTTGACCCCCGAGGTTTGCGACCTGTTCGTCCCGTCCCACGTCGTTTGCTCGAAACCGCCGGATCCACACTGCGACAATGCTGAGGGCGTAATATGAATGTTCGCGACCCTTTCAATCTACACCAGAACTCCGCCCTTAGCGTTTTCAAAATTACGGCTGCCCGAGCTGCCCATAACATCAAAGAAAAAGCAGTCGAGGCCGGAGCCACTGCGCTGAACGACATGTCTTTCAATGTCCCAAAGAACGTTCCCTCCTTCAGCAATCCCCAGCGACAACTAGAAGACAGATATTGGGGCGCCTCTGCCAGCAGCAGCCGATCCTACCGTGGAGGCAACTCTGGTATCTTCAACGGTGTGCAGGGGCGGGTAGAAGACCTTCTTGGTACCAAGGGCCAGCTTCCCATGTACAAGGACAAGCCCTATGCCCACCACGCAAGCCGGAGGTTTCGGCCTCTCTGGCGGCGCAAGCGCTCCATCCTCGTCACCCTTCTCTGCTTCGTGACAGGTCTTTGGTTCTTTGGCTTCTTCTCAGAGGGTTCCAAGGCCCGCGAATCGGCAACGACATGGACTGGTTGGCTTGGTGCGACAGAGCCCACGGGCAAGAAGGTGGACTGGCTCAAGAGACGGGAGAGGGTGGTTGAGGCCTTTGAGCTCAGCTGGGATGCCTACGAACGCTATGCTTGGGGTAAGTCTTTGGCCTTGCTGGTACCATTGTGTTCGTTCATATGGAGCTCGGAAGCTAATGGCCGAGTTTGTTCGTAGGATACGACGAGTACCACCCCATTGCGAAGACCGGACGGCAGATGGCACCCAAGGGACTTGGTTGGATCATCATCGATTCGCTCGACACCATGATGTTGATGAACTTGACATCACGCCTGAGCCATGCGAGGCAATGGCTTGCCAATGACTTGACGTGGGATCAAGACCAAGACGTCAACACATTTGAGACAACCATCAGAATGATGGGTGGCCTTCTCTCTGCGCATTTCCTGTCCACCGAGTTTCCCGAGCTGGCCGCGATCAAAGACGACGACCCAGGCGCGCCTGGTGAGGACTTGTACTTGGAAAAAGCAAAGGATCTGGCCGATCGTCTGATGAGCGCTTTTGACTCGCCGTCGGGAGTTCCTTACGCCAGCGTCAACCTGGCCACCTACAAGGGCATCGTATCCCACGCTGACGGCGGCGCCTCCTCGACCGCAGAGACGACGACTCTACAGCTCGAATTCAAGTACCTAGCCAAGCTGACCGGCGAAAAGGACTTCTGGGACAAGGTCGAGCGGGTCATGAAGGTGGTTGACGATAATGGTGCTCAGGATGGACTTGTTCCCATCTACCTCTACGCCACGACGGGAGAGTTCAGGGGAGACAACATTCGCCTGGGCTCCCGCGGAGACTCGTACTATGAGTACCTGATCAAGCAGTATCTGCAGACGAACAAGCAAGAGCCCGTCTACCTGGAGATGTGGGACGAAGCCCTAGCAGGAGTCCGCAAGCACCTGATCACCTACAGCAAACCCTCTGGGTTTACTGTTCTCGGAGAGCGACCTTCTGGCCTGAACCACGAACTGTCTCCGAAGATGGACCACCTCGTCTGCTTCATGCCCGGTACCATTGCTTTGGGGGCAACGGGAGGTATTCCCGAGGCAGAGGCCAGGAAATTGCCCACATGGAACAAGAAGAAGGACGAGGACATGAAGCTGGCCCGCGAGCTCATGCAGACGTGTTGGGGCATGTACAAGTGGATGGCAACAGGGCTTGCTGCCGAGATCACCTACTTCAATATCGACAACCCACCCGCGTCTCCCTCGGCCTCGCACCACCCGCCCAAGGACTTTGATCCGGACCCGCATGCCAAGTGGCGACAGGACTTTGAGGTACACTCTCAGGATGTCCACAACCTTCAACGACCAGAGACCATTGAGAGTGTCTTTTACATGTGGAGAATCACTGGCGACATCAAGTACCGTGAATGGGGTTGGGAGATGTTCAAGTCGTTTGTCAACTACACCTCGGTCGAGGATGGTGGAGGCTTTACGAGTTTGAGCAACGCCAACACGATCCCCCCGGTTACGCGCGACAACCTGGAAAGTTTCTGGATGGTAAGTGAGACTCTACTTGACTGCTAAGCCATGGTAACTAACACGGTGTGACTAGGCCGAGACACTCAAGTACTTCTATCTCCTTTTTTCACCGGATGACTTGTTGCCCATGGACAAGGTTGTCTTCAACACGGAAGCGCACCCGCTCCCCCGGTTCGATATGGGCAAGCTCTTCAGCACAGGCTGGCAGCGCAAGCCAAGAGACGCCAACGGAAAGCTGATTGTAGAGAAAAAAGAGGAGCAAAAGGAACAAGCATGATATCATTGATGTAGGCTCACCTGTGATGAAAGTCAGGGAGAGCATGTTTATATAAAGTAGCATGTCTTTGTCGTTGGAGGCATTGTATTCAAACGGCACAGTCTGGCGTTGTATGGGAAGATGATTTAGCTGTTGTAAGAACGTTACTTGAGCATGGACTAATGCATCTATCAATGGTCTGTTAGAATTGCAATGCTTTTACAACTACTAATGGCAACAATTACTGAATGGAGTGATAGACTTCCACAACTCCCTGTTGGCTCGCAGAGACTTGTCGCCGCCGCACATGAGATTCCAAGATAAGGGACAGAGTACTTTGTATTCTAAGTTAGGTATTGAAGGTATGTGCCTCGATGCATGTGGGGCGCGGGATGACAGCCTGCTTCAATCTGTGCGCCTGTCAAATGTTACTTCTGAGGCAAACCGCAAACAGAGTTGCGAACAGACTGCAGGCAGGGCACGACACCTGCATATTGTACAAAAGTCAATTAGGAATTTGCTTCGGCGCTCAGCAGTTGTGTCATCAGCTTTCTCTAGGAGTCTTGGAGAGGAAATTTGGACGACCATGGGCGAACATTGACTTGGGAAAATATCCTTAGGTACATACTGTGCAGTATAACTAACCAACGATGCAGGCAGAGAAATGGTCGACTTGGACGGTCAAGGATCGCTCCCCGGTGGAGCCATCCAGCTTCCTAGTCGATCTATGGCTCCCAGTCATGCTGCCTCCGTTTAGTCTCCATTAGAGAACCCCAGACAAGCACATGCCCGTACCGATGGCAACAGCGGGCATTGGGTAAGCGAGAGAGATGGAGTAAAAGGCACGGACGGGCAAGAGGAAGAGATAGCGGAAGTGGGTTCATCACTGTTTAGGGCGACTTTTGGGGGGGGCAAAGTTTGGGGGCACACTGGCTGACTGTCAATTTGCAATTGCAACTGCCCATTGCCAAGGGAAAACTGAAGGATTCGAGCCTGGCCCAGCCATGACCACCTCTCCCCTCATTCGTCGGCGCCAGTGTCGCACCCCCAAGCCGAGCCAGTTCATCCTGTCGCCGACGTTCTGAAGGTCCGAAAGAGGCGTCTTGGAACTCTTGTCTGTCAGTCGGGGGGGGTATCCTTGTCACCAGATTAGACCAGCAAGCCATCCCATCCTGTCACCTTTCAACGCCAATGCGGCAACTGCGCTGGTCGGCCCAGCATGATAAGCCTCACCACACACGCTCAGTCACCCAACCCCTTTAGGTGGCGGCAGTCCGTCGCTTTTCGTCGCAACGACTAGTACACGGAAACGTTGTCCTTCTCCTGGTGTGCGGCATAGACTTCAAGACCGACCAACTTTCTCAATCCGCGAACTCTCCACGCTCTCTGCGAACGATTACGCCAATACTTCGAGACGATCTGCAGGCATCTTATCGGCGTCAGACCTTGCTTCCGCGAATCTAGATACCCTCGGCAACAGGCATGCGATTCTCGACGGAGGTGACCGATGCCTGAAGTGCGCCAAGTCTCACCGAACGAGCGACCCGACACACAAACGCCATATCTCACGATCGACCGATATACATGATAGCAATTCGAACGCACGACCGGACTCAGAGCCAGATTCAATAGTACCCCCCCCCCCCCGGCGAGCGGTGTAGACGACGACCCCGACTAGTCTTGACATCTACCATTTACATACCGACACGCTGCGAAATCGGGGATGGCGCCGTACAACGAGGACGTGGAACTCAGTGCGATCAAGATCAAGGAAGACTCCCTCACCCTCGGGAGCAGCTACAGCATGCGGCGGGAACCTATCTACGACCCCAGCCCCGCGCCGGGCGTCCTGAGCCGTGTGCTCGAGAGCTTCAGACGCGCGCCGACCCAGATGTCCGACGGCAGCATCCACAGGCCAAAGAGCAACTCGTCCCTGGACCTCGAGCCCGGTCACGAGAGGGTGCTGAACGGCGTGCACTACTACGATATCCGCCTCGCCAACTTGCAGACCTCGCACTCCCTCCTCTCGAGAAAGCTTAAGGGCCGGCATTTGCAGATGATTGCCATTGGCGGTTCCATCGGCACGGGACTATTCGTAGCTTCTGGACAGGCGCTCGAGGTGGGCGGGCCGGCGTCGTTGCTGATTGCCTTCTCGCTCGTGGGCGCAATGTTATACTGCACTTGTCAGGCGTTGGGAGAGTTGGCTGTTGCTTTCCCCGTTGCAGGTTCGTTCTCGGCATACTCCACGCGATTTCTGGACCCATCATGGGGTTTTGCCATGGGGTGGAAGTGAGTATACGCAGCCACCCGCCCGCATCATCCGTGAGCGCCATAAAGAAATGAATAGACCGCTGACGAATCACATAGCTATGCACTGCAATGGCTTATTGTACTACCCCTCGAAATCATTGCGGCTGCAATCACAATAACGTACTGGCAGGAGGGCATAACCAAGGCTTACTTTGTCACCATCTTCCTTATCGGTATCGTCGCTATCAACCTCTTTGGTATTAAAGGGTATGGTGAGGCCGAATTCATATTCTCAATCATCAAGATCATCGCGGTGATTGGCTTCATGTAAGTCTCCGTCTCCTCTCCATTGTCGTAGGGGGGGGTTCCTAGTTTCTGACTACGACATAGCTTGCTAGGAATCGTTCTCAACTGCGGCGGGACTCCAGACTCGGGCTATATCGGCGGCCGCTTCTGGCAAACACCAGGCGCATTTCACAATGGATTCAAAGGCCTCTGTAGCGTCTTTGTCACCGCTGCCTTTGCTTTTGCTGGCACTGAGCTGGTTGGTCTGGCAGCGGCCGAAGCGGCAAACCCTCGCAAATCCCTCCCAACCGCCATCAAGCAGGTGTTTTGGCGCATCACCCTGTTTTACGTAGTGGCCCTCACTCTGATTGGGCTTCTTGTGCCCTACGACGAGGCCCGTCTCCTCGGTGCTTCCTCCTCCGCCGATGCGACCGCTTCCCCCTTTGTAATTGCCATCGAGAACGCCCAGATTGATATTCTACCTTCCGTCATGAACGCCGTCATCCTCATCGCCGTCCTTTCCGTCGGCAACTCGGCCGTGTTTGGTTCCTCTCGAACCCTCGCCGCGCTGGCGGACCAGCAC
This sequence comes from Colletotrichum acutatum, assembly GCF_030867785.1. Lineage (NCBI taxonomy): Eukaryota > Fungi > Ascomycota > Sordariomycetes > Glomerellales > Glomerellaceae > Colletotrichum > Colletotrichum acutatum. The sequence goes on along the minus strand of NW_026849044.1, from coordinate 251,726 downwards.
CAAGCCCCGCGTTTCCTCTCGTACGTCGACCGTAAAGGTCGCCCTCTGACGGCCATCGGCGTTGCATCCGCCGTCGGCCTCCTCGCCTACCTCGCCGACCTGAAGCAGCAGGACCAGGTCCTCGACTGGCTCCTCGCCATCTCGGGCCTCTCGTCCATCTTCACCTGGGCTTCCATCTGCCTCTGTCATATCCGCTTCCGCCACGCCTGGGCCCGCAAGGGCCACGGCCTGCACGAGCTCGCCTTCCGCTCCCAGGTCGGCGTCATCGGCTCGTGGTGCGGCCTCATCATGAACGTCCTCGTCCTCATCGCCCAGTTCTGGGTCGGTGCCTTCCCCGTCGGCTGGGAGACCTGGGACGCCGAGTCAGTCGCGAAGAACTTTTTCCTGCGGTATGCCGCGTTCCCTATCGTGGCCATCATGTACGTCGCGCACAAATTTTACTTCCGGACCGTCTTTATCCGTATCGAGGACATGGACGTCACCACGGGCCGGCGGGACTTTAACCTCGGTATCCTGGTTGCTCAGGAGCAGGAGGAGAGACGGTCGTGGCCCAGGTGGAAGCGTGTGTACAAGTTTTTGTGTTGAGCACTCATGTGCTGGGTGAAGAACCTCTTTATTTGTTTTGATGTTTTCATTTTCTTCCTACGGGATATGGAAGCGAGGGATATAAACAGCGTGGCGTATGGATATTTTGTGGGAGGGAGGTGTTGGTACACTTTTTTCGAGTTATTTCATGTTGATGCCATGGTATGTTTGTATGCCAACCCAGGTAAGGTACTTGAAGATATCCGCCAGAGTTGGATGAAACGAAGATGATCATCAAAATGGCTCTCTGCTAGAATGGGGATGACGCAATAAATATTTCCTGTCTGCATCATGTAACCTCATGGCCCATTGCCTACAACAGACCGCATCCCTACTCTCAGAAAAAGCAAGAAATGGGGATGGGCAAGGGAAGGCGCTAGCGGGGGTCGGGTTACCGTAAGACTGGGTTACTCAATGCCCGTTCTACACAATAACAGGCAGCGTGATAAAATTGACTTCAGGTACTCACGAGGCTCAGGAGCCTGACCTGACCGTCACCGTGTCAATCCTTCACAGTAGTATCCTCGTCAATAAATCAAATAGGTAGAAAAGTGTTCGGTCTGTTGGATATCATGGGCTATGGGCTATGTCTGTACAACAATACAAGCGGTAGAGGAACCTATTCTGAACTTTCTTCCTCGCCCTCCGCTCGCCCCTACTTCAAAACTTCTCCTCCATCTTCCCCTCTCTCTTTCTCTCTCTCATGGGTGGTACGGTACAGCAATTTTACATCCAGATATTCTTAGCCAGATATCCTGCTTCCTGTAGTCCGAGAACCACTCCATCACGCGACACTATCATGGAATGTTGACTGGTCGGGAAAGGGAAAGCAAGCTGACAGCAATAAAACGCTCCCGTGAATCGTGGGCAGCGTGCACAATACATTTAATCGTAACAAGAACAGGCAAGACACCGGGCCAGTGGCGCTGGCTTCGTCTATTGATGAATGCCAGGGTGTCCGTCTGTCGCGCTCAGAAGTCCCAAAAGCTCTTTTGGGCCGAGGTCAAGCCTGAGCCACCCTTGGGAGGAACAGCCTTGGGAATATCCTCGACGTCGTCATCTCCATAGAGCCAGTTGCGGTTGGTGCCCTTCTTGCCACCCATGCCGTCACCGGCGATGTGAATGCCCTTCGAGTCGCCCTCCTTCTCGTCTTTGGCCTTCTTCGAGCCCATGCCGTCTCCAGCGATGTGAATACCGCCCTTGCCCTTTGAGGAGACCTGGGGCTTGTTCTCCTTCTGAGAGGCGGGAGACTCGTCATATGAATCCCAGTGGGAGTCCATGTTGCTAACCACCTTCTTGCGGGAGTCGCTGACTGCGGGTCGCCCCTGCTGGCCCGACTGGGTCGGCGAGTCATCTGTCATGGCGAAATGGGGGTCAAAGTCCTTGTGACGATGGTTGAGGTTTGTAATGTTACCCAATGCGCGGTCAGAGTCGGTTCCAGGAAGGGGCTTGCCATCTTCGCTGTACAAGTTGTTCTCATACAGGTGAAGGCCAGTGTTGTGCGCAGAGCCCTTGGGTCGGCCTGCGGGACGCGGTGTCTTTTGCGGGCCATCATCCTCGAAATCAAAGTGCGCCTCAGCGTCGCGGCGTCCCTTGACCTGTTGCTGCCGGGCGACAGGTGTCTCCTTAATCGCCGAGTTGTTCACATCGGTATCCCAGTGGCGGACGTCTTGAGTGCGCAGTGTCTTTCCGGGCTTAATCTTTTGCGGCGTCGTGAAATCGTCGAAAGACCAACTGCTGTCGTGCTTGCTAGCCTTGGGACGACCCTCGGCGGGCTTGGGAGTATCTTGCGGGTCTGAGCCATCGGCGAAGTCAAAGTGCTGGAACTTCTTGGGGTTGGGTCTGTAGAACTTTTCGGGAGACTTCTGCTCGGGGCTGTCAGGCACATCTGCGTGCTCGTCGGCGTCGAACAAGCGACTGGGCTGGAAGTTCTTTCCGGCTCCAGCCTTAGGAGCGCCAAACTTGCTGGGAGACTCATCGCGCTCGCGTCCGGCGCTGGGGGAGCTGGGTTCCTCGTGCTGGGGGCCGAGAATATCGTTGAAGGACCGTTGCTGAGGTCGAGTACCCGCATAAGGTGACACGACAGCTCGGGGTGCCTCTTCCTCCTGCTCCTCTCTAGGCGCAAACAGAGAAAGAGAAGCATGGGGGTCTCGGAGCACATTGGTTGAGCTGCCTCGCGATCGATGGGTCAACTCGTTGAAGTCGGGAGCCGGGGCATCGACCTTGCCGTTGGCCTTCAAGCCCTTGGTGATCAACTTGATTTGCTCGGTGCTGTCGCGGATGGGCCAATTGCGGCCCGACTTTCCAATGATATCGCACTGTTTGAGGAGGGCACCCTGGTCCCAAGATTGGCGAATCTGGGCGATCCTGCCCTCGCTATCGAAGTTCACAACGTGCATCTGTTGACAACGGAGCGGTTAGCCAGGTTGAATCTCCAGAACCAAGGACGCGGTGTAGCACGAACAATCGGAAGGTAGACAGTCCGGTCAGACAGGAAGTTGTCATCGAGACCAGGCAGGTATGCGCCGCCGCTGGTCACAAACTCCAGAGTAGTGTCAACCTCTGCAGCGATAGCATCGCGGCCCTCAACAATGTCCAGGATCTCCTCCTTCTTCTTCTTCACCTGGTTGCGCAAAGTGTTGAGGTGCTTGATGATATCGGTAGGACCATTGTAAGTGGTAGTGGTGGTAATGTAGTAGAGCGTCGCGTTAGGCGCGAGCAGCGACGAGTTGGGAGCAGTCAAAAACTGCTTGTACGTTGCGGCGGCCATGGTAGCCTTTGGGTATTCGAACGTGAGGAATGCGACGGGAATGCGATGCGAAAATGACGGTTTGTTTACTTGGTATTGGTGGAGTGGGCTCGCTGGAGCTGTTGTTTGTGCACGGCTCGAGGGGTTCAAGCAGTTGCAAGAAGAAAGCTCAGCAGGGCCAGAGAGACAATGACATGAAGAGGATTGGCGAAGCTCTTGTTGCAGAAGAGAGAAAAAGAAGGAAAACAACAGACGGAGAATGTGTGGGTGGCTCAGCCCAAAACAAGCAGACCAGATGAGTTATTCTGGAAGGGGGAGAGGGAAAATGAAGGGATGGGCCTGCGACAGGGAAGCAGGAGGGAAGGGGAAAGCGCGACACGTCTTTTTTGGAGGAGGGGCCGTTTCTGGTCACATCTGGAGACAAAGTTCCCAGTACTTCGCATAGCCCAGCCTTTCCTGGGAATGAGGGCGTAAGGACATGACAAGAAAAGGTAGAAATTACTTCTGCTCTTGGGGGCCGAGCACCCCCAGACTCAGCCTTGGCGTGCCATTGGCCGTCCGCCTGTCCAGGAAAGAGATCCTAGACAAAGGGGACCTTACTTCCTGGCATAGCAGAGTACAAGATTATCTGCTTCGTCATACTCATAGTCGTTCTGTCTTGCCTTAGCAGCGGCCCGCTCCATTACCACGACGCAGTAATAGAGTTTCCCAGAGATCTTTGTTTGCATTGCGTCCCGCTGCCTATTTTGCAGTAGGATACCTACCGCAGCATGACTCTGGCCCGCCAGCGGGAACGACGTCAAGGCTCCAGCAGTTTGCCATAGATAGTGTAGAACCCCAACAAACTTCGACGTGTCATGTAACAGAATAGAAACCAAGTCACGGTCTGCGGCTCAACAGCGATACGTGTGCTGATGCCCAGGGGAATCCAATAAGCTGCATGCGCGTGTTGACAGCCTGTCTTGCGACCAAGGTAAACATGGCACACACATGTCGTTGGACCAGCACTAGGTATCCGTACGCCAATCGCACATGGACAGCTAGGCATCGCCTATGATCGGCTCGGTCGGTGCACTTTTCCCCGCCAAAGTAGCTTTTCCTAAATATCAACATCGTGTTGACATTGAAAGCAAGATAAAGGGGGTTGACGGTTCACATGACCTAGACAAGATTCGATCCGTCATCGTCCAATGAGGGCAAACTTGTCAATCCAGCGCAAATACGTCCCAATATCGACCAATATGCACCAGAACCACACTAGAAATGCAGGTCATGCACGCAACACGACGCGCTTCTCATCTGCCCCTCGCCCCTCCTGTTGGTGGGCGATTGGCGACCTGTGGTTGGTCTCGTTTCATCCCAGTCCCCTGTTTCATCCACGCTATTCAACTTCTTGTGGGTAGCGTTCCCGCCTAGGACCTTGCCGTTGGCCGAATCAATCCTTACGGAGATGGATGTGGTCACCGCAAAAGACGACTACTAACACATGCTTAATGGTCGCCGCAACTGAGGCTCTTTGATTCCTTCTCGGAATCAGAGTAGAATATGGAGATGGCCACGGTCCCCGTCTAGTTTCACGTAGTAAACAGTCGTGATCATGGAATTCTTAACTTGTTCTCTAGACCTTGATATTCAGGTCACCATGTCTAAGCAACCAGGACCCGTACCGAGCGTACAGTATCTATGTAGCACAAAATGTCTCGCTTCCCTCTTTAACCGTTAACAATGACCCCACCATTGCAGTGGATTGTCTGTCCCGTGATGCTTGCACTGTCGGTGGAAGCAAGGAAAACCACACACGTCGCGATCTCTGAAGGCTGCGACGGGCGTCCAATGGGACTCGTGAACTCCTTTTGAGCCTTTTCGTTCATGGTCGCGGGGATCAGCGGGGTCCAGACTGGACCGGGTGCAATCGCGTTGACGCGAATGCCCTTGTCGCAGTACTGATTGCTCAAACCGCGAGTGAAGGAGATGATGGCGCCCTTGGTAGAGGTGTAGTCCAAGAGATCAGGACGGCCGATATAAGCGTTGATGCTGGCGTTGTTGATAATGGTTGCGCCCTTCTTCATGTGAGGTAAGGCGTATTTAGAAAGGTAGAAAATGGGGTGAATATTGGTGTTGAAGGTGTGAATCCACTGATCCCTGCAATGTCTGTTAGTGCGCGGGAAACGCAGCGAGCCGGCTTGTACAACTCACTCTTTCAAGTCCTTGATGTTCTCAACCATCATCTGGTATGCGGCATTGTTGAAAAGGATGTCGATACCGCCGAGCTTCTCCAGCGCAGTGTCGATAATCTTGTGGCAATTGGCGGCATCAGTAATATCAGTCGCAATGAGGTGGCATTTGCGGCCATAGGACTCGACACGCTTCTTGGTTTCCTGAGCATCCTCCTCCTCGTCAGGAAGATACGCAATGAGCGAATCGGCACCCTCCATGGCAAAGAGAATTGCTGTGGCGCGACCGATACCAGAGTCACCACCAGTGATGACAGCTTTCAGGCCTTCGAGCTTCCCTGCAGCTTGATACAATTTGGAGCCGCCATCAGCAGTTGGGACTCTGTCGAAAAGAGGGGTGACGGGCAGCTTTCCCTCCTTGCCGGGGAAGCTCTGGTCAGTGACCGGCACCTTGTAGCCTTGTAGCTACTTGTGAGCTTCTCTCTGTTGTACAATGTCATGGCAAAATAACGTACCTTCCTCGAATTGTGATTTGTCTGTCATTGTGATTGTGAGCAATTACTGAGTCTGCGGATGCACAGAGGTGTAGATAGATGAGCAATGATCAAGATGCTAGGAAGGATGGGACTTCAAGGGGAAAGAATTATAACGACCGAAGCAGAGACAGAAAGGAAGCTACTACCCATCGTGTCGTCAAGATAAGTTTGGTACCTAGAAGGAGGTAGGTGCATAGGCAGAACGGTTACCCACATACCTCATCAACGACGTCATGGTGACTGCAATTGCAGAAACATTGTACGGTCTAGGCTCAGGCGCTATTTCCTTCCCTCACATGGATGCGCAAATAATTGGTTGAATTTCCGAGAGTAGGAGCTTTGCGGCTCTCGATCTTCTGATCACACTCAGCAATTCGATGCATTGCATGGGAGCCCGGAGACAACCGTCCGCCTGCACATTCGGTTGAGCTTTGTAACTCGAGGGCGGGACAATTCGTCCGCAATGGTCTCCGTCTGTCTCGATTGAACACTGTGCATCGCATGCCAAGGCTTCAGGCAGTCGCCACGGCGCGTCTCGCATACTAGATCATGATATCAGCTTTAGCAATGACGTTGTCATCTCATGATGGAAGACGTTCGGAGATAGTGTCGGCGGGAGGGCCTATGCGCCCCGGAAGCTCGAGACCCCACCTCACTGCCGTTCCGTCCTCGTAAGGTACCCCGCAGCCGGGCCCGATACGGAGTGAGCCGAGGGCAGAATACCTCCCGGACGGAAGGCCCAATGCACCGACATGACCACACTCTCCCGGCCGTGTGGATCAATAATACAGCTCCTTATCGTTGACTTTGCCGGCGTTTCCCCTCCCTCTTCGGAATATATGTGCCCAACCCCCGCTCATGCAAACCACGTCATAATCTGACCACTCGCCGTTCGCTTTCTTTTTCCTGACGGGCCAACCTCGGGACACTGAGGTTTTAATTTTGAATGTGTATTTGACATGCGGCACAGAAGGACAAGCAAACACGCCACGCCTGAGCCCTGAGGTCTTTGATGTTTGCTGTCATGGGACCCGGTCAACCGGTCATCGGATTGTCTGTGTTTTGGGCCGGACCTCAAATGCTGACGGGCGCCTTTAAATTTGAGGCGTTATCTTCATTGCCACTTGCCAATCAACCATTATCGGATACTCCACTGGTTTATCAACTTGATCACCAAGTGGCTGTGAATCATGAATCGGCAGCTATCTTCAGCGAGTGAGACAGAGAAGCTTAGAACCCGCCGACTGCTTCAAGTGGCGCGTGTAGCAGGCAAGCCTCTCCCGAGAGAATGGCGTTCGGCGGCCAAAGCCCTCAGAGAGGAGCAGGGAGCCCAGTCGCCAAAAGCGCCAATTCTCTCACATTGACGGACCTAGCTGTTGTCGTTGTTGGAGACAACGGGCCACAAAAGCCGTTGTTGAGAAGTGATATATCATTTAGCCTGAGGATTTGATGCTCGTCGACTTAGCGCAACGGCATTCTCGATCCTGCCTTCACATCGATCAGTTCTCGCACACTCGCACCCAACAAAAGGAATGGGCAGGAAGCTAAGATGGTAGGATCTCTACGATGATCTGGTCAGTGAGCAGAAATTCGGTCCAGCCTACTTTCGACTCTTGAGGTGGTCCACGTAAGCGCCAGTGAAGCAGATTGCAGGATCGAGCGCATTGTTCACCATTTGAGCTGTCAGTCGGGGGCGATCTGATCGAACTCGACTCTGCCCCGTGGGCCTGATACGATGAGCGACTGACCCCAATTATTTCTCACCAAGTTACATTCGCCCGGTTACCTAGGGATCCTTCGGCCGGCTGTTCAATGCACCTCGCTCTGTCAGTGCAATTTGATTGACACTGACAAGCAAACAAGTCCCGCGTTGGATGCCACCGCGGCTTCTGCCCGGCATTGCCAACTTCAAACTTGAGGAGCTGCTGGGACCTGAGTGAACAAGGTTCGTTGCAACGTGCCTGGCGTAAAGTAACGCCTGCTAATTATCCCACCCTGGAGCTTCCTCGATTGGCGAATCCAACCAATACCCCTGGCTCCGGCAGGCTCCCCCGGCCTGTACTACCCTGGTGTTTGCTTCGGTCTCGTTGGACCTCCTCCATCTCCATCCAACATCAACTTTCTTTTCTGCTTTCATCCTCGACTTTCCTCCTCTAGACCGTCTGACCGCCACGGCATTTGCTTGGAGGCATTTTCCAATACACCCATGGCCATAATCCGATACTGTCTGCCCGCCCCTCTCTTCCAGCATTTGACAGGTCAGTCAACCAGTCAGCCTGCACCGGCTCTGCCTGGCTAAGCTTCCCCGTTGGACTTCGCGGTTCCGCAGGACCTGGCCCACACACGTACTGGCAATTTTCGCATTCGTCGGCCGATGGCAATGACTCGCCAGCCTTTTTGGCTAAACGAACGTTGGTCCCGCCGCGGGAAGGGCTGAACTAACGAGTGGTTCTTCGTACGGCCGATACACTGAGACAGTATTGTCCTCCGTTGCTGCCCATCCACCGATCCAATCTAACTTCACTCGGGTATCCATGTCGTCCACTCTGGCTTACTCTGCCTTCTTTCGGATCGTACGATGGACAAACTTGCCGACCGACAGGCAGCCCTCGAGACCGAGAAAACTCTTCCAGATTATTGCAGTTTCCAGTAGGGGTATCATCAGCGTACCCCATGTACGGACAATGATGGTCCTTCGGCTTCGGCCGAATCGCAACCGCCCGTTTCCCAAAGGCAAAATACTCAGGGCAAGACATGCACCGAGGGACCTTTTTGCGAAGCATTCCTTGACGAATCATCCTGATGCACAATAAAATGCGTGGTTATCGGGATCTTGTCTGCTTACCAGCAGGCTGAATACTTGGTCATAAACGATAACTGAGAGAGCCAGCATCGAGTCTCGACTCTTGTGGTCTCCAACTTGCTGCTCCGACTAATGATTTCTTTTTCTAGGAGATAAAATAAGTCAATGCGGACTGACGGTTCTCACTGTCGATCAAGAGCTACGGCCTCTCGCCACCAGTTATCTAGTAGGATCATAACAACACATTCTCGCTGCTTGCACATTTCGCACTTTTGAAGCTTCGAGATATGACGCTGTCCCTCTGGTCCGCGACCTGGAACCTGGTCACGATCCGGGGCCTTGGAACACATCTCCGCTTTCATATCGGGCATTCGACTGGGAGGCATGTACGGATACCACGAGATCAACAATTTAACAGTCATACAGGGAATCTCATCCTGATCACAGACTGGCTGGGTCTGTGAGGTAACATTTACTGGTTTGATGTGGTTCTCGAGGAAATCAATAGCCTCTGGCGTGACAAAGCTGATCAAACCTCTATCACAACCCCATTCCTGTCACATACTCGCTACGGCGTATCATACCTGTCAGATTCTTGGGCAACAGAGCCATGCTTTTTGGGTCCTCGGCATCGTTGGTCCGGAGGAGAGGAACCCTTTTCGTCTGAAATGGCCCAGTCAGAAACCGACCCTAGTGTAGGACTGGCATCATCCCACTTGACCCCGTATTACCTACTTTGTGGGGTTTTCTTTTCTCCAAGTGTGGATTCGCTTTCTCCCAAAGCATCTGTCTTGCAGATGAACAAGAACCACTCGGAGTCGCGGAACTACCGGAGAGAAAATTGTCGTGCGCCTGGCGACTAGCAATTTCTCTGTGCGTATATGCAGGCCTGGTGGGCGACCCTGAACTTGTCAATCCCAGTCAAACCCTGGACGTGGGCGTGGCTGTCCTGAACCCTGCTTCCTCGCGGCAGCTGCAAGTTGCGTCCTGTCTCTCCATTATGGCGCAGATGTACTGCTAAGCCAGCAAGTGACCCGATTGAAGGTCTTGCTTTTCCATCTTTTGCATGGTGTATTGGCTATCGTTTTTATCGAAATGGCGGTGTTAGCCACGGGTTATCGGCACGGAGAACCTGGCCTCAAGATCAAGATTTCAGAAGCGAGATTTCGTTGTAAAAGAAGGTTTTCTGGAACATGCAATCTTTAGATGGAGAAGAATACGATTTGGGCCTGGGGTGTTTTAATTTAAAGTAGTTGAGAGAGATACACTCTCGAGACCTGGTCTCCTCGTGGGGAGCCGGTACATGTAGGGGCGTTTTCTTTTTCCTCTCTAAGCTCCCTACCCCCCACTGAGTATTCTTTTTTGACATATGGGATGGCGCAAGTTGGGCCACATACGCCAGGCTGAGAGTGGGAGGGCTTATAAGTTCTCGCCATCCGCGTTTCCGTGGCACAGGGAGCCCCGATATCTCTGGTGTTTTGCCTGAGCCATACTTCGCCACCTCGACTTACAATATGGACGGCTCACTAGAAACACGAGTTCCGCACGATGACATCCAATACAGAGGCATGCAGCTCTTTGCTGTCCAGCTGTCCTTTATGCTCGCGGCCGGCTTCTTCGTCTTGGCTAGAGCCTACGTCAAAGTATGCATCGTCAAGAGTTTAGCCGTCGATGACTGGCTTATCTTCGGGGCCATGGTCCGTACTTTGCCCGATCCTCGCATTCGCCCCTTCCTACCACTTACATGAACACCTCGCAGCTTGGTTACACAGCATACGGTGGCATCGCCCTCCACGGCATAACCAACGGTGCCACAGGAAAGCACATCACGGAGCTCACAGTCGACCAAGCCGCCGTCTCCCTCAGAGCCTGGTACATCTGCGAAGTCCTATATTCCCCAATCACGCTGGCGATCCGAACCTCGATTTGCCTCTTGCTCCTCCGTCTCGCTCTTAACAAAGTCCACCGTTGGATCATCTACGCCAACCTCGTCGTCGTCTGGATGATCTCCATCGCCTTCTTCTGCATCATGACCTTCCAGTGCATGCCCCCGTCCTACTTTTGGAGGCAACTGTACGGCGATCCGGGGTCTTGTATCAACTTTAACATTGTCCCGGACGCGACCATTGCACACAGCATCATCTCGGCGATATCAGACTGGTGCATGGGTCTGCTACCGATTGCCCTTTTGTGGAACGTCAACTTGAACCGGCGGACAAAGGCACTCGTTGCCGTTCTCCTGAGCATGGGTATGGTGTAAGTCAAAACATTTCCAATAGCGTGGCGTAGCATCCTGTTTCTGACAAACATCTAGTGCTGGCGTTGCTCTCATAGTACGCATACCATATGTGAGACGTCTCGCCATCTCGGCAGACTTCCTCTACGAAACAATGTATGTCCCCAAATGCCTGACTTGACAGGAGCACCTGGCTGACCTTTTCCTTCGACAGTGACGTCGCCATCTGGAGTGTCCTGGAGCCCGCGCTAGGCATCATCGCGGCTTCGGTCACCAGTCTCCGACCTCTCTTCCAGAACTGGGGCTTCGGATGGAGCAACAAGAGCAAGCAATCTCGTCCGTCGGGCGCGGGCTGGGTCAACACGAGCGGCCACCCAGGAACAAAGGAAACGTCCGGCGCCGTGGCCAGGGGAGGCAAGTCCGAAAATTCAAACTCCACCGTACGAACATTCAACGACATTGACCGGGCCTTGTCCGGCACCGGGTCCGATATCGAGCTGAATAAGACGGTCCGGGACGACGGGCGGGACGAGTACGAGGAGTACGACGCGTCGAGGCCGTCTTCTGATCTCGGTCAGAGAAGTCACGCCCAGGAGACGCATGCGCGCGACAGGCCGGTCATTAATGTTCGTACAACGATTGATATCATGTCGCACTCGAATCACTCAATCGATCAAGTTCCGCCGCCGGCAGAATGCTCTGCTGGCGACAGGGAAGAAAAGGGGGCGGGAGGAGAGGCGGGGGATCGTAGGGGCAAGGTGATGTAGGCGATTTGATATACCCATTTCATTACGTTCGTTGTTTTTCTTTTTAGTCGTAGATTCTGGCCATAGATCGGGGTATATGGAGTTTGGGCGTGCTCATACCACGCAGCAGAAATGTGTTATATTGAGAGGCCATACGCCTCCAAGCCGGGTAATTTGACCACAGGCTTTTTATGAGAAATAACGAAGAAACGACCTGAGAACGAGATGCTGGGATTGTTTAAACGATCTATTCAATGAATCATATCCTCCGTGGATCGTATTTAGAGGCGAACTGCAGTCTATCCGGGGTCAAATACTAATCCATCGGGCCAGCCGCATCGCAAGCTCGGCTCCGAACTACCGCTTTCGGTATCGTGGAATCACGTCGCAAGTTCTTGCGGCAACTTGCTGGATCCCGTTCCTCTGAGATGGCCTATTGATACGTCATCTCGATATTTTTCTTTAACTTCTGTAGCCACGTGGCAAGGGGCTCTCCGGACGTGGCCGGATGCCTGCATGTGGGAAATTCCCGATCACAGCCTCATGCTGGAAGGGTTTGTTCGGTTCCGAACTTACGGACTCGGAACAATGCAGACGCCTGGAGATATAAAAAAGGCATTTTCACTTATACCACGCTTTTGACGTACTGATCCTAGCTGGGACACTCTTCATTTATTCGACTTATCCAACTCCTCGAACCTCAATCATACTGTATATCGTCTTACATCCTCATTCCCAGAACAACAGAACTACAACATGAAACAGCTTCTCAACCGGCCGATCTTCACCGCAGCCTCAGTTCTCTTTATGCTGCCACTCATACGCCCAAGTCAAAGTCTCATTCGACTCGACATTTCGCACCATCGCCCCCCCAAACGACGCCTTCGGCCAAGACGCATCTCATGTCCGCGTCGTATCAGCCATCCTCCTCGCCCTCTCCCTGACCTTCGTCCTCATCTCCCTCACAGAGAGCAAGCGCTGGTCCTCCACCGTGCCCACGGCCCTGACCCTCGGCGCCGCAACCTGCGTCCTGCCCGAGGCCGTGGACAACTACCTCGCAAACTGCTACTGGTCGCAGTCCCACGACCCGTCCCAGCTCATGTTCACCTTTCTCGGCCGTGAGTTCGACCTATATGTCGGCATCATCTGGTGGTCCTTTGGCGCCGTCCTCGGGTGCACCATCTTTGGCGCCCTCATGCGCGGAGTGAGCAATAAGACGCTGTTCGTTTTGCTCGGCCTCGCGGGGCTGTTCGACGTCGTTCTGGAGGAGTGCCTGCTCAACTACGGCGGGCTGTACCTCTACTACGGCCACCAGCCTCTCGTGCTGTTTAGTCTGTTCCCATGCTGGTGGGCGTTCTGCAACGTCTCGGCCGTGTTCTTGGGAATCTCCATGACGTACCGGTACCGCGAGTGGTTCAACGGATGGAGGAGCATTTTTGTCTTGCCGATTCTGCCCTTTTGTTACGTTGCGGGTTGGTCTCTGGCGGCTATGCCTACCGTGTATGCCGTTCACGCCGATTACAGCCCCGTTGTCACGCAGTTGTGTGGTATTCTCACGTGTTGTTTGGCTTTGCTTCAGATTGGAGTCATCATGGATGTTGTTCTTAGGAGGCAGGTTTTTGAAACTGATCACACTTCAGGTCGCGTGGTTCGATTTAAGGAAAAGGCGTGGTCGGTCAAGCCTCGCAAGTAGGCGAGGCATCGTAAGACTCACCTTTCTGAAAAGAGTAGTATTGGGAAGATAAGGGGCCACCTGATTGAGAATCACCTTTTTGTTTCCGAAGAGGCACAGCAATACTGTGAAGCGTTTGGACAATGATTTCAGAACCTCTCATTCATCACCTACGGCATCCGCTTGGTTGTCAAACAATATGACTCTATGACTTGCTATCAACATTGCCAGTTCAATCGGAACCTGAAATGTCAGAGTCATTGTGAGGTCGTTATCAATCGCGTATGATACAGAGTTATGCAGGCGGAAGCTTTATTGGACTGGTGAAAAGCAACTGCACGTGGATCAGAAAGAGGCCGACCGAAGTGTACGCTATGAAGCGACTGAAGATGGGGGCATCTCCCGCTCGGCAGTAGACATCAGATGACCCCCCTGTGCCGATAACCCTAAACTCACCACTTTCCGCCCAAGAGACGATTGCGCGGCTTTTTGTAACCCGAATACAAATCATACTTCGACCTCTCTACTTGTCCGCTAGGTATGCCTCTCAAGCTGTATAATCACCACTGCGTGACTACGAGTTTCATCCTTACCCATCGATCACCATCGTCAGTCTGGCGTCATGTGACATAAAGGTACACCGCCCTGCTCATGCCCAGGCATCCCCCGTCTAGACTTGGTACACTTTTCTTTGCCGAGATACGTCACACTTGGAACCCTGTTTCCTCTGAAGTCAGAAAGGTTGCTGAGTCCCGAGAGATGGGCTCACGCAGGCGGCTATCGCGCCTGTACGACGGATGACTCCCAATTCCCATGGTGACACGACGGCACTTACATGGACTATGAATAGATCACGCCGCCGTATGCCTCTATCAGTGATCCTGCGAAGCCCCTTTTGCCCCTGTCGTCTGCCTAAGGAACCATGGGGAAGCCGTTGATGCTTGGCTATGTTCAAGCACTGCCGGTCAGTCCGTTAAAGGCTTCTGCGGCTGAGGAAGTGCTGCAGAGGCCGATGTCAAGTCCAACGGGCCTCAATCTATTCACACCATCGTCGATCAAAGCGATTGGCCAGTTATCGGGAGCCGTACAAGAAGACGAATAAGGTGCCATGATGACCCTGTCGTTGAAGCCTGGTTGGTTCTAGGTTGCAGCGAACGAGTCCGAATACCCAACTGCCTAGGGTAAGGTAGACCAGGACCGTCGTGAGGCCTCTCGGCCATGGACCCCCTTCCCTCTGGCTTGTAAGGCGTTCCAACCGATTTCCGGGAGTTTGGAACCACAGAGAGAACAGCCGTACTATGCTTCGAAGAAAGCCTTGTGAGGTGTTTATGACGGTCGTAGGAGCACACTGCACAGCAAAATGGACCGGGTCCAAAGGGCCGCGACAGTTGGAGTGATGCGGCCGGTGATGCGGCCAGAGGAAGGCTGTGATTTGGTAAAGTTGGATTTCTCATGGAACCCAGAGCCTGATAGACGTCAGAAAAGGGAAGAAAGTGGGGCGCGCGAACAACATGAACGTCCAGCGGTCGCAGAACCGGCCGGTCCGTTCGGGGCTGTGGTTCCCGTTTTCGGCGTAGCCACGGTGGGGTTACCAGCGGCCCGTTTGCGCGGCCCCAGGCCCCCCAAGAGGCAGCGGTGAGTGGACAGTTCAGAGAATACCTGAGACCTCATTGGGCAGCCGGTTTCTGGTCTCCTCCTTGGACCAATGGCAGCAACTCATTCGTGGCTTGAACCGTGGCTGGAAGAGCTTCTGGCGGGAATGGAAGGCTGCCCAGGAGCCCACGGCACCGCGACGGTGGACGACGGCCCTTCGGCGGTCGGCCGTGCGGTTCGGCCTTTGGGCGATAGACGCGACCCCACTTTTAACCTCTTCACCCGGGCCAGGGTACCTTACCCAGTACCCCGGCAGCCATGATACTGCCTCTCTCTCAACTTCGACTTCTCGTCTTTCCATCGTCATCGTCAAAGTAGGACTCATCACAATCTGGCGAACCACAGCACAGGAATCAACGTAACTCTTATCCAGGCTCTCATCGTCGCAGCGCGTTCTACGTTTCCCCCGGTGTCTCGTTGAGTCGTCCCTTCTTCCCTCCCCCACTTTGCCGTACTTCGTCCTATGAATCGCGCCAGACGAGATCTTCTCGGTCAGTTATCCCATTGTTCATGCGTCGTAGCTTTCTTCCCCGGACCCCTGGACATGGGAAAAGAAGAGATCAATGCCCCTCTTCTTCTTCTTCTTCTTCCTCCTCCCCAATGCCACGAGCGCGCCACCGGCACGCCGCACGGCGCAAAGACCTTCGATCTGCGCAGTCCGATGTTTCTCTTTGAGCCCTGACCTTACTCTGCATTGCTTTCCTCCCCACCCAAGCTTCTACGACCACCTGATGTGGAGTTTCACGACCCAAAACCTTGTCCCAACTCTTTTGCGCAGCGACAACTACCTAGTTGCGCCCCAGCCCGAGCTCTTCTAACCCATCCAAGCCATTCCGTGGCATGGTTGCTGAGCTCACGGCGAACATCCAGACTTCGGTCTCGGCCAGGGCGAGCCGATCTCCCACATCCCTCCACCTCATCCCGCCTGATTCTTTTTATTTTCCCAGCAGCAACAGGGGTTCCAGGATCAGGGGTGGGATGAAGATGCAGGAAAGAAAAAAGTTTATGAAATGGAATTGTTTCTAGAAGGTGATCTGATCAGCTTCTCGCAAGACCGGGGGGGGGGGGGATGAAGAGAGGGATCCCGAACCGGCCAGTAGTTGTCCTCGATTCTGCTCTTACTCCTTTTTACCGCACCCCTCCTCCTGCTATGCGTCATATTGTCCATCTCCATGAGACCTGTTCGTCCACCACTCGTGTGCGAGTACTCACCAGGCACTTCTTGGTCATGTCTTCATCTGCCTCCTTCCGCTTCTCCCCCCTGCTCCAACATCCCATCTAGCATCGCCAGCTTCGCCAACTAGCACTAGCATTGGGCCTCTGGGGGTCTTGTCATAGTTGGCCTCACTCCGCCCCCCCTTTCCTCCTTCCCCCTTTCCCCTTCCCATACCCCCCTGCCATCTGACCTTTGAATCCTATAAGTAACCCGTGAACCGATTCACCATGGAGACCCCTTCTTCATCAGCAGGCTCTGTGAAACATATAGAACTCTACTGCTCCTTCGCACACCATAAATGTCTTCATCATCCTCTCCCACCCCCGTAGCCAAGTTCAGAGAGCTCTCTCTGGGAAGAAGGATGCCTCCCACAACCAGAGCCCAGGCGCACCGGCAGTCCCTCAGCGATATCACCACCTCAGATTACTACGACGATGATGACGACGATGGCGGCTACGAAGACGACGATGGCGGTGGCCCCAGCAGCTCCGAGCCAGAGTCCGATTCGGACTCGTCTCTCGTCGACGACGACGACCACTCCGTCATCCGCTCCCCCTCAAAGCTCGTCTACAAGCTCGACATGCTCTCCCACGACGCCCGCCTGCGCGTCCGAGAGGCCTTCAAGGACCCGCCCCGCCTCTCGCTGCAGTACTGCCGCCTCAGGGACGACGTCTACGCCTTTCAGATGACGGAGCTCGTGCCCCGTTCCATCCGCATAGGATCCCCCGACAGCCCCTTCGCGACCCCGCGATGCTCGTGCCGGGAACAGCAGCAAAAGGCCGGCTCGCCCTGCAAGCACCTCCTGTGGCTCCTGGACCAGCTCGTCAAGCAGACACTCTACGACCACGACCCGACGTCCCCCCTGACGATGACTGCAGACGGCTACCCAGAAGAGATTGGCGACCCCTTTTCCGACATCTCGGCCTTCCATCTGGACGTTCTGGCCGATGGTCTACGCTGCGACGTCGTCACCCCAGACTCGGAAGAGGACTCTGAAAACACTGACTCGGACGAGGCAGAGGAAGAAGGACAGGAGCAGGAGAAGCAGCAGTACCCGAACTCTCATCGTGTCGATGAAGCCCGCGAGATGCTCTCGGCCGTCATGTCCTCGTCTCCTCCGGAAGACTACCGCCCAGATCTCTTCTCAGATCCGCCCTCCACGGGCAAGAAACCCGTCAAGCGTCGCGACCTTGAGGGCACAATCTTCCGCATGCTCCTCGCCAACAACGAATTCTTCCACTACTTCCTCTCCCAGATGCGCTCCACGGATCCCGTGAACGATCGCTTCCGCAAGCTCTCACAGCGCGTCGACCGTGTTCTGCGCGAGCTCGACTCCTACGCCACCACCACCAACACCTCATCATCAGAAGGAGGCTCAGCAGAGGGTCCCCGCGACGTAGCCTGGGCCGCAAGACACATCAACGGCGTAATAGGTCTCGTCCGCACCTCAATCTTCAAGCGTGACCGGCCCCTAGAACCCCAGGAGCGTACAAGCGCCGCCCGCACCCTAGTCCACATCCTCGCCGCCGTCGTAGAGCGCAACCGCGACTTCGTGCCCCCGACATCGACGACGAGGCCCGCCGCCATAGCCCGCCGGGACAAGAACCTCTTCCTCCGCCTCGTCGGGGACCGCGACGAAGACTTCGTCCTCGGCGTGCTGAGCCTCCTCCCGCCCGACGCGGCCGCGCCCTTCCTCCACAGTCTCGAAGACATCCTGGACCAGCTGGGCATCAACGGCGCGCCTACCACCTACGTCGAGAAATTCCGCTCCCTTATTTCTCGCTTGAGGAGGCCTGGTGGCAGCGGCTTAGCCATCACAAGCTCGTCCGGGGCGGGGTCGAAGCGCCACGGACAGAGTCAGGGTCATGATCGGGGACCCAAGAGGATGAGGTGACGTGGGCTTACACGTACATGTCCACGGGACGATATTCCTATACTGCAACCTTGTTTGATACAAGAAGGAAAGATTGGGAAGTACAGAGCATTTCTCTGGACCTTGGGGAGGACAGGATTCTTACCTTATTTCTCTTCACACTTGTGTCTGTGACACTCGCCCCCTTTACCTATACTTCTCATGTTCATGTAAATCCCCTTCACACTCCCTGTACTCCCACACATCATGTTGCTCATTTAGACTACATAACTGCTAGAGGATGCATGGCGCCAAGTCTCTAGGCAGTGACTTTGGTCGATTGGTTGCGGCTTCGGGCATCTCATACTTTTGAGGCCTCTCCTCTCTTGTTCTGCAATACAATAAATACCACTATCTATCCCCGAGTCGTTCATCTCTAAGTGAATATATCTGTTCTGATCTGTTTCAGCCCATTTAAAGCCATCTTTGGCCTGGTGTCTGTTCCTAATCATAGTTCATCCCGAATCTTCTCTAGCTCATCTAACACGCTCTGTAAGCTAGGTCTGTTGAAGTGATTCTCACTCCATTCTCCACTCGGTTTTGAGTGGGCTCTCATGGCCAAGAAACTCTCGGCCCACGCTATCTCACGTTTCCACCACGCCGCAGCAGCTTGTCGGATGTCCTCGGGATCAGTCTTGTTCTCCTGACCTTTGAAAACAATCTTGTTGCCCTCTCTACCGATTTGGTTACCCAAGGTGGCACGACGGCCACTTGTGCAACGGTCGATGAGTGAGCGTAGTATCGGTGGCGTCCTGAGAAAGGCAGGAAAGTCGACGTCGGTCTCCCAGCGATAAGACTGCCACACAGCAGCTTGCTGAGGTGCGCTAGCTCCCTCAAAGATGCACCATAACACTCTCCCGAGCATGTACACCTCTGATGCCTCCTGCTCCCTTGGGCTGAGACATGCCCAGCAGATATTGTAGCCGTTGGTCGGATTTGTATACTCCTCCCTCGCTTGAAGAGACTCGAAATCAGGACACATGCGTCTCAATATCTCGGCATAGTGGTCTCTGGTATCCTCGGGTATATCGTCATCTGTAGCTAATATGCGGATGTATTCAACGGCATTGATCTCTGGGGACGCAAATTCGCACCACACCCCGCGCTGCTCAAAGTCGACCATGACTGCATCTCTATCCTTTGATAGGACGATATTGTCGAGGCGGAGATCCGGGTAGAATGTACCAGAGGTTCTGCGGTGGTGTAGTACACCAGATGTAATCTGTATTGACCATTTGAGTTGTTCTGTTTGAGAAACCGTGTTGTGGATCCGTGAAAGAGGCACAATGTCTCTCAAAGTACCATAATGATGATATTCGAGAGTGAAGCCGATGACGGCAACTTTGCTACCAAAAGTGCAACGCTTCGTGATGAGGTGTGCGGGACATGACATGATGTTCTGATGTGGTATTGTTAATAACAGAAGCTTAAGCTCATGGTACAAGTACTTGGTGTAACTTGTGAGCGTCTTCAAAATCCAGAGGCGGCCTTTGATTTGAACAAGGCAGACACTGTCGTGGATCTGCTCGACAACATGAACGTCGGACAAGTCGATGCATTGCGGTATGTGGACTTTGGGTCCCCACATCTCAGCGAGGGCGGATGCCGAGAGCAGTTGACGTTCGAGGTAGTACGTGGGTGCGATGTTGATCTCTATGGCTCTGACATCGAGAGAAATATCTTTGAAGACGATGCGAGACCCAAATGGCACAGATCGTAAGAGTCCCTCTGGGTTAGGCAGTCGCTTCGTCCAGACTTGCAAAGCACGAAGAATGTGCTTGGATATATTCAGCTTTTGAACTCGGGCGCGATCTTTGGTATGAAACGCTACATCCAAATCCAATAATTGCCGGATTTCAGGCGTTTGAGTCGACTGTTCTGGCACGAAGGCATCGAGACGCAGCGGTGGCGTTGGATGGAGAAACGTAGGAAGGACGTAGAATTGCGTCCCGAGTCCTGTACAGCCATCGATGCGCCACAGAGGATTTGGCAGGGGTTCGAGGCTGTCGATGCGATTTTTGGGATTCAGCTGGGAGCACTCCCATTCATCGGCCGGTGGAAGACGATGTGGGATGCTACTATCACGGTGCTCGACCTCTGACAGAGAGACGTCCGTGAAGGCTGCTGTGGGGTGAATGATGCCGTGAATGATGTCCGACCCCAGATCCATCTTGTGACGATAGCTGACAAGCTTGGGCGATGTTGAAATCAGACTAGCCAATGGCGCTCAACGTCATATAGCGAAGGTGTTTCACGGCATCAAGGAAGTTGATGGAAGACAGCGCAGAAGAAGGCGACAATTGGCGCTTTGGAGTAGGGGGGGGGGGGACGAAACTGTCAAATGACAGATGGACAAATATTCGGATGTTTCCTGAGTCGTATATCACCGCAGAAAATCAGCAGGAAAGAATACTTTCGAAGCCTGCTGTCGATTCTACCTACAGATGTGCCGCCACTACTGCGGTGACTGACAAACAAGATGTTGACCGATGGCGGGGCGGCACGACGTTGCACGAGGCAATAGGCCGGATCATGAAATTTGGCGATACCGGTGACAAGGTACGCATGGACTGAGGTGTTCTAGTGATCCAGGAAATGATCGTGAGCGTAGGCGTGGGAATGGGCGTGGGGAATTTGCATGACAATGTTGAGTTCCGATTTGTGTGCTTGTCTGTTGCCCTGCATGCGTAGCTGCAGTTGGAAGGGGAGATGTGCCAGGTCCTCAAGCAGGGCGCCTGATTGGTCGAGAGGAAGGATTGACGGTCAAGATGAGGAGAAGAGCTGTGTTGGTTGACTCGGGGCGAATTGGCAGGAAACGAGTCGAGCACAAATGGAAGTGCGAGGAAGATGTCAACCATACGATGCTGGCGGTAGAAGGGGGTGGATGTGAATGGCGATGTCACCTCGCAAATCTGCAACTTGGGTTTCTGCCCACTGAGAAGTGACAGTGTCCGCGGGCCCTAGGCAGCTTCCTTGTCCGCGAGCCGCACTAGTTGGACTCCCGTCGATCTGCTTGGCCAACGCCGTTGCGGCTTCCTGCCTTGTCTGCCTTGCGTAGGTATGAACTTTTGATAGAGGCAGGAGGCGCCAGTTTAGGTAGTGTAAGGCGAACAAGCAGACGGTAAGGCATGCGTGCGTGTGCGAGCTTGGAAGGTGCCGCGAATTCACCTCCTTTGGTATGTGGCAAGGTGCTCAGCTGGGCAGTCAGGCAGGCAGTCAAGACAGACAACGGAAATCGGGGGGGGGAAGAGGCCACTTCGCGGTTTCTTTTTCTCTTCTACATGGCCTCGGCCCGGCAGTCTCTCTCAACGCTATTATTTCTTTTTCTGAGTCGCTACTTGTATCGACGTCGAGCAGCGGCCAGCCGTTTTTGTAAGACATTGAGGCAGCGTGCCGTAGCTTGGATCGGCGTTGTCTCGGTCGCGTTCGCGGGGAAGGCTTTTGCTCCCGTTGGCAGTACATATGGACGTGGATTGGCTCGACTGCGTGGCTGGACAAATGGTAAGAAACCGTAAACGGGTAGAGAAGGGGCATTCAATCCATACAGACCAAATCAAATTGTCCGGCCTTTGAGTGAGCGACAAGGTGATGGACCCGGCTATTTCCTTAGCTGTAACTTGGAAGCTGGCAGCCGCAAGAGTTTCTGGAGTAAGTGTAAACATGGTCATAACGGGAAGCTTGCAGAATGCAAGAAATAAGCAAAGCGTGGCAGGGCCTCAATACCTATTGGTGCAACCTGCCTCGGGGCAGATCTCAAGGGACAAGTATTATACTTAAGTACTATTTAATGTGCTCTCTGCTGAAGTAGCGAAAGTGGAAAGTGCAGGCATCTCGCTTCGTACTTACATGAGGTAAATGTACGGATAAACAGGCGAGGTATCCGAAGGTAAGGTAGGTGCGTCGAGGATGAAGTATCTTCTCGTGCCTCTCAGTTGTCTGAGCAGACGGAAGGATGCAACTTGGTCATATATCAACAAATGCAGAATGCTTGCGGGGCAATTGCTCTGGCTGCCTGGAACTCGTTCAGTCCAAATAAAGTTGACAATGCAGTCGCCTTATGGAGGTCTTTGTTTGTTAAGGTAGGTATGGTAAGCCAATACGGAGGAAGCACACAACCCAATTGAATGGAAGCTAAGGCACCCGAGTGAAGGCAAGGAAGCCAAGGTGATTAGGTCACAGGTGAGGTGAAGTAAGGTAAGGTAAGGTACCTTCAGGTAGGAAGGGACGGGACGGTCCTTGCCTCCACTACCTACCTATCTACTTCCACGGGTCAGAGGCGTGCTTGCATCTTGGGTGGAATCCAAGTGACATGAGGGAAGAGGTACCTTACCTTACCTACCTGCCTTACCTTATTCTTGCTCTCCTGCTACTTGCTCAAAGTGGTGAAGGCGCACTGGCGCCTGCTTGCCTGCCTTCTTCTTGCAGGATAACCCGGAAGGTACCTACCACCTCTTGCCTTCCATTAGATAAGGTACCTTAGGTACCTATGGCACTCCCATGGAATTATCAAGGTAAGGTAGGTAGCTTCCTACCTTATTCACTTTACCTAGGTACCGGGCTACCTCAGACAAGAACAACTTCTTTGTCCAAAAGCGTCGTGACTTGGCGTCTCAACGTCCCTCGAGGTGCAAGTAGCACTGTAAGCGCAATCACCTCTTTTCCTCAAAAAAACCAAGGCACCTTATTCTCTCGTGATCTTTTCTGAGTTGAGTCGTTGATTAAACCTTAACTCAACATCGGCCTTCCGGCATCGACGGTAGAAAGGGCCTGAGCACACGCCGACACTCCGTACTTCTCGGCCGGTCGGATGAAGAACCTCAGCCATGGACGTGTCGCCCGGCACATGAAGCTTTGATTTTGCATTCGGACCACCCGACCCGGGATGCACTCCACGTGACGAAATCGGCGCCGTACCTGAGAGCGGAGACGAAGCTCCCTTCCATTCCTCGCCTTTGTATCGGTATCTGCCTCCCGCATCTCACATCAACCAGTCACGGCAAACCTCAACACTTCCTACTGTCGATTCTTGCGTCTCTAGGTGCTCTTTTCTCGCTGCATGCTGCCAATCCACCACACCACTCGTCCGCTTCTCCCACCGTCGTTGGCTCGCATCTCTGCGAGGGGTAGCTTCTGGACCATCTGGCCAGCGCCGGCAGTCCCATACACGTCTTTGGGGGTTGCATTGCCGCCGATGCTCGATGTGACTTTGTCATAACCTCCGGAGTGCCCTCCGGCCCACCACTACGTTCAACCCCGGGAACCTCAGCCAAAATCAACGAGGACAAGGGCGATTTGTCTCGACCGACCTCGCAAACGTCATCCATGTACGGATTCCACCCCTCAACAGTTTATCCAGAACTGGTCGAGTGGATGAAGGCCTATGGCACTTTCGACGACGCTGTGGCCGCCCAGCTGCGTCTCGGCCAGAAGCCGCTCTTCGCTGGGGGTCCGACAAGGCTCGCCGTTCCACAGTACACTGAGGTATTTCCTTGCCAACCATCCTCAAGCAAATGACTGAACGCCACGAATCGCTAGACCAAGATCAACATAGTCAGCTTCTGCTTTGCTGCTCCTCTGCACAAATCTGCGGTTGGCATACGTTGCAGTTTCCGATGTTCATCCTAACCGGGTGGATACATCCACTCCATGGGCCGATGCTGGTACCCGAGTCTCCCGTCCGCCAGCTCGGCCCCTGGACTTGACCGATGTGCAAGGTTGTCCTTGTTCCGCCGGGGACTAGGGCAACGGGACCTCTTCCGCAATCACCGGAGCATGCATGCGCAGCCGCTTCATGTACTATTATGGGATGCTGAAAAGGGCTCGATAGCCAAGGTAGGTTTGAACCGACTCAACCAGAAAAGAAGTCCGCGCGGAATTCACTAATACAATCTGTAGACCCCATGTCCGCCTACCCGAAAACTCTCCCCGCCCGTTCGGACACGATTGCATGCTAGCGCATTGCAACCTATCTTGTCCAGTGCTCAGTAGATCTCAAGAATCGGCAGAGAAATGGATCATTATGCTCGTCTTACAGTCTTACGCATTGATTAGCGTCGTCCCGATTAGTTCTGCGATCCGTTTGAACTTTGTGGCAACTGTAGTGCTCTACTTAGCCTGCCAGGCAGTCTAATGACATCTCGGCAAAAAATATTCCAGCAAAAAAATTCTCTAGTCCAGCAGTAATCATTCGCCAATCCACAAATCGTTGCCGGACTATGTGCAGCATGGTCTGTAAGCGGCCAGCACACCCTATTCACGAATCACCGCCGCTCTAGCTGCAGCCTTGGGACTCGAGACTGTGGTACCCGACCAAAGTACGGATACAATGTTGAGTGGTTGAGCATCGAAGCATAGCACGAGGCAGAGCTAGACAAACCAATGGCTGGCAACCTTCGACGAAAGTGGGCGGTACGGAATAGCGCTGGGGTTCGTAGGTTTGGGGGCACGCCACGGCACATAATTTCACTTGGCTATCGACTGGCCTTGCCGGGATGAATCCACACACTTCCACGGGTCGAGTCTCTGGTCTGTCGAGCGACCATCCACAAGCGAGGCTCCCGACTCACCGGTTGCCCATTTGAGCTTAAACTCTCCACGGTCTCCTGCGTCCCACCAGAACTCGGTATTCCTGGTCGTTCATGCCTGCTCTGAAGCAGCAAATTGCAACCGTGTTCGCTGTTGGCAGGCCGATTTTGTGCGTCTCACAATCACCGAGGCCTGGTTCAGGGATCCAATCTATACACATCCGCTCTGCGTGGCCATCTCGCAACGCTCTTACTTCACTTCGCCTCACTCGACTGGTACGGCGGCCTGCAGAGGAACGTCGGACGCTGATTTGATACGAGATCGTTAGCGGATGGTTCCCTGACCTCATCAGCTGCATCGACAGAGGCTGCCATCATTGGTGACGCCCGCGCATGCAGAGCTTTGCTTTCGACAGGCGCTTTTGCCTGTAAAATGGCCGAATCTGTTGACCGACAGGTTTTCTCGAGATGAATGTCAAAAGTTTGCTCTCAGCCGGGACACCAATTCGCAGGGCCCGCACGCAATGCACCCTTTTGACCAACGGCTGCTGGAGAGATCGTCTCTTCGCGGCCAAGACGCCGTGCGGCCGTCGACTTTCTGCGACTGCGGGTATGCTTGCAGTTTCGTAATGGTAATGAGTCTTCAACATTGGCTGCTCGTGAGCGGATTTTATGGGAATTTCCTCTTTCCAACAACAATCCCTCCCTCAGGCAACACGCCAGGACCAGGGGCTGCGGGGTGGTTGAAGGCGGTCAAGGCCTTTTTGAGCAAACATGGGGCTGCCCAAAGTGCGTATTCTGCTGCATGCTTCACTTTCTGACAGCCGGCAGGTTCCTTTACTGGCGCTCCGAGGGACGGCCCAACAGTACGGCCAGACCTAGGTAGTCAGGCCAGACCGGCTGGTGGTGTTGGTGGCGGTGGACGTACACCCGGTTACTGGGGCAGAGCGGCTACATCATCGTCAAGAGCTGAAGATATTAATTTCACTCAATCATGTGCAAGCTACAGGCTAGATCGACTGATCGATCGACTGACAGGTTTTCAGACGGACCAATAACACTGTTAGATGAGCCAATTGGGCTGTTGACGACCCAGAACGAAAACGAAGCTCTTCACAGGAAATATCTTACTTACCGCTTTCGTGGGTCGGATTCTTTGTCATCTTTCGTCCCGTCCATATTCAGAGGCGGCACAGCAAGTCGGGTGTGCCTAACACATGTTCATCAGCTTTCCGGGAGCAGTCTCACTCTTGGAAAAGCGGTGACAATCTCTGGATCGGGTTGGATACGCATTGTCAGAGGAAAATAATGACGAGGCTGTTCTTAGCCACTCCAGGCATACACACGCAACCCTAGACTTGCAGGCTGCTCGAGCGATCTAACTAAACGAGGGTAAGTAGGCAAAGGGTGTCAGACTCTCGGGACCGTGGCGCGTTTCGATGGAACGTCGAGAAGCACAGAGGTCATATTGGCAAAAGAAGCGATTAGGGAGCCAAATCTGGGGGGTTGCGGCCGCACGCGCGGTGGTTGGTTGCCTCGGCCTCTTGGTAACATGGCGCACGTTGCTAGCCGGGCGATGGAAATATGATGACTCCCAGTCTTAGATCACGTCGTCGCCCGCATGGGATCTTTCATGACACTTCACGTAAGCACACGCATCCGAATCCACATCTCTTGGCCAGACAGGAGACAGGACAGCCTTGGGCATCCATCCGCCTCCCGAGACCAGCCGATCACCAGTATGTGAAGTTGTAGCGGCCTTTGCAATCGTTGGCTAGTAATCGTATCGACATTCGCCGTGAGCAACAGTCAGAAGCATCAGCAGATCCGGCATCAGAAGTTTGCCGACACTTGATTGGCCAAGCGCTTGGCCCTTCCATGCAGACGAAGCAAACGGCACCTGTTGGTTACACAAAAAGAGGCGGAAGTGAAGGCCAGAATCAGGATCAGCAGCGCTCACAACAGTCGGTTCCATGGTGTTCTCTCCACCACCCCTGTCGCCTTATTCCCATCAGACGGGCAGCCTGAAATCCATCCACTCGGCAGGGGCGGGAAGATGCTCGGCTCCTCTTCTCGCGTGGCGTGGTCTCAAGAACCCCTGTCCTCTCATGAGTACCCCTCAGACCGGTGAAATACAATTCAGCACGGGTGCAGCCCACTTCCTCAACTTTCCTCTCACCGAGTCTTCTCACTTCAGCCTCGACTCCTTCGAACTGACCGACCGACCGACCAGCACAGGATACGCCAATCGCCAGCACCAGAGTCTCTATCGGCACGCTCTCTGATTCTAGCCTGCCAGCGCGCGCAACGCTGTGCTCCACCGAAGGAGACATCGCACAAAGCAAATAACGAGAACGACAGCGTCTCAAATTCGCGCCGGACGGGCGAAACATCCAGGCGACTAGGCTCAGGCCACGGCCAGCAGCATCTGCGACATCCGTCAAGAACGAGGAGCAACGGCTGCAGAAACCGACTGAGAGAGACAGCGGCAGCTGGAGTACCCCCCTCAGAGAAAAAAGAGAGTGAGGGAAAAAACAAAAGAGCAGAGCGGCATACGCATACCTCCAAACACAAGCACGCACACGCACGCAGCAGCAGGACTTGCCGTCTTTTCCTTTGGTTCATCCCCCCCCAGTTTCGGCCGAGTGTATGCTGTCAAGCAGGCCTGTCTGTCTCTCTTCACAACGGCATTCTAGCCTGACTCCCTACCTCCATTTCCACTCCTCTGTATTCTACGCCGAGTAATTCTTCCTCCGCCTTTTGTTCCTGGCCGAGTCATCAACCCTCCTTTCCTTTCCCCTACCATACCCTCTTTCCTGTACTCCACTCGCGCACAAGGGGTGCCATTATGTGGCAATGGCTCTCGTGAGACCGTAGCTCCCTCCCCCACCCCCTCCCGGTGAGGCGCAATTTTCTACGCTCCCCTTGTGCTTCGCTGTGCCTGCTCACTCCTACTGCTTGCTGCTTGTCTCTGCCGTATACCTTATACAGGCCACAGATTGTGGTACTTGGTCTCGCTACTAGGCTCTGTCCAACACACCCTCTCTCGTTGCATCAATCATGGTAAGAGATGTCCCTGCTTCCCGGCTGGCGGCAGCGTGCATGGGATATATCACCGATCTTCCCCAATGTCATTTGAGCCCAGCCGCTGTCCCAGCACCCGCATCATCGCACACACATCGTTCCCTTATATCTTTGTTAGCCCTGGCTGTTCCTGTTTGCTCTTCAATCCCATCCCCCCCTCTGCCCTATTGCACTTTGAATGTGCGGTGGATTGATTTCATCTTAGAATCACAATCATCTCAGAAAGCGCCGGGTTCCCGGCCCCGAAGACGACTCTTCTATAGTGCCGGGACATCACAGCTCTTCGCCTTCTCCATATGCCAATATACACTTCTCTACCCTTCACCCTGAGACCCAAATCCTGATCAACCAAGTCGCGGACTTATACAACATCCCCGGCTTCAGACTACACCAAATCCTTTCCAACACCTCTCAAATAGAAAACGCCCATAAGAGACAAAGGCTTGTATCAGGCTACTCCATGTCTTCTCAGTACGCAGGAGGCTCTCTTCCTGAGGACTATGAAGAGAAGGCTCCACACATTGGGCAGCATGGCCTTGTCAACGTCGAACTAGATCGTTCTTCAGGATTTCCGGGTCCTGTCGTCAATGGATTGACTCAGGGCATGCAGACGCTGGCTTTGGCGTTCTGTCAAAACTGTTGGAGCACCTGTGCTGTCACCAATGATGGTATGTATTGCGGCGTACCAAGCAGTCGTTCAACTCTTACTGATCCAATAACCAGGTTATCAGCCCCTTCCTGGGTCAGAGGTTGCTACTTATGACTATGGAACAAATAGCAACAGGCCCTATGAGGTTGAGAAGCCACCCTCAGCGCAAGTCTCTCAACCAGACGCCTATGTTCCTGCTCCAGTCGTCTCTAACACCCAGAATCCATTTCCGGCCGGAGACAACAGTTTGCTGGGCTCCTACGTGTCCAGCTATCAACCTGTACAAGAGGACCCCAACCAGACATTGGTGTCCCAACACTCCGGACCTGACACTGGCGTCTACGTGACTGAGGTATCGGCACCGTCCTTCTATTCCACAACACCCAGTGGCCATGTTGGTGGTGAACCCAGTTACTCTAACGCAAACTCCCTTGACCGTCATCTAACCCCGAGGGAGACTATGCCGCCTACATACGGCGGCAGCATGATGGATATGGTCATATCTCCAGCGTTACATACTCCCACATCTGTGCCTGTTTCAACTGCCAGATTTGCTATGGACTCCACATACCCCATGTCCTGTGTCAAGACTGAGGATATGGACGGTTCTATCGCCAACACTCACGTCAACGCCAGCCTTGATGTTGTTTTCCCTAATCAGCGCCCACCAGCTGCAAAGCGTGGCCCATTCAAGGACCAGAAGGCTCGGGAGGAGACAGCAGCAACAAGGAAGAACGGATCTTGCATTCGATGCAAGATGCAGCGAGTGAGAGTAAGCATCACAGAGAGGTTCGGAGTGGGAGATTCGACTGCTAACAAACGACATTAGTGTAAGACTGACCCAGATGATCCGAAGGGGCCGTGTCTAGGCTGCAAGCCAAGACCGAACAACAATCATCACAAGCAACTTATCCGCCAACCTTGTGTACGTCACAAGATCACGGAATGCCATTTCTTCAAAAAGGGCCAAGCACCTGGTTTCGAGTGGACCCAGCGCTTCAATAACGGCATTGTAGACAACATCAACAACTGGGCATCGAATGAAGTGAGGATTGTACGCTTGTGGGAGGGCTACACTCCCAGCAGTATGTGGGTTCAGCTTTCTGTACGAGAATTCGTTCCACAACCGGGCGACAAGCTGGAACGGACTTGGGTTACCGAGGAAGGTGAAAAGAAGTCTGTGGCGATCCCCACGTACGCCATCACGAACCTGGACGACGCACAGACGGCGTATGAAGACTATATCAAGAGAGGCGTCGTTGAATGCTTTAACTCGGTCGTGGAGAGTGTGATGGGTGTCAGAGACCGACTACTCTTTGAGACCTACCTCAAAGCTTGGAAACTCTCGCAAGATCCTTCAACGGCTCAAGATGAGAAGGACCTTTTGCTTCAAACGCTGGAATTGTGGATGGCAGTTCGCTTGACGACGAAGTCAATAGAGATTGTTGGGGACGACACGCTCGGAATGACACGCGATATTCTGGATAGCAGCAGCCCGCAGCACGGACGCATCCCCCTTCCGCCGGTGATGGGGGCTCAATTGGACTTGGTCCTCATCCAGCATATACAGACGAGACTTCGACGAGAAATGTTGGAAAAGCTCCAAAAGATGACGCTGCAGAATAAGCAGAAGACTTGGTTGACCACCTACCTGGTGACATTTATGTTGCTGCACAACATCGCGCTTGTGACGGATCACGACGCTTCATACGCCAGGAAGCACGGTATGAAGGTGAGTCGTGATGGAAGATGAGCGGGCTCTTCGGCTCGATGGGGGACTAGCCACGAACTGCTTGAGAGAATGAGTTGACTGACAAATGATCTTTGCCCTGGCAGACAAAATTCGCAAGACAGACGGATGTCCAGGAATACCACATGGGTAAGTGTGCAATAGCTGGCTGAAGCGCTTGCTTTATGTTCAGCGGTGGCCCAATCTGTTTGGCTTTTCGTTGAGTAAGACATGCTGACGAAAGCCTGACGAACAGGAGGAACAATTCTCCTCGCGTACTTCCACTACTGCAATAAGGGAATCTACCCATTTTCCGAGGATTGCAGAGACCAGGACTTGCGGACACTGGCCCAGCTGGACGACGATGCGGTGCAGTTTATCCACTACACGCGCGCAATGGCAATGCAAAACAGTCAGTGGTAGCCCTTGTTTCCTAAACCAAGCCCCCCCCCCCCCTTGTGACCGAGACGGGAGTATTTTGATGCGTGTGTGTGAGTGTGTGTGTGTGTGTGTGTGTGTGACTGTTTTGTGCTAGAGAGATGGACATCCCTTGGATCGGCAGCGTGACAGGCCAACCAACAAGCTGGGAGTGGTGACTGACGTGATTGAACTAGAACGTGAATGGGAAGAGGTTCAACGAGCCAACCAGTACGAGCAGCCATACTTCTTCGTCAGCCAGCTCTTCCAGCGAGACTGGCAGCCCCAAACGTGGGCATATTAATCGAGGTGGGCAGGTGGAGAGGGATGAACGCCAGGAGGTGAGGGGGAGGGCGATACTTTCCGTTTGGATCTTGCTTTTTACCGGGACTGGGGAGGGGTGCACACACTAAAGCAACGTGCAGAGGCGCAATGCGGGAGGGCCCAAAAGACAAGTCATTGGCTTTTAAAGGTTTGGCATTGAAGGCGGTGTTCATCTCATGCTTTCATTTTCTTCAGATTTGTTTTGTTCTCCCCATCATTCACGAGCAGGCCGTTTGAAACTTACTTATTCTTCTCGTTCGACCGGGACTCTTGAATCGAAGAGGTCCACCTCGGTCTGTCTGTTTATTGTACGGAGCGATGATGACGGCAATGGAGGGAGAATGCATATCGGTGGCTCTTTCCCATCCTTTTACTTTCCTTTCATCTCACTTGCTCTACCGTTTCTCTCAAGGGGAGATATCACGGCAGGTTTGCGTGTGGGCAGAGGAAGGAAAAGTGAGAGGGGGAAGTTTCACCGAAGTTGACGACGATGACGATGGGTGGCAAAACATGATCAGGAGCCGAGGCTTGTTGTTTCTGTTGTTGTCCATAGTAACTCTATGTGTTTGTACTCGCCCGATGGTTCCGTTCAGCGCATCGTCGTGCCGAGATTGTGCATGTCCCATGATTGACTGTGGCGAATGTCGGATATCGGTGTATTTTGTGCCATGTTACACTGCGGTATATGGTTCGAAACCTCCGAGAGTTCGCGATGTGCATCAGAGACAAATAATGCTTGAAGTCGAGGAATGAAAGACCCGGAGCTTATCGAGTTCAGCATTTCGTTTTGGAGACTACGAAGTTCCATGTCGACCCCCAACCCTCGCCAATGGTTCAACCAGGGGATGCGCGCACATGATATTTAACTGCGTTCTGGTTTCAAAAGCTCGAACACGTCGTCCTGGTCGAGAATGGCTCGAGCTGTGTCGATCCGCCATGTGCACCGTTGGACAGGGTCCTGCAGGTGTCCTTGCAGACGTGTGTCCAGTCGAATGGTGTGGAGTTGGCGCAGTTCTATTCGTAGAAATCCTTCACCGGCCCAATGCAGACTCCGCTTTTCATCAGATTTCATATGCATCTCTGGTTCGCGGGCCGGTCCAGTGCTGTCAAAAAAAAGTTGAAAAAAAAAAAACCAAGACAAGATGAAAAAGATACACATCACATTCAGAAAAGATTTGTATGCACGCGCGCGCCCCAGACCCGACTGACATATTCGTGCGGTCAATGGGGCATCTAAATGTTTCAAAGTCGGGTGGCAACCTGGGAAAGGCCGGGAGGTTTGAATGATGGATCAGCGGGATGGAGGATAGCGACTGGCGGGATGGGAAATGGGAGATGGGGAATGTGGTGTGGTGTCGTCGACTAAGACATGTCGGGCAAGCAACTCGGATGAAATCCGGTCTGGACTTGATGTTTTTCCCTGTTGGCTTGGGGGAGTATTTCGGTCTCTGAGGGTGTGCAGGTCTGAGATGGTTGTCGGTAAGGCAGGCCTCGAACAAGCCTTGATTGACGGAGGGAGATGGGGGAGGGGGCGTGAGGAAGAAGGAAGAAACCCCTTGAAAACCCCCCCTCTCACCTCTCCTTTCTAAGTAAAAGACATGCCTAATTGAAATTAAGGTACGAAGAATGAAAACGAAGAATAGATTCTTCCCGAGGTTCGCTGCATTTTCGTTTCCGCACTGCGACCAGAGTTATCAAGAACGAAAGAAACAAACATTGGGTTGGGCGGTTAAGGGAAGAAACTCGGCGAGTTGCGCAAAATTGACACTGGGCTTGCAGCACTTGAGGTCGCATGACGAGGTTGCTCGCATCATTCCCGGCCGGGTCTTGTTGTCTTTGCCGGCAGGTTCGGAGGAGTCACGATGGTGAAGGAGGGTAGGGCCAGAAGGTGAGGTGACGTTGAACCGGGAAAGTGTGGAGAACCAACGGGAAGTTGGAAATGCCTTAGCTAAGGCAAGGTCCTCCCCTCCTCCTCCTCCTCCTCCCCACCGTGCCGCCGTCAACCTTGCTTTCCTTGGAGGTTCCTTCCAACTGAAATGAGTGGGGTGTCGTGCACGTACCAGTCAAAGACCCATAAATTCCACATCGATGTTCCCGACATGGAAGTGACTGGGGGTAGCAGCGCAGGGGTCCCTCGCTCATCGAAAAGAACGGGAGGTGCGACCGGGACGGACTGCAAGTGGTCCCAGCCATCGGCGTCAGGGGTCGCGGCTCTCCTGTCCCGCTCGCCTACCGCCCGGCTAGCTGCTTACCTTATTTTACATGGGTGTAGATGCAAGCGCATCCAGCAAAGTCGCAATATTGCAGACAACCATCTCTTTTCTCCTCTTCGTGCTGGGCCTGTTCCTTCCTGCCTTACTACCGAGTACCTTACCTTACCTTATCAACAATTCGCCATCGCGAAAACCTTCAGATCCCTCAGCAGGTAGCAGTAGTCAGCACGTATGGTACCATATCGATGATGAATGTCTGATGCCTTTTTCTTCCCCCTTCTACTCCGTACTTCAAGTTTTCCAGGCATGTCTTTCACCTTGGAGCCCTCCACCGCCCGCTTCCTCTCGGCTGCGTTTGTTTGAAAATATTTCTTTTCTTTTCCTTTCCTTTCGCATTACATGCTCGTTGTCTGCATGTCTCCAGTTGCGTGCATTTGTGGGACAAACGCCTCGCCTACCTAGTGCCCACAGACGCATCGTCGCATCTGCACTTCAGTCATGGGTACGTACCTAAACCTACCTGACCTCAGGGCACTTGCTTTCCATCTCTGCCCGGCTTTGTACACGTTACCAACACCACTTTGGAGAGCATAGTGGATGCTAAATCCGAGCATCTTCTTCATTGCTTTTGCTGTTGGACACCAGCTACGTTACCCATGCCATTGACTCCACGTTGAAACATGGATAGCTTAGACACACAACCTCCATTTCCCTCTCTCGGTCTACCTATGGGTAAAGCCCGATGTGCCAATCAGCCAGCCAGTATCCAGCGACTGTCTCTCATGTGGCTTATGAGCACACCAGCTCCATCTCTCTCACACACACTCAAACTCCTCTTCGAGACGGCCTTTGTTACCAGCTTTTTTCTCCCCTTCGTATTCTCGTCTCAGACCCTACCGGCGTGCACCTTAGCACCTCTCCTGCGATACGCCGTCTGCTCTCAAGATGGCCGTCGTTTCTTTCAATTCCTTGGGATCGAACGAGGTAGGACGAGCGAAACGGCTACCAGCAGCGCCGATTGTGTTGAGGCGCTTCATCAGTCTCTCAGAGCAAAGGAAAATCTGAGC
The DNA here is from genome assembly GCF_030867785.1 of Colletotrichum acutatum. Lineage (NCBI taxonomy): Eukaryota > Fungi > Ascomycota > Sordariomycetes > Glomerellales > Glomerellaceae > Colletotrichum > Colletotrichum acutatum. The sequence goes on along the minus strand of NW_026849044.1, from coordinate 217,437 downwards.
GTCGGGTGACCAGGCCCTCAAACGTTGATCCTATCAATCGGTCTAGGGCCGCGGGTCGTTCATCGGGGCAACACGAGCACACGAATCGAGTCGGACACCACCTACTATCGTCCCCGGAGCGCACAACTCAACTCGACGGCCCGGTTCAGGGCGCGGAGACGGGCGACAACACCAAGCAAGGCCCTGTGCCGTAGCTTAGTGCTCCCGATCACCCACCCAACCGTCATCGTCCCGAGGATTCGAATATGCCGTGCTACACCATGGCCACAAGAGCTTCCATTTGATCGTGCACCCAGCCCCGTCGTATTTTGATACCCGCTCTCTTATTCTACGTCTTCCTCGTCTGCGGATGTTTCAACAAGCAACGGAGGCGCTCGCCACAAAACGTGTTTTTCCCACTGCGTACCGAGGTGGGATCGATCATGTCTCTGATCGCACACCCATTCCCCACCGTATTGGATCGCTGAAGTGCTTTCCCGACGCCGAGCGAGGTAGCTTTGGTGGTCCATGTTCGTCCAATGTCGACCTCACCATGCGTACCCTGCTGCTGCAATCTGGTGCCCGTACCGTGCGGCTTGCCTTCTTTTATCCACCATGGTAACTCACAATCTGCATGGAAGTGTACGACTGTGGTATCGTTGTCCATAACGATACATTCGACGACACATTGCACACGATGTGTCTTTGAGTCCGTCAAAGATCCGTCACCTTCGCAACTTAGCAGACCCAATCGGCCCAAATCGCGCCCTGCGTGCCACGAGGAGCTGGCTGTCTGTTGCGCCAAAACCCGACTTGATGTTTTAATTCGCTTCATTTTTTTAAACGCCCCTCCCCACAGTGTGCATCGTGGGCGATCAAATTGCTAGTTTACCGTTCTTAGCACAAGCAATGTATGGCTACGTGCGTAACACCAACAATGGGCACATAGCACATATCAGTGGCTCCCTTGTAGAGCCGCTGGTTTATTTTTTATTTTATTTTTCCACACTCTAGTTACGCTCTGTCTGATTTGCGCTCTCCGGATGGCTACATATTGCATCCAAAGTGCTAATGCAATGTGCGTGTCCTTCCATTGCCTCGGGTTGCTGCGTTTGCCATTCTCATCCCTCGCGGCTCGCTACGATTTGCTACCCACCAAGGAGCTCCTTCGAGAGACAATCGGAGCCATTGCAACCCCCTCCCAGTCCCTACGGACACTACTCTACGGAGTCCGTACGTACTCAATCTTTTCTTTCCCCGGTCCACCACCACTGCACCGGCTCCTCTCTTCTACATCTTTCTTACGGTCCCATTCGAACCCCACTGTTCGTACAGGAAGCATCTTCTATCGCTCTATGAGCTCTCGTCCTTTTTCCTCTTCTTCGACACCGTCATCCATGTCTTGTGCCTTGAGCAGAAGATATGCCCGGGCGTGGGTACCTAACAAATCAGAGGGCCGCTGGGTCAAGGGGAGATGAGGCACAACCGGCCTGAGATGGGGTGCGCAGTGCATCCTGTTTTTTTTTTTTTCCTTCTCCTCCTTTCTGTTTCCCTTCCCTTCTTCGATTGTGTTTTATTCCCTTCCACGTCAGGTTCGGGTTGTCCATCGCAATCAGGGCCTAGCTCAGCCCGGACCAGCCCAGATCTTCTTTTCCTCTCATATTGCTTCTTTCCCGCCGGGTACCTGCAAGAGAATGGTGCACTTTCCCACCCCCCCTGGCGTTGCGCAAGTCTACCTCACGGACTGGCCACTTCTTGATACTTACACTCGCAACAGCCTCCATGCCCGGGAGAGCAATGAGGAAAAAGTATATGAAAAATGGGAGAAAAAAAAAAGAAAGAAAAAAGGAAGAAGAAGAGAAGGAAGAAGAAGAAGTCAGAGGAAACTAGAGAGGGAAAGAGCGAAAGAGTGAAAAAGGCAGGTATTGATTAAGGTGTTGCGTGGACGTGTGGCGGAAGGCACTACGCATGTGATGTAAGGCAGGGAGGAGACGTGCCTTCGAAGTCAAGGTCAAGCAAGTGCAAATGCCCGTCCATCTTTCCATATTTTTTTCAATTTTCCCATCCCTCCTTCCATCTGCCACCCCCATGACATTCCGTACAACGAGGTGTCCGCAACAGCCTACAGCTACTTTTACTTTCTTTACTTCACCTTGCCTTCCTTATTCACCCTACAGATACTTGACCTTGGATTACCTTATGCACTCATCTTTCATTTCATGCTTGGGAAGGAACGATGAATTATCGCAAGGTAAGGTAAGGTAAGGTACCTTCTGGTAGGTAGGCAAGGGAATCTCGGCATGTACCCTCCCGTCCAACTTTGCTACACGGCCGTGGATTGTGGTGCACTTTGGCACCCTGCATCTGCATCTCCCTCCAAGTTCTCTTCTTGCCATGCTACCTTACCTCAGGTCGGAAGTTACCTTTTCGTATTGCCGTTTACTTCGTACACCTCGAGGTAAGATAGGTATTCCCCAAGTGTTGTCTCAAGGTAGGTAAGGTAAGATACGTTAGTTCCTTCCATTTACCTCGCCGCGCAGGTCTTGTCTTGGCCCATCCTGCCGCTCAATTTGTTCCTTGCCTGCGTTAGTTCCCAGGGTAGAAACTACCTTTCGTTGTTTTACTTTATTTATTTTTTCGCCAATTCACTCTCAGTTGCCATTCGCATGCCTCTCTGGACCCGATGTGAGGTCGGGTGGGCTCCATCAGCACCTCCCTTCCGTTCTTTACCATTTACCTCTGGTCCTCCATTCTCGTCTGCAGTTTCTTCTTCTTCTCACAACCAACTCCCCATGACTTAAAATGTCTTGACGACAATCTCACACCATCACCTCATTTCCTGTCTCTGGCTGGCCCTCCCAACGGCCTGGCTCACCTGCCACCTGCCCTTGCCGCTTTCCCGCGAACTAAGGTAAAGCAACATATCGCTACTTCTTTGCGCGCGCACACGCACACGCCCATATCTCCTCCTCCTCGTCCACACCCACATATCCACGCCCACCTAGGTACCTAGCCCACCCGCGCATGTGGCCATCGACCGGGCCCGGATACCACCTAGAGGAAAGCCAGCACTGTCTGTATTCGTTTGTACAGCTTCGGTGCTCTTTTGCTTCACGAACATACCTGTCTTTCGAACAATTCACTTTCACTTCCCACCTTCACTCCCGTTCGTTTCTGCAAAAACCCCTACGCAGGTAACCGCTCCATGGGACCCATACATCCAGCGGCTTCCTACTATCTCGCCTGTCGTTCCTACCCGTTCTGTCGTTCCTACCCGTTCTGTCCTTCCTATTCCTTGCCACCGGATGCCCTGAGCCTGTTCTTGCTCTTGCTTCTGCTCCTGCTGCTCTTGCCGCTGAAGTATCTTTCTTCACCGACTGGCCTCTCCTTCCATTGCCTCTCCTCCTGGCCTGTGAAGCAAGTATATTAGGCTTCTGCCAGATCATGTCAGATCCTCGCCATTTCTCCCTCAACCGTTTCTTCTCCCATTAACGCCATTGTCTTCCGCACCAGCCTTTGTCTCGTCTTCACTTCTTCCCAATCCTTTATACAAGTCAGTCTCTGCCACGCCTACTTAGTTTCTCTCAGACGCTCCTCAACTTCAAGAACACTTACGTAGTCATTGGCTCCGCCGTCACTACGTCCCCTTCTTCTTAAGGCTTGTCCCGAGCCTCAACCTGATTCAAAGTCGCTTTCTTCACGCCCACGCTTCTTGGCCCTACATCCCGCGCCGCACGGCAGAAAGTCAATATCAAGCAAACGTTTCCAGGTTCGTTCCGAACATGCCCCCTGCCACTGCTTACTCATGTTTCGCCCATGGTCATCTTCTGACAAGTCTGATTTCAGTTCTCACATCAGCAGCAAGATGGCGTCTAGTGCAGTTGGTCCGGTCGTGGGTGCTACCACAGCAGCCGCTGGCCATCACATCCATCACCTCGACCGCAACGCCCCAGTCGCGGACGTTCCTGTCATCCCCACTGGCTTTCCCGAGACAGTGGTCAACGAATCAGCCTGGACCGGCCCGCAATTTACCAAACAGTCGCAGTACACTTACAGCCTCACTAATGCGGACCTTGACGAGCTCGCTGCCGCGCTCAAGCACTTCAAGAGTATGCTAAAGTCTGCCCACCTCATGCTACCATTGTCCGAAGGCTGACTTTTGGTGCCAATCTAGCTCTGGGCCTAGACGGCGATCTTGTTGGCCGGAACAACTTCCCTCTGCCGACCCTTGGTGCCACTTTGGATGGCATTGCTCGTGACATTCATCACGGCAAGGGCTTCGCTGTAGTCCGCGGCATTGACCCCCAGCAGCACTCTGTCGAGGATCTTACGATCCTGTACCTTGGCATTCAGGGATATGTTGCCAACCAGCGTGCTCGTCAGGACAAGAAGGGAAATATGCTTGGTACGTTGCTGGCATTGTGCCCTTGTTCGCCTTAGGACATTCTTTGCTAACCATAACCAACAACAACAGTCCACATTGTTGCCGACAATACTAGCCAGGCCAAGGCGGATCACCATCGCCATTCTACTTCAGCCATTGTAAGCTTTACGACCACTGTCTTTCCTCGCAAAGTACTGACAAGGCCATCCCTAGACCTTCCACAATGAGGAGTCCGGCGATGTCATCAGCTGGTTGACCCGCAACACTGCTGCCGCCGGTGGCAAGTGCATCATTGCCTCTGCTCACACCGTCTACAACGTTCTTGCAGCCACTCGGCCTGACATCATCCGCACTTTGTCCCGTTCCGACTGGCCCTTTGCCCTGTAAGTAAACAGTCTCAGCTGCCTACCAATTCTCCGTTGTTTCCGAGTTGTCGCCTGACCAGACCTCAGTCCCAAGTTCCAGTGCCGTCCGGTTCTCTTCCATCATGATGGAAAGATCATCATCAACTTTGGTCGCACCCCTTTGATAGGCAACTCGGCTCATCCTAGACCGGCACACTTTCCATCCTTGACAGCTCGCCAGATTGAGGCACTTGATGCTGTCGAAGCAATTGCCAAGGCTACTCAGATGGAGATTCAGACTCGTGCTGGCGATATCCATTTCATCAACAATTTGGCCATCCTCCACCGCCGCGAGGCCTTTGTCAACGGCCAAGGTGCTAGTGAGAAGCGTCATCTTGTGCGCATGCGCGTGCGCAATGAGCAGCTCGGCTGGTCTATTCCCGATGCTCTCAAGCGCGAATGGCATGATGCCTTCGACAAGCCTGCCGACCGCGTCTGGCACCTGGAGCCGATGCCCGACGCGTTCTTTCCCCTCAGAAAGTACCCCAACTGATTCCGAACATTCTGGTCTTTGATTTTCTTGCTCGGACGCCTGATGAAGAATCACCAAAAAGGGAGAAAGAGGCGTCATGGTTGCATTGTTTGGACTTGCATGCTTCGATCCCGGGAGACTGGGCTGGGCTTTTTCTTGCGCGGAGTCAACCACCACATCTTCTCTTGTCCGACTTTCCTTTCGCAACATTTCACTTACCCCCCCTTGCACCACAAAAGTTTATTGTCGTTTCCTCGTCGTTTACAGTCAGAAAAGCACGGAGTCCATTGGAGTTCACACAGTAGAACCCGGCTGGGAAAAGCATGTATACAATGGTTGGGATGTTAAATCCGGCGTTGTTATAGTATAACCTAATAATCCTTAACCGTCAAGACCTGTCTGGTATGTGAAGCTTGAAATGACTTCGGCAAGTCTGATTCTGAGACAAGTGGCACTGATATCCCGGCTGCCAATAAGTTGGCTGTGAAATAGGTAACGGCAGCCATTGGTCACACGACCGTGGAGCTGGAAACCTACACCCATGCAGTACCGGTCAAACAGCTAACCAATGGCCAAACATATTCCAAGACATCGGTGTACGCCTGCCGACGCGGCCAAAACGGAACCTCATTTCATATTTTCAGCTTCTCAGTCACAAAAGGCCTGGTTTCCTCCCTGGCGGATCTGACGGAGCTGCTCATCGCGAGCTACGGCAGTTCCACAGAGAGGCAACACAAGCAAAAGAGACGGTTATCTGCATGAGGCTTCTGCGTAGACTCTGGCCAGTGCTTTATTGTGAGATTGCCGCATTTGGTTTCTGTCAAGTTTGTATATCTTGCTTCATTACACTGACGATTGTGGAATCAGGGAACCAACCCCATTATGCATGGAAGAACCGCCGCTTGATCTCTCTACGGATCCAACATTGCTTCTTCGCCGCCTCTAATGTAGAAAGACGTGCATATGACGGTCCCGTATTCTTAGCCCCAAACGACAACCCTCTCTGGTGGACAACAACTCAGCTGCAAGGAGGAAAAGCAACGATGATGCCAACAGACATCAATGTCTGGGATCCTCAACGGTGAGGCAATTGATGTTTGCAAAGCAAGTATGGCGTCTTGACCGGTCGACCAGCTGACCGACATCTTAGATGGGCATGGACTTCGCAGTTTGCCATGGCCCAAAGGACAATTCGAGCATCCTGACCTCTAGGGGAGGCGACAGCCGCCTAGGAGGGCCGAGGCCTTTGTCGAGACATGCAAAGAGCCACTAACCGCTTCTATTGACAGTGTGCCTGTGGCTTTTTCTGCATTTCTGTTGCGCTTCTCTTAGTGATCGGCAAGCAAGCGAGCGCGTGGCTGCAGCTTGTGGCGGGACGACAAGCAGCTTTTGACACCTGCAATACGCTGGTATCAGTGTCGATGGGCATGCACAATTTCATCGCCTGCATGGGAATGCCGAATCGCTGGTTACAATCTATGGCTCTGGGCTGGCGCCCAGAATAGGGGCGGGAGCAAATCTACGGCTGATTTGCGTTTGCAATCCTACAAGGGAAGGGAGGAGCGAAAAGAAAAGAAGGCATGCATGAGAAGTGGGCAGTGAAAAGAGGAGGCCGCCATGCGGGAACTTTTGGAGTGTTTTCCAGAAGTGCATCAGCCCCGTCTCAAGGACCCTTACGCCGGGATGTTTTCTTGCTTTTGCCAATGTCTTCAGTCCGGTCCTAGTCGACAGGAGGACCTGGGGTTTTACGATGACGCTGGCCACCTAGTGATCCTGGGCAGAGACGTTGCTTGTCACCAATGGGTAGGATACGTATTCCATGCAGGCAAGAGGAGAGTGAAGTATGAGGAGTATCTGTACGAAACCCAAGGGTACATGTCAAGGATATTTGCTTTTTGCCGGTTGGTTTGCAAAAGCCTTGCGCCCAAAGCAAGCTTGAGTTGAGTACCTACCTACTTGGAAATGGGGAGAAATCCGGCGGTGGTCCGAGGTCGGCATGACCGGCTCGTTCTTCGCTAGTGGCCTCGAGATGGATGTGTGCAGTCAGCGCCCCCGCTTCTTGCGTTTGTTCTTTTTTTTTTTTTTTTTTTTTTTTGCTTCTTTGCAATCCCAGGCCTCGATGGATTCTTTTCTTTTTCCCATCAAAGCATGGCGGCATAGCCTGTACACGACGGGGAGGTTGTCATCGGCTCCTAGCGTGGGCGATCGATCGGAGGGATAGAGACGGGGCCCATTTTGCGAGAAAGAGGTAGGCTAGGATGGTCCACCTTTAAGAGGACGAGGAGGAGGAGGAGGAGTCTGGTACGGAACGTCTAGGAGGAGCGGCGGAGACATCGAAGACACGTACTGCGGAGCACAAGAGCTCCAGTAATAGTTTCTTCTTCTCAACAGCGCGCCAAGACGAGAAAGCAGGAGTGGAAGAAGGAAGAAAGTGACCATGAGTGACGAAGGGTTTGTATGTAAGTAGGGGGGTTTGTCACAAAACCCTAGGCCCAAAATCGACTGGCTGACACCTGCGTGGAATCACTAATCAACTTTGGATGAGGCCTGTTTGGGAAGACTTTCGTTGAAAGAGCTGCAGGTCGCTGCAAGCGCGGCCATGAAGGTCCAAAGTCAAGTGGCCGCACGGTGATTGACGTTTGAAAGGTTGGGACAAGGTGCAGGATACCTAGGCAGGTAGGGCTTCCCCGCGATGCCTCGCTTCGCGACTTGGGTGTCAGGATCTGTGTAGCATGGTCGGATACGGAGTAGGAGCTGGAGCTGGAGCTGGAGCTGGAACCCAGCCGGGAGAAACATGGCCTTGAGGAAGAGAGTTGGTTGGGCGTGGGGGAGGGAGCGGACGACGACCATGAAGAAGGGAAAAGCAAGCATGAGCGACGAGTGTTGCGATTGTTTGGTGGTATTTGTACGGAGTAGTTACGTGGATGGATGGATGGAGATTGCAGATTGACGTCGGTTCGTCAACGGCTGAAGGTGGCCTGGGATTCTGGGAATGCGCTGACAGCGATGAGCTACAGGGCTGTCCCGGGGATGCTTCCGCGGATTCGGCGGCAGTCCAGTCCAGTACAATACGGCCAAGGTCAAGGTAACAAAGGGTAGGCATACCTGCGGAGTCTCGCGATTGAATTCTAGGGTACTTACCTTGAAGGAGTGACATGGGATGTCAAATCGACGACGTGTGCCTCATCACGTGCTACCTAAGTGAAGTAGGGAATCCTCTCGGATTGAGATTCATCAATCAAGAGCCACCTCACTCAGAGAGTCTCGGGGCACCTACCTTAGAAACCTTTGGTACCTTCCACTGTCCGTAGTGTGTACTCCGTAGCACAGGCCATAGAAAGAGCCCATCTGCCGGAGCAGCCAGACCAAGCCATGTCATTGGCTGATGGCTGTGCGTCCTCGGGACCGGATCCGCCTTTCCGGTTGAGCTAAGCCGCTAAGGTAAGCTGCCGATGGGGCCACGCATCGTCGAATGAGAAGGCGCCGCTCCCAACGACAGCTGCCCCCTAACCGCGAGTCTCCCTACCTTGAGCTGCTCCTGGCCGCCTCAGACGACACCTTCCCATCGCGACGTTATCAAACTTTTATTACGGATACCTGACCTTACAGCCAAAAGGCATTGGGTGGTCTTGCGCACACGACACACACCTGACCGCCCTTTGTTTGCTTCTTCACATTCGCCCGTCCTTCCCGCCCTTCCCGTTCTGCAAAGTTGCCTTTTCCTGCCATCGCACTGACCATCCAGGTGGCCAATTGGGGGATCACGGACGTTGCTCCCGAGGCCTGGGGATCGACTGCCCGCCGCATGTGTGTCGAAGAAGATCCCTTCTTTCCTGCATCGGCACCCGTCATATCATACTGCCGCACCTCACAATCGATCCACCCAACCGCCTTCAGGCGCACACGTTTCACTCTGCATCGTCGTCTCGCCTACGCCAACCTCGGTTTGCCCGCCTGATAGTGCCGCTTTGAGAGCTGCATGCCCATCCTAGGCACCATCCACTTCAAGAAACAAGCGCTCCATCCATGGCATTGCACCCCCGAGTGTGAAACGAATCCTACCTTGACGTACCTTATTCTACTTTGCCTATTCCACGCCCCCCTCTTTGGCCTACCTACTAGGCTACCTTACCTGCGTACGAGCTCTGCGTCCCGTTGGTGTCTCGGTGCAACCTCCGGCAGTTTGTGACTGGACATAGCTAGCTGCAGCTTCCCAAGCCAAGGAGTGTCGTGCATCGCCTGCAAGAAAAGCCTTCAGCGGACCGTCAACTCCGAAGGGGGTGACTTGTACCTCCTTTCAAGCGTCGGAGCCCTCCCGCCACTCTCTCTCTATCTCTCTCTCTCGTCGAGCATTGCGCAAATCCCAGTCCTCCCCTGAGACTTCTTGCAGCAACTATGGCACCCCGCCAGGGTGGCTACCTCCGCGTTCCGGGACAGGAAGACGACTTTTCCCGGAAGCAGCCTCGTCGCAGCCGTTCCGGTTCCTCCGGCCGGAGGCAAAAGGCTCTGCCCAGCGAGAAGCCTCTCCCGGCCCTCCCGCCGCCGACGCCGACGTCCGGCGCCGCGTTTGTCGACATTGATCTCCACGGCGACGGCCCTCACAACTCGCCCAGTAACCGCCGTCGCGCCACCATTGCTATCGCGCTCGCCCTGGCCTTTGTGGGATGTATGCTCGCGTTTGTGGTTCTGGGCTTCGCCTGGGATAATGGCGGCGTGAGACGGGGCCCGAACGCGTTGAACGGCTTAAAGAACCTTGAGGACTGTCCGTGTAGGCCGGACGATGACGTGCCGCAGTACTTCAGGACGAGTCCGGAGTTGTGGGCTGGCCCGACGGCGACTGGTAAGCCTGCCTTTATGGCGCAGACGAGAGTCATCCCGACGGGTACCTTTGTGCCGAATGCACCGCTGCAGACGGATATCCCTATAGAGGGGATGGGAAGCAAGAACGAGAGTATTTTCAACATGATGGGGTAAGTCGCGTGCCCTTTATATGGTCAGAGGGGAAAGAATGATTGCTCAAATCTCGTGCTTTTAGGTATCTTACGCCGTATCAACCGAGTCCTGGCTTTGGTGTAGAGGAATACGCGCTGCCAGAAGGAGCCGATATCGTCCAAGTTCAGGTAAGCCCCATCAGAGCTAGCTAAGGTTTGACTTTAGTGCCTGCTTCTTGGGTCACGATGGATAACGCTCAGTCTGGCTAACCTGCGGTAGATGCTTTCTCGCCACGGATCTAGATATCCCACCACGGGATCCAATGTAGCAGATTTTGGACAGCGCATCGCAAAGGCCGGCAAGAAATTGAACGCCAAGGGTGCTTTGAAGTTCTTGAACAATTGGAAGTATCAATTAGGACACGAGATCCTGGTTCCGAAAGGTTGGTTTTACTATTAATCTATCTGTGTAAGAAATCGCTGACACTTTCGTCCGCAGGCCGTCAAGAGCTGTTCGACTCTGGTGGGTAGCCATTCTAGCCAGTACATGCAACGGCTTGTAACATCAAGACTAATTGGCGCTTAGGTATTTTGCACTCGTACATGTATTCGTCACTGTATAATCCAAACAGCAAGATTATTGTGCGAACAACTGTACGTCGGGAGCGCTTACTAGCTTTCGATTGCTCGTGACTAACATGTATGCAGACGCAAGACAGAATGCTCAAGTCGGCCGAGTACTGGCTGGCGGGTTTCTTTGGTCTTGAATGGTCAGTACTTCACTTGACGCACGTGAATCTCACAGCTGACTCATGCATCAGGACAAATAATGCCACCATCGAGGTCATCATTGAGCAGGACAGGGCAAACAACTCGCTCGCCGGCTACTTGAACTGTCCCAATGCCCGCAAGCAGAATGGAGGCGACGATGCCGCCAAGGTTTGGATCTCAAACTACCTCGCCAACGGTGAGCCTGCCTGCTGCTAGTCTACGTAGTCGTACATGCTGCTGACAGCTTTTTCCAGCTACCGCTCGGTTGAAAGACCTGGCGGATGGATATGACTGGACCATCGATGACACCTATGCGGCTCAGACCATGTGTCCGTACGAGACGGTGAGAACTTCTTTGTCGGATAGGAAACCGAGTTTCCCTTGACTGACCTTGGAATAGGTGGCCTACGGCTTCAGCGTGTTTTGCGACTTGTTCACTTACGAAGAATGGGTTGGCTTCTCCTACTCCGTCGACCTCATGTTTGCCGGCAACAACGCGTTCCAGAACCCCACGGGCGTAAGTACACATTTCAACTCTACTAAATAACCCGTCATTGACAAGTCCTGCAGCGCGCCGTCGGTATCGGCTATCAACAAGAGGTCATCGCGCGCCTCCAAAACCACACTCTGGGCTACTCTGGATCTCAGATCAACGTGACACTAGACAATAACACGGTCACGTTCCCGCTCAACCAAAGCCTCTACTTTGACTTCTCCCACGACACAAACATCGCCTCCATCCTTACGGCCTTTGGCCTGAAGCAATTCGCTCAACTGCTCCAGCCGACGGAGTACCCGGGCCCGCACAATTTCACCGTCTCACACATCACACCCTTTGGCGCCCGGCTCGACATTGAGGTCATCAAGACGCCCAAGCCGTTCAAGGCCGACCGCTCTGGGTACGAGAAGGAGGGCGGGGAGACAAAGTACATTCACTTGGTCCTGAACCAGAGAACCGTGCCGCTGGGCTGGAGTTTCCCCGATTGCGACGTCACGAGATTAGACGGCTGGTGCGAGCTCGAGACGTTTTTGAATGTGCAGCAGGGTATGCCCGAGCTGGCGGCGTATGACAGGGCCTGCCATGGGGACATTGAGACTGTTCCGTACGGGACGGTGTATGATGGTAGACCCTTGTGAGAGTGTGGGGTTTTGTGACGATAGTGTAGTCGGACTATGGTTATGTACATATCTTATATTCTTTTGATCGACGGTCAGTGTGCGCCTGTTTACCTTAGTGGCTGTAGGCGGTGTTTGATTAATTTATTCGGATGGCTTTTGCAAATTCCGTTGATGTTGATGTTTTCAACTGTGGAAGTGTGCTAAGAGGTCGACACGGACTAGTACTCAGTACTGTGGTGCCAAGGTAACCTCTTGGTTGGTATTCTTGGGTTATCAAGATTAAACCATTATCTTATACCCAAGGCTTTGTCTCTTGAAAGAAATATCTTGCGATATGATGGATTGAGCCATCGTACCATGTCGAGGGAATCACCCGAACACAACATCTGCCCTCTGCGGCATTGAGAAAAAGGCTTGACGGGTATAACTTGACCTTTGACCCGCGAGAAAGGTTCCAGTAATGGTTGGACTGCCTTACAGACCTTTTACGAATATGGAATTCGCTGATGCCTCCTATCGTTCTCGGGGTGCAAGCGAAGCAACAGCTGACTTTATATCTCAATCCGCCCACGCCGCCCACTCCCACTCCCATTCCCGTGTATAGAACTTGAAACACCTTGAAAAATTCAAAACTACCTTCTGATGTAAGGAAATCCATTACATCGCCAAACAGAACAGTCTTCACCACGTCATCCACAACGTTGAGCCCGCCATCATGTACGCCCTACCCGCGTCGTATCACCACATACGACCATACCCATTGGAAAACTCGGGATCCCGTCCGCTCTCCCATAGATAAGCCAATGAGGGCCGGATTAGTAGTTGGGTCGGTGACGACCAGCGAATACCTGGTGTTGTATGTTTTTGGTGTTTTGGTGGAGTTATGTGGATGTGGGTGGGTTCTAGATGCGTGGTGTTGAGGTGATGTTGATTTGGAGGATTGGGGGAACGTCGAATGAGCGGAGGCACAAAACGTTATTGTAGGCTGTGGGATTGGATCATCTGGTTGGATTGTGATGAAAAATGTCTTCTTTTTTTGAAGAATGTGTGGTTTGAGCCTCAACGGCGGCGACGGTTCTGGCTTCAAGTGTGCGAGTTCGTGACAGTGGCAATAGAGAGGTTTTATCTGCCGACACTGGGTAACAAGAAACATTCTTAGGGATTCCGAAAGAAAGAAACAACATGCCATCACTCTGCATAGTTAAAAGAATCCTGCTACTGCACTGAATCAACGGGAGACGTAAATACTGGGATCCACTGGCAAAAGGTCATTATATACAATGAAATTCGCAAAGAGTGAAACTTTTCTACCTACTTACGTGCTTAGAATGAAATGAAGAACAAATCACTTGAGAGGGACTCGAGGGGGCTAGATTGTAACATTTTGAAACCTTCTTTCATTAAATTGCAAGACGCAAAATTGCTCTCCTCGCAGGATGATATATCGTCATCAACATCTTCTGTGTGCCTTATATCATATCTTGCACCGACTTTTTCTTTCAATAAAATTTCCCACCTAGGGTATCAAACATCGCTATATATCTGTTTCCATCCATAAACGTTCTCATTTCTCTCACTCACTAGAGGTGCTCGGGCTCTTGGGGTCCTCCGCCTCGTCTTCGACAATACCCCTGCCCTCGCTATTGGCAATGGCGCTCTGCAACGCGCTCGTCAGGTCGACGTGGAACAGCGGCCTGTTGAGGCCGTGGACGACGACGCCCTTTCTCCTGGGGCCGCCGCCAATGTTGCCGCCGGCAGCGCCGCCCTTCCTGGAGCCCGACGACACGGGGTCGATCTGGTCGTACGCGCCGCCGTCCTTGCCCAGCGCCTCCTCGTCAATGGTCCTCGCGGCCCGCGCGTGCGTCGAGAGCTCCTTTTCGTTAGCCTCCTTCTCCGCCACCGCGGCCGCCGACTCAGAGCCGCCAATCTCGGCGACGCTGAAGATGGACTTCCACTGGTGCTGCGTGCCGTCGCTGCGGTCGACGGGGTAGCCGAACCCGGCGGCGACGAGAGCACGCTTGGTCCACCGGTTGTTGATGCAGGCGATGTGCCAGTTCACCTTGTCGGGGGATGCGTAGCGGTCGAGCTGGTTGCGGACGTCAATGAGCTGCTGGATGGACGTCAGGTCGACGTGGTTGACGGAGCTGAAGTCGAGGATGATGGCCTTGAGCGTCGCCCTGTTCTCCTCCTCGTGCATCTGGGCCTGTGCCTTCTTGGCCTTGCGGGACGGACCCGGGTCGTTCCAGGGGCGGTCGCCCAGTCTTCCGTACGACTGCATGTTTGTGCGGCGCGTCCGGGAAAAGATGTAATCGGTGAGGTACTCGAGGGAGTGGCTGGCGTTCGGGTAGTTGAAGCCCTCGGAGAAGCGGTAGATGAAGATGCCGGGGTACGGCTCGTCCAAGGAAACCTCGGGGTTGGATCCGTCGCCGTGGTCGATGGGCAGGAAAACGTTGCGGGCAGCGTTGTCGCTGGCGTTGAAGGTGCCGTACTCACCAATGACTTGTCGGTGGTCTTCGCCAATGACGTGGTCGCCGACGACGGAGTGAATCTTGACCTTTCCGAGGAAGCGTCCCTGGCTACGAAGAATGCGCCAGAGGAGCAGCACGGCAGAGATGCAGATTGTGGCGTAAATTCCGTTCTCAATGGAAGAGAAAATGGTGACAAAGACACCAATGAAGAAGATGACGACTTCAAGGGGCGAGACACGCCAGAATTGGTAAACAGTGTTAGGTGGCGTGATAAGATCGCCGACGGCATGGATAATGACTGCAGCCAGTGACGCGCTGGAGATATAGAAGAACACAGCCGTGAGAGCGTAGATGGCAAGCAAGACAATAAGGCCAGTGATAACGCCAGCGAAGGGAGTTCTGACGCCAGCCTTGGACTTAATGGCGGTACGACTGAACGAGCCCGTAGAGGGGTACCCGCCAAGGAAAGGTGCGATGACGTTGGTAACACCAATAGCAACGAACTCTTGGGAAGGGTTGATGGTGTAGTTGTTGACACGGCCAAAGGATTTCGAAATAGCAACGTGCTCAATGACCAGCACAATAACACTGGCAGGCAGGAAGGGCAAGAAAGCGCTGATGAGGTCGGTGTCGATCTTCGGGGCGCCAGCATTCTGGAAACCTGTAACTTTGGTTAGCACACAGTATACTAGGCATGCGAAAAATGCACTAACCTCTTGGAACTTCTCCCAAAATCTTGAACAACGGGTTTGACCGTCTGTTCATGTTGACCAACCAACTGATCATGGTGTAGAGAAGGATGACGAAGACAGTTCGCAAGGTCGACAGGAAGAAGAAAAGCTTCGACTTCTGAGGATACTTCTTGGCCAAGCTAGTGAAGATGAATCGCAAAAGGTAGAGCATGGTGAGGGCGGTCAGGCCCATGGCAGCATCCATCTTTGTCTTGGGGAGGGCCTTGAGGGTGTTGATGAAGACCATGTAGGTAGCCTCTCTTGTGTTGACACCCTTGATTCCCAACAATGTGACCAACTGGCCAACAGCGATGCTGATGGCAGAACCAGTCATGAAGGCCGACAGAGAGGTCAAAGAGATCAAGTCGACAATCCATCCCATTCGAATCAAACCAATGAAGAGAATGATGGCGCCGGCAATGATAGCTAGAGCAGACGCAATCTGATGACCTTCGTATTGGGGGAAGTCTGCCTGGACATCGGTAATGAGATTGCCAACGACGGTGGACATAACAGCAACGGGCTATTGGTTTGTTAGTAGAGTATCAATGTGATTTGGAAGAGGGTTTACGTACGCCGATGGTGATATCCTTAGATGTAGCGAAGAACCAGTAGATAATAACACCCATGAAGGATGAGTAGAGACCGAACTGAGGATCGAGCTTTGCGAGCAAAGCATAAGCCATACCCTGAGGAACCACAACAGCACCAACAGTGACACCGGCGACCAAGTCACCAAGGAACCACTGCAGGTTGTAGTGACCAATCCAGTTGAGGAAGGGGAAGAGAGAGCGGATGTATGCGAGGACTTCGTGGCCGTCGGGAAGAAGTTCGAGGAGCCACTCAGCCGTTGTTGGCTCCTCCTCAACGAATGTGTCTGAGGACTGAACAGAGAAGACAGACTCGCCGCGCAACATCTCTTCGTTCTCGGGCTTCTCGAGCTTGATGCCCAAGACCTTGGCCAGGCCATGGCCAATCTTGGTGCTTGTGCTCGACATGGTGGTTGATCGGACCGGAAACCGGCTGAAACTCTGAAGAATTACTTGTCGAGCTCTTGACTTCAGAGACGAGTAGCACACAGGACCTCGCTCCTTTTTTGGCGAAGATGTCCCAAGGCTATATAGGAGTCACCGGGGGTGGTCACCGTGCCACACTCCTGGGTCCACGGGGGTCGCCGTGGGATTTGGCGGTCGAGAGTGGGCGGCAGGAATGGGAACCGGGGTGCGTAGTGGGCAGAAGCTAATGGTGCAAGCCGTGACTAGAACGCTTCCAGTCCTCGAGGCTCGACGGGGGTGGCGATTTGGGGCAGGAGGTGCGAAATTGTTGCTACTTAACAGCCCTTGCAAAGTTGCGCAATCGGTCAAAGGGGCATTAATTGGTCGAGACGACGATGGCCGACTCAACGATGAGCAAGAGAGTTCCCGACACAGGAAAAAGGCCGTAATTTGGCGGCGTGCGAAGATGGCGACAGAAGCGCTTGTGGCTGACAAGAAGGGATGAGAGACAACAACCCTTCACACAATAGTGGCGACAAGATATCTGTATCGTGTGGCCTGAGTGGTCCGGAGCGACCTGGTCGGGTTGTGCGACTGAAACAGAAGCTCTTCAAATCTTTCGGAAGCTCTTCGAAGCTCTTCAAAGACTCTCAGAGGCTCTTTGACTTAGGCTGCGGAAGGCAGACAGACAAGCTTTTAATTGACTTCAGAAACTTCGGTAGTGGAGTGCCAAGGGAGGCTCTTAAGGCATTCTTGCTTGACAAGACGATGGATCTCGTGGGCCAAGAGATGTGGCACCGGGATGACGGCGGCAGCCAAGAAATGAGCGTTGCAGAAGAGCCGAGGAGAAGACGACGGCAAGAGACTCGACAGAGAGAGAGGGAAAACTCTGACAGGGGGTGTATGAATCTCTCAATGGCGCGAATTTAATAGCAACAATTGTTGGTGTCAGCAGAAGCTCTTTGTGGTGGTAGTATCCGCACTCCTCCCGCGATGTCGAAACCGGGGCGATGTCGCCATCGAGTCTTTGCCATTAAAAGCTTAGTGGAGACGGGCAATGGAGTCGGTACATGCTACGAGCCCAATTATCTTATACCCACCAGACAAGGGACCTGCGCTCTCTTGCTGATTTGATATCGAATTGGCAATATCAGACGGGCTCGTCCGTACGATTTTCAATAAGCGCCATTGGATGAAGTACTCTATATGCAGAATGCAGCGTATTCAGCTGTGATGAAGTGGAGGAACGGACCATGCGAAAGATGCGGCCTCGGAGGAAACTGTTGCGTGGTTTCTCTCGCTCTCTCCAGTTTCAACTTGGCCTACCATGCGGCCTGTCAGAGATACAGGAGCACGAGGGGAAAGCTCGGGTTTCCTGTGGCCAGACTGTAGGATTTGGAGAATGCCAATGCTCATGTGTCGTCAGTCATGGAGCCGGGCGAAGCGCTGCCTTGTTGACAGGCGTGATAAACTGGAGACGATGAAAAATCAGAGCAGAGTGTCGGGTGAGGACAATGGCCAAATGCCAAAGTGTTCCCAGTTGTGCAACACATGTTTCCACGGGGAGGGGACGAGTATCCAAAGAACTACCGCTTTTGGGGCGGTACCTAGTGTGCTGACCAATGGGGTTCAGCTTCTGCAACTTGGCGATGGTGCAATAGTACCCTTGTTTGAGGTGATGGGAGAGTGGGGCAGATGGCTGCGGAGATGCTCAACCTGGTTGGACCCTTCTGAGACTTCTTCGCCTTGACTGGTTGCTTGTCTCGCGAAGTGTGGTGCGAAGCTTTTGAACGAGATGAGAAGCTGGGTTGGTCCTTGACAGATTCGGACCAGAATCTCAGATGGCCATGATTGTCGGGACGTGTGATGCTGCACTTCCTCGTGGTGAGTGCACGTGCGAATCAGACCGTCGACAATGGCGGCAAACTGCGAGATGCTCAAGAGTCTGGAGAGAGACAGGGGATGCTCGGCCCCAGGCGAAAGACGATGGCAAGATGGATTCACGGAATGGGGTTCCGGGATAATCTGCTGCATTGTGCGGGCAGAATCCGTAGTCGCCTGGCCTTCCGGATACTAGAGACTGGAGACTGGAGTTATCTGTTGCTAAGAGGATCCGTAAAGCGGATGTGGTTACGGATGGCCAACGTCATGGATCAGCTTGGACCAACAGCTAAAGACGCACCCATGACGCCAAGCTTGCGACAACAGAAGGCTGACATAAGGAAGGACGTTCAGCTCGGATGATTGACGGGGAGGTCTAGGTTTAACGATTTTCCGCAACCGGCTCGGGACAGCTGCGCCGACGGTTCCGGAAGGGTCCCGTCCTGTGTGGGCTCGACCCGGACCTGAACGCTGTGGCTCAAAGAGGAAGTTCAAGATTAAGTCAGCTAACCTTACACAATACCTAGTCTTTCAGTTGCTTGCCCCGGTTTTCCAGGTACCAGCCTCGATGATCAATGTTCTCGCCTTTTTGACGGTCGTTTTGTTCAAAGATTGGAGTCATTGCTACGAATTTGCCAAATTTCGGAAAGTGGATTGCATGCCGTACGGAGGTCTCACACTTTCGGCTGACGAGGCTGGACTAGAACTCTTAGAATGAGCAACATGAAAATATTGGAATTGACCATTCAGCGCTGGAATCGTTGAGCTGCTGGTCGCCAGCGATATTTAGTACGCGAAAAAAACACGGGGCAATTGACCGACGCGATTCCTCAACAGCCCCTCTCTCCCCGGGCAACAGGTCGCTTTGCCTTAGTCAGAAAACAAACTCCAAGCCGCCAACATCTGCAATGCTTGTCATCTACACCACCGAGTCTGCAATCACCAACCTCCTCTTCCCCGCCTCGGGCCAAAAATAGCAGCCCACGAGGTGTTGGTCACCTCGCTACGCTTGTTGTCTTGCCCCTGTTTTTTTCTCTTCTAGCGGTTCTTGATACCGTGCTCTGCCAATTTTTCAAAATACTCTTCCAATAGTCCGTCGTATACTACCGTTGTCCCTCAATTTAGTGAATGTAGCTGGTCCAATCCTCCTCCAGTCGCAAAGATGCCGCCGAGTCCCCCAAGAGATCCTCTCGCCCATCCGGCGCACAGCTTGTCGCAAGCCAAAACTACCGAGTTGCTTCCACCACCGTCGCCGCGTACCCATCGCCTTCGCAAACTGCAATCCGCACATAACCTTGGCTCCAAGGCCGCTCTTCAGTTGCAACCCCTTCATCAACCCTCTTTGATCTCGCAGCAACGCTTGACGCAAATCACGCAACGGAATATCTCTCCTACGCGACGTGACCCGAGCTCTTCTTCCAACGTGGCGCGACACACTCGAGGACGATCCAACAGCGATGCGCCGGCGCCCGTTATCCATCATATAAATGCCCTGGCTACGGGCAAGCGCAGCATGATGGGCATCAGCCCCAAGTACGCGACCATGTCTCTCCAACAACTTATTAAAGAGGGTCCCCCCGAAGGAGAGACAATTGAGGCTTTAGGCATGGCTCGTCGCAAAATCTTGAGCGAGGGCATCAAGAGTGATAGCGACGGCATGGTAAACATCACCCTTCATGCCTATCAAGCCTGTAAACCAATGCTAACTTGTTGCCACGCAGTCAACCTTGCGTATATACGTCTGGCTCATCCTGCTGGATACCCCCGTTCTCCCGACCGATGACTACTTGGGCCTGATCCACCGCGGAGCCTCCCCGGCCTACTCCAAGATTCGCAACGATACCTTCCGAACCCTTACGACTGATCCTTTGTTCAGGAGACGTGTGAGCGAGGCCAGCCTGATTCGTCTTCTCAATGCTGTGGCCTGGCGTCTACACGATGCGCGGGAGGAGCAGCGCAGGGAGCGACCCAGCACTGGAAGAAGCTCCATATCGCAGGACAGTTCGACATCGACATCGACGGCCACAGCCTACTCGCAAGATCCCGCCTTTTCGCCGGGTGCCAGAAACCGTGCCAGGGCACTCACCTTGACGACAGAAGGCTCTGAATCCAGCCATGCTGCGGAGCCCGGAACATACGTGCAAGGAATGAACGTGCTGGCCGCGCCTTTTCTGTACGCAGCAAGGAGCGAATCCGAGGCTTTTATCGCGTTCTACACACTGCTCACACGCGAATGTCCGGGCTACATTCGCGGCGCTATGGACGGCGTACACAAGGGTCTGGCGCTGGTTGACAAGGTCCTTGCCACGGTCGACTCGAAGCTAAGCGGCTACCTGCACTCCAAAGGTCTCACGGCCGAGATCTACGCCTTCCCCTCGGTTCTGACGCTCTGTGCCTGTACGCCTCCGCTTCCCGAGGTGCTCAGACTGTGGGACTTTCTCTTTGCCTACGGGCCCCATCTGAATATTCTCTGTATTGTAGCCCAGTTGATGGGCATGCGGGATCAGCTCATGAGCTCTCCGAGGTACGTTGTCCGCGCCCTCTACACTTGAGTTGTACACGCTAACAGTCTACCAGTCCTAATAAACTGCTACGCTCGTTCCCTTCGTTGCAAGCCGATAAGGTCATTGAGCGTACGCTGTGGATCATAGAAAGAATCCCAGACGACACCTACGTGGCTATAGTTGCGCACGCCCACTGAATGCGTGGATATTATGAATAATGGTAGACAAGAAGAGCACGAAAAGCACCGCCTCACGAGGAGGTGGTGAGGACTCGACAGAAGGAAGGGGCGATGTCTGATGAATGTTTGAACGTTGAACGACGTGTACTTGTACGATGAGAAGACTTTTAACGACTTGACGATTGAAACAAAAAACATGGGAAATGAGATGGAAAGTTCATGATAGAGCGCCATAGGGGGGTGGTAAACGGTCAAGGATGGCATAGCTCCATGAGATATACGGGGGAAAGAACAGTACACTCGCATTGGGTGGGAAAATTTAATTGATACTTATCGTTGTAATCGTTATCACTTGCCGTCTATTTCGTTGTGAAGAGTGTGAGTTATCAACTAACTTGAGTATACGTCCCATCTCCCTCCGCTGCCACTCCCCGAGACACGGCAGAAGGCGATCCCATACTCGTAGAGAGGGTTGCGGTCTCGTGTTCTGTTTAGTATCGTTCGCCGTGTTACACTTAAGTCAATTACGAAGATGTTGCTTCTCGATACTATCATGACACGACCTCTAGTACACAAGAATTTGGACTGAGAGGATCTGGATTATAGAGCGGAGTGGAACAGACAACCCCGAGTACGTGGGGGTTGGAGTGGGAGCCAGGGGGTTACGGCTAGCTATCATGAGGAAGTACCACAGAAACGTCGACCACGTGTAGGAGAATCTGGAGTTTATGTCTATCCACGCGAAGTTGCGGCTGGCCCTTCCTGCCATTCCCAGCAGTCTGTCTAGTTAAGGGAGTATAAGTGGACTCGTTATCGGTATCATGGCCTACGCATTATATAGCATGGCAATAGAGCAAGCCAGGCATACTCTCCATCACAACAAGTGGATTGCAAAGAATCCGCGGGTTAGCGCCCTACTACTTAACGAGCCTGGCATATACTGATTGAAGTGCTTCATCTGCTATGTGTCCAATTGCCTCCGCCTATTCTCCGTCAAATCCGTGTACAGCAGTTACGGCAGTTGCTAGGCCTGTTCTTCACTGATAATTTCAAGCGGTGCGTTCAGGCAGGCGTTCTGTGCCCAAGTCATTGATATGTGTCTGTTCCAAGTTGTGGGTAGATAGTGCTTTGCATAACTTGTTGAAAGCTCGGGCGTTGTTTAGGTAGATGTCAACTGTCAAGCATGATTTTGTGCAAGCAAAAAGAGAGTATCGTGTAGATAATTATGGTAGGGTATTGTAATACAACGAGGTTCTAGTAGTTACTCATGATGGCACTGTCGAGAGCACAAAATACTTTTCACGTACGACTGTCACGGCGAAACAGATTTTCGAAACTCGTGCGATATTATGCCCTTGAAAGATGTACTCATTTCCAGGAACTTGTGGTTAGGCTCCCCGTAACTTTGCAACTACGCAGCAAGGCAAAGGCTCCACGGACGAAGATAGCCCATCACTTGGTAAGATATCTAACAGCAAAGACTGGCAGATGCACCACTTGAGGCAGCCTATGGAAGCCATTCAGCAACTTGCAAGTCATATGCAAACCTTTCTTAAACGATGTACTACAATGCGGCCCTGACTTGGAAGGAGTTATTTCACTTTGGGCTCGAGTGGAAACCTGATATGGAGGTAACTTGTAGATTTCGTGTCGTGATATGTGCAGTAGGGTACAAGTGACCATCTTATACCGAGGACACTGAGTTGAGCTTCGGAGTATTGATACTAACTTCCAAAGTCAAAACTTCGAGCACTGGTTGAACCTCGACAGATATCCTCATTTATCGGCATGAGCACACGTTGGCAACTCAGACATCGTAGTCATGAACACATGTCATTTACCCATAAAACCTTCCCAGCTTACTAGAATATGGCATCTCTCCGTGTTCTAAATTGCTATAATTGGGTTCTGTTCTTGCATACAATCCATACAGATGCTAGGTCGCGGTTCTCCACCGAATTTGAGAGGCATACTAGACTCCTGCGAATGCAATGAAGGGACTCCAGCACCCTCCGGGTCCGTTGGACATCTTGTTTCTCACCTTTTTGCGAAGGACATATAGAGGCCGGTGAGAGAGGAACACGTCCAGCAACAGTAAAAGTGCCGAGGCAATTCTTCCAACGAGGAAGCTCAAGGAGGGAACACGGAGAGATGCTCATCTTCCTTCCTGTTAGACTTCCAAAGACCAGAGCCGAGAACTCACTCCACACGGGTAACGGTTTGATTTTCAGGCACGTCAAGTCTCACTCACCAACCTAGGTGGGTAGCAATTGACTGAGATACAAGACAAGTCTAAATGTCATCAACCCTGAGCGGCTCTCCTATTCCTCACTGCCAACCTAGAGGTGTCTTCACTGTCTCTACTTGGAAGCGATTCTGCTGACTAGGCGTCCATGTCAGCTGAGCTGCTTCAGCCCAGCACATCAAGTAGACTCTGCGCATCAGGGAAGCGCGGCGACTCTGTCATGGGCATCCTTCAAGACAGGGACACAGGTGGAAATCACTACAGAATGAAGCGAGTAATAGACAGAGGACCCAGGCAATTCTCAGAATCACAAAGCCAATTCACATACTTGCGACCTGCCGAGACATATTGCTCGACCGCTAAGGCCTCAGCCAGCCTCACCGCAGCAAGTGCGGAATTGGGACTAGTCTGACATGAAATCAGGCGACTGCATTCGCTCAGCAAGCATCTAACTGCCGTCATTGGATGGTCAAAGGCTTCCATATACCTTGTCGTTGGCCAGGTCGCGCGGCTCTCGGTCGTGACAGAAACACCTCCGTGAAAGATGACGTAGTCAGCTTTTGAATAGGCTGTTCTCCCCATGTAAGCATGAAATGTGGCGAGGCTGGAGTACCTTAGCTGAAGAGTGCGGGCTGCGACCATGATCAACCCGAGAATGTCCACGCTGTAGCAAGCAGGCACGGCAGGCAAGTCAAGGCGATGGTGTTCGCGATGATGATTGACTAGTAGTCTATCTCGCGGCATCTTGATCGAAACTGGCACTGCGGTTGGCGTATCGAGGCGCGCATCATCACGGATGCTGTTGTCCCCGCAACAGGGTCCCCCGCGCCATCGAGCCAGGCGATTGATGACGATGAGCATGGGAAAGAGCCAGGCCTGTCTGTACTCGGAAGGGCTCAGGTGAGTGGTGCTGTCCCGTCAAGGTCCTGGACAGCGTGGGATCAGCGGCGCAAAGTGACAGCGGCCAATGGGTGCTGACAGGCAGGGGACGAAATGAGCTCTGGCTAGGCCGTGGCTCAGCTGACGCAGCGTCTCGGGGCCATCAGTCAGCGGAGAACTCACGCTCATCACACCAGAGGCTGAGGAAGATCCAAGAAGGATGAATAGTAGCGAAAAACGACGAATTGGAGTCGCAAGAGGCCTGCGTAAAAACCACGGCGGCTTCTCCTTTCTCACGGCGCGCTGGTGTGGGATTGGCTGCTTTTCCAGCACAACGCGGGGCCCGGACGTCGTCGTCATAAGGAACACGATCCAACAAGAGAGCGAGAAGGGGTAATACCGCGTGGTAATGTATGGTTTGGCGGCGAAGGTGAGGGCTAGATTAGGCCAATGATCTCATGGTTCGACAGTGGGTGATCGCGGGATCGAAGGTGCGGAACGTTGGATGCGACTTTTGGTTGCCGTAGGAAATGCTCCGCGGCGTCGGTCATGTCTGCTTTGTCGATTTTGTGTGCGTTTGGATGGTTCAGCCACATTTGGGTAGCATCGCCTGTATGAAGTGCCACCCAAATGATTGCCAGTTCAGGTGCCTCGCGAGCTCCAGGGGTTACAAAACAGGCACTAGTATGGGGAGCTAGAGAATTGATGGCCGAATAGGGACGGACCTGGCTCCGAGATGATTCGTCACGGGTTAATAGCTGACCAAAGCTGAAGTATGCAATACCCAAGGCGACGCCGTTGGTGGTTTGCGACGGAGTCGTTTCTATCCCTTCATTGGCTGATGACTGACTCGTTCCTTGCCTACCTGTCCGTTCATTGTTGTTTTGCCTGGGCAGAAAGCTGGCAACCATGGCCGCGGGATTCCGGTTCTTGGAAAAAAAGGTGATTATCGAGATCATTCCATGATCTCAATACCGCTGAAGGAATGGCCGGCGACGGTACAAAGAAGAGCGCCGCCTTTTCCGCCGTGTCTCTCAGAACTTGTAAGCGAAACCTGTGCGGTGGATGCTAGTCGTCCATCAAAGAAACCTCAGCCTTAGTCCAGGCGACCGTGGAACTGGGTAGGCAAGACACGGCAAGGCAGAGCATGGCACAGGCTCAGAACCAGATGAGGCGCCCGTGGGTTGAAAGAAGACAGGCATCGTGGCGGGTGCCTGGCAACGATGTGTTGATTGAAGTGCATGCGCACTCCCGTCCACCCGTCGTGCGGTCCGCCTGATGCCATGCCCTCTCCGTTGGTTCTCTCTTTCGTCCATTTGGCAGCGTGTTGAGGGGCGACTGGCTGCATTGCGGCTCAACAATTGAAAACCGAGTGATGCTAGGAACAAATCGGCAGAAACGATCGATCCCGTTATCATTAGCTTCATGCTTGAGAGAGTCGATCCGGCAAGAGGTCGGCTCATCACCCACCCGCATCCTGAGGTGAGGGAGTGTTCAGGTACGGAGTACAATCATGGTACTCCTGGCCAGGTCTGCGGAGTTTGCGCGTGTAGCAAGCGTGATGCGAGGCGTTTGTAGCTGGAGAGCTCTTGATCGGGGAGGCACAGGTAGGTAGGTTCCTCGGCAGGTCATTAGCCACGGGCACTCTTACTGTTCGCTGAACGGCAGCATGCCTGCTGCGGGGGAAAAGAAGAGAGGGGCGACGTGTGGGAGAAACCAGGTGAAGTGCACCTGGAGACTGCAGCCGTAAGCAGGGCGAGCGACAATGGTGGGACGAGGGAAACAAGTATCGGTGACTTGGCCTGTCGGTAGCGCGGATGCAAAGCCACGTCGGTTTACGAGTTGAAAATTGGAACCGGGGCCTGAGGTGATGTTCCCTGACCGAGAGCCTATGGGAAGCCACTGAGTGGACTCAAGTGGAGACGGAGATGGACTTTTTAGCCACTCGCGTGTGTCCCAGACTCCCAGCAAAGGGAAAGAACTGAGAAGGGGAGCAGGAGGCACTGGGAGGCTGGGGCATGGGATGGGATGGGGCTCTTGATTTTCTTGCACAGCCACCGCGGGGGCTGAAAGGCCCTTGCTTTCGGGCTCCATTCTCTCAGGTTTCCTTCCCTTCCATTTCCCTCCCTCTCCCTCGTCATCCAGCCTGGTCCCCGGAACCCGACTCCGTCGTATTCACAATTCCAATACCATAGGTACCTTATCGACTACGCGGCGACTGTCAAGTGCGGCGCCTCGGTTTTCTGCATGTCACACACTTCTCATGACGACTAGAGCTTGGAGCAAGAGTGAGGCATGTGTTTATTTTCCTTGACTCAATATTGATTCCATTACTCCGTAGTGTGGCGCTCAACAAGCCGCAACTATCGAGATAGTTCAAATATGCACCCACAGAGCGTGGCGTAATTCAGAGAATGCCAAGACGGAGTTAGGGAGGGGACGAGTGAGAAACAGTGTGTGTATGTGCGCGCGCGCATGGGTGTGGCTTGAGATGTGTGTCCGTCTGTGTACAAGGGCTGGTGAGAAGCCGCCTGAGAAGAAGGTGAGATGGGTGGGCAATGTATCGAGTACACCCGATCCTCGATATTCAGCTACAGGAATTCCATACTTTGGTCAAGTCCGGCGGGTACCATGACGGTCGTACGGAGAGGTACCTATCGCCATGCCATGTAAGATATCCGGAGGGAGGCACCGGTGAGATACCTGGAAAAAGGGAAGGGGACCTCATTGTTGGGCTCCTGGAACAACGGCGTGACTGCCTTCCCCCAAACTCAGGTAAACAGTTGGATGCAAGCAGCAGCATTGGCGACAACAACAGGGGCAGTCGGGATGGATCATGTTCACAGTTCCAGTTCCATTTCCAGTTCCCTCCTCCCGTCGTCCTGTCAGTTGTCCTCCAACACTGCCGCGCTGACGCAACCGAGAACGAACCGCCTTTCCGTGCGCCTGCGGGCAGCGAGCGGCTTGCCTGACCCTCCATGTCCTGGTTGGTCACCTCAGGCAGGAGGAGAGAGAGGCATGTAAGTAGGTAGGTACCTACCTCGTCTCACGAAAGCTTACCTAAGCTCCGCAGGCAGGCAGGTACGGAGTACGGATACCTCTGTCGTTCCTCACCTCAGGTGGTAAGGAAGGCAGGTAGCGTGTGCGGCCGCCCCAGTGTGTGTCCGTACGTCCCGCACCCGCCGCCCGCCGTCTGTTGTGGCAGAAACCGCAAGCCCCAACTCGCCCTCATTCGCAGACGCCGTCACACCTCTCTCACTCAACTTTCTGACCATTTGCCTTACTCTATCTTGCTGCACCCGCCCTCCACCCTTCCCTTTTCCTCCAGCTTCTGCCACACTTGGAATTCAGTTCTCTTTTCCCTCTTCTTCAACATCACTGCCGACAGCCAGATTTCCACCCCGCCACTGGTTTTGCGCGCGTAACAAATTCAATTTACAACGAATTACTCGCCATCGAGACCGGCTTGCGTCAGCCATTATTCAATCCCGCCCAACTCGGTTCCGCCACATTCCACCGCGACTCGTCCGCTCGTCCCGTCAAATTCGGGGTCGTCCACGAACAAGAACCGCCACGTGTGGCTGAACGATTCGAAGCTCCTATGAATCGTCGTTGACCATCAACAACCTCGACGACGCGGTCGCATCGGAGCTTTCTTTTCCAATTCAAACCCTCCAATTAATCGCTTGATGCTTTCACCCGCTCATGGCCTCGGATAACGGTCCCATTGCGACCGAAGCCCCCCTCCTGGCAGCGACGACGCCGGTCGCATCAGACACTTTCGCGCTTGGGGGAGATCCTGCTCGCACCAAGTCGCTCAAGAGGGCGCGCGAGTCTACTCCTACTTCGCCCACGTCTGTTGTCGACCCTATCGTCGAAGGCGCCGTTCCTCCTATCCCTCCCTCTATCGACTATCCCTCCCCCACGAAGTCCGCTCGTTTTGGTTTGGCATCGTCAAGACGCTCACCGACACCATTGACAGCCGCCGCGGCGCTCGAGGCTCTCGAAGAGGAACGCAAACGCGAACAGCGCCTAAATCCACCCGCCTCAAGCGACAATCCAGGCCATTCGGTGCTTTCCGTACTGGCTGGTAGTGTTGCCGCCATGAGTCGACCCGACGAAGCACCCCAAGCTCCAACAGCTGCCATGGAGGTCACCAACAAGGCGCCAGAGCCGGTGTCAATCCCCCAAGTTAGCAATGCGCCCGCAGAACCCGCAGAGATCAGCCCTCAAAGCGCAGCGAGCGCAGCTAGTATCGCAGGCGCTTTAGTAACGGCCAGCCCAGGCCCAATGGAAGTTGATCCCAAGTTGAGCGAACAACCTCAACAGCCACAGCATCAGCCCCAGCCGCCGCACCCAGCCCCGGTTCACGATGACAAGAATACGCCCGGATCACTTTCATATCCGGGTTCGCTCCAAGCCGCCGCCATGATGCCCGCACCACCGGCGCGCGGCATGAGCTTTCCCATGCCGTCGCCCGGCCATGATTCTCCCACTCAATCCGGCAAGAAGCACAAGTGCCCGTTTTGCGAGACGGAGTTCACGCGTCACCACAATCTCAAGAGCCATCTGCTCACTCACAGCCAGGAAAAGCCGTACATATGTCAAGAGTGTAACATGCGCTTCCGACGCCTTCATGATTTGAAGCGGCATAGCAAATTACACACGGGCGAGAAACCCCATATATGTCCCAAGTGCGACCGAAAGTTTGCTCGGGGCGACGCACTTGCTCGGCACAGCAAGGGTGCGGGTGGTTGTGCGGGCCGCCGCTCTAGCATGGGCAGTTTCGACCAGACCGATGACTTGGACGGGCCGAGTATGCATGATGGCGATGATTCAATGGCTGGCATAGTGTATGCCAACGAAGAAGACTTGACGGAAGAGGAGAGGCGTCTGAGCCTGCCGAGCATCAAGGCGCAGCATATCGCAGGTGGACCGGGTAGCATCGATGGATATAGCGCTCATTCACGTACATACCCACCAGCAGGTCCACGACCAGGAACCGGCGGGCTCTACCCGCCCAACGTCGACCGCGGCACAGCAAGCTCGACCACGTCTCCAAGCATGCCCAACAGCATTGCTGGCGCTCACACGCCGAATACGAGCGTGTCTTCTGTGCCCGTAAGTGGCGCTTCTGTCTACTCACAAAGTGGCATGACGGAGAGCCCGAAGCCATTGAGCCCCGGGCACGATACAAACAGCATTGCGAGACAACGTTCGCCAAGTCTGACGCAACAGTTCCAGCAGCACCAGTATGGCCGCAGGCCTTCTGACAGGAACACTTCACCAGGTGAGTTGTACTTTTTGAAACTTGCGCTTGTAATTCGATGATATGCTGATACTGTCCCGTAGCCTTTGTTGCTCCGGCATCACAAACGGGCGCGGCTCCGGCAGGGGCCGCCCATGCTCGTGGTTCAAGCGGAACGCAGCCAGGAAGTGGGGCCGAGAACGGCGGCAACATGTTCGCCACGGACCCGGGCGTCTGGGCGTACATCCAGAGTCTCGAAGACAAGGTCAAACAGCTGTCAGATAAGGTCACGGCTTTTGAAAAGGCAGAGAGCGCGAAGCAGGCGCAAATTGGACTGCTCACGAGCGAAGTCACGGGACTCAAGAAACAACTGGAGGCCCGCGGTGACGAAGCGACGGAGGTCAAAGTATAATGCAGCACACGCAGGTACAAACGACGACATGTTCTTCAGCCGTCGGCGCAACCTATCACCTATGTAACAACGACGAAATGTTTCTGGTGGGGAGCGGGCAAGAGAATACCTCATGCAGCGGCAGCAGGAGGACAAATTGGCGTTTTTCACACTCATTGTCGGCGTCTTGATTTCTCATCTCTCGTTTATCACACCCAAGTTTCTGCCTCTCTGACCCATCAGTTAGCAGGACGACCCGTTTCGTCCCGGGGGAAGGCGTTTTATTCAGGGCACTGGTAGATGTGCACGGTGGACCTCGATATGAACAAAAGTTTTGAGTTGGTCCGTCGTTGGAGAATGGGGCCGAGTCTATGACCCATGTCCCAGGATTTCTCGCGATGGATTTTTCCTTCTTCATTTGGTAGTTTCCCCCCACGAGGATCCTGACTTAATCGGCTTTTCCCTCTTATGTATTATAGCGGTCGTTGCAGAAAGTCTAGCCTCAAGGCTCTAGGTCTTCCTTGAGGAGACAGAATATCGGAATTTCAATGCCTTTTAGACATCAGGTCCGTTCAATCCTTGGGTGCCAAAGACGATTTGGAACGAGTTGACTCTGCCAACGCCAATCGACTCAAGCCAAGTTGTTTTCATTGGCATCTTCAGTCCCGGTGCTCAACTTGCGTTATCCGAGCCAAACGATAACAATCAATCTCGATCATCCTTAGGCTATAGCATCACCTGCTTTGCGACAAAGTCGTTGCAACTTGCGAGGGCCTATTTGCAAGGGATACTCGACTCACGATTGCGTTTCAATATGACACCGATGACAACCCGGGTGGACACACATTGCTGCTTCCCTTTTTGGTTCAGATATAAGCAGGTATGTAGGCACTGACGAGATGAGAGGTAATGAGAAGTCATGTAACCAAGGCAAGACGAGCCAAGCGAAAGTACTGAAGGTGCCATGTGCCTCGCTGTGGATGTACGTGAAGCAGAGCCATAAAAAGAAGCTTGCGAGCTTCAAGTCAAGAGAGAGGGAGGGATGAACAATTTTGTTGCTCTTTGACCATCTTGAACACAGCGCGCAAAACCTTCTCGCCAAGCATACCGCAGAGACACTATTAGGAAAAAAGATACATACGGATACTCAAGGGATGACCGTCAGCTGTGAAGGGGTGGGAAAGGGAGGGGGAAAAGAGACAACCGCTTCCCCCCCGCGCCCTGGATCGTGATAATCAAGAATCGCAGAGCCTAACCCCTCTTCTTGAGCACTCTGGGAATGGAAGAGGTTGCATACGACCAGGCATGGGTTCTTGTCCAAAGAATCCCGTCGATACGGTACGCACTTGCGCTGGGCTCAACGGTTGCGCCATGGCGGCAGCCATTGCTACACAATCAATCAACATCCAACGCCGGCTGCCGCCGCCGCCGACCAAGTGTCGCCGGTAGTCGTTGGAATGCTCGCCCATCCATAACAAAAATTTGTCAACAATGGCCCAGCCGGTGGTCAAAATAGTGAGACAAGAAAAGTTAGCCTGTTCGGGATGCCTTGGTGACCGACCGACCGATCGTCTACGCTATGCCCACGTCGTATTTGCTAGGAAACACGAGTCGTGCTGCGGCTGGGTTGCCGTCGAGCTTGTCAGGTTTTGAGTACATCTTGCGACGCGATGGAAAGGGCGCAAAAGCTTGCACCAGGAAGAAACGAGACGAGAGCGATATGCGATTAATGGCGCCTTGCCTCGACAGCTGTCGTCAGTCAAGAGGCATAACTTCAACCAGCAAATGAGTTAAATAATCCAAGTGCCGCAATAAGCCGTTCCTGTGCCTGACAATCAATCGCCCCCTGTTTCTGGCCAATGTCTCTGGTCAAAACAACGGCGGTCCCGTCCCGCGAGGCTCTAGAAGCCGTGAAATGGGCGTGGGCTAGAGCGAAGAGCAGCACTTGACCATGGGGTGGATCACCAAACCAACGTCGAGTCTGGAATGCATAGTCAGATAGCGTGTTTTTGTAATACATGTGCAAAGCAAGCGGATGAGTCTCGTGGGTGAGTTGGAGTTGTTTTGATCAGAGTCGCGTCGTTCTGCTGGTATGGAACGGACGCCCGCCAGGAATCTCTCGTCCTGGAAGCTGGCGCCATGACAGATTTCTTTGATGTTGCGGATGAGGACCTCGCTGACGTTCAAGATCACGAATTCCAAAGTACGAGGTTTGGTGGGTAACTTTCCACTGACGCGAGTTCGAGCACCAATTGAGTGACTTTCACTCGAGTTTATCGTACTATTTCGGCGTGAAGTGGGGGACTATTAATCGAACAAGATTATCGTCGATGCCGACCACTTACGCAAGCCCCAGGTACGGATAACCCACGGCACTCTCGAGCCGATGAGGGGGAGGGTCTTTCGTGCAACAGCCAGCAGGGCTCGTGATATGAATCTCCTCGTAAATGGCCATTCGGTTTGGGTCCTTGAGAGAAGGGCTTCTCCCTGTACCTCTCGTGAAGGACGATAAAGCGTACATGCCTGGACCCAGAAGGCTGTCGATGTTTCAACGTTTCAGGTGGGAAGGTGGTGGCTACGCGGCCATTGTTTTTCGCTCTAGCGCAGATCGATCGTAACTTCCGAAATTGTGGTGTGGATTTGTGGACGTCATGGCCGAAATGAGACGAAGGAAATGGCACGGCCCAGCAGGTCAATGTTCATAGCCTGTAGGAATATCTGTACGGAGTACGAATACCTCGTAGGTGGTGTGAGTGACCAGAGGCCTGACGCCTTTGAACTTTTGAAGGGTCGTGATTGAGCGAGCACGCGCTGTATCCGTCCCTAGGTAGCTATGATCAAAGCTTGGTTGGATCTCCATGTTTTTATTATCCCTCCGTCTTGGCAACCGCAGTAGTCGCAGGTGATGGATATTTGTAAGTAGTGTCGGGCGAAGTACGAGCGTTCGTCGTTGCTAATTAGCGACCGGTGGATAATGGACGATGTGCAACGCTATTGAAGCCATTGGCGTGGATCGCGACGAGTTAGCTCTTTGTCGTTGATCTTTCGGCCCATAGTTTTGTTGTTGAGAAAATAGTTAGGTACGGCCCCCTTGGATACCTGGGGAGGAGATGAGCCACAGCCCGACAAGAAGCCGAAATTTCTCGATTCTCCATTTATTTGTTCTAGCGGAAGCCTGCAAGATAATGGCATCTGGCACTTTGGCCGTCGTGATTGTAAATAAGATTTGGTTGCTAGAGAGATTTGCTACATCCTCACAAAGAAGCCAACGTAGCACCGGCGGTGGGGGGCTAACTGAGTGGGTGCATCGCGCATTTCAGGCGGAATTCTGTAGCGAAGCTTCGTGTACATTAGTCTTTGGTAGACCGATGATAGATTCTTCATGAGACGTCTTGGACTGAAGGTTGGCTTTTCCCGCTCAGGATACCTAGCTATGCATCAGCCGGTCAAGGATTCTCCAGATTTCAGATGACATGGACATGTACTCCGTACGTGCGCAAGAAAGGTTCATCGCGAATCTATTCTCGACCCTTGACCAGTGGCGCTTGCTGGACTCCAGAATTCAAAGCTCTTCCTACTCCTCGACTGCGTATCTGTACCGGAAATCCAACAGACAATAGGGGTAACTAAGGTTGCAATAACCTTCGTCACCCGCCATCCGTGATCCATCTCTACGGCGATTGTCCATGGTAACCGTGCAACGTCGCTTACAGCCGAATCTCGTATGGGCGCGTGATGTCAACCATAGTAGCGCACGGTGGCTGCAGCACGGTACTAAGGGCAGCCGAAATCAACAATGGACGGTTGGACTCTGGAGACTGGCTTTTGAAGTCTGGAGAGAACCCAAGCAAAAGGGGAACCATGGTTCAATGGGAAAAGGCTAGTTGATGGTGCCGAATGTCATCCCCATTCCCACTTCAGCGAATTGAGATGTGAGGTGACGACGACGACAGCCGAGGGCTACGACGACGATAGCGACGAATCGATAGAAACAAAGGGGACCAATCGACCAGCCTGGCGAGTGGAAATAACGTCGTCGACATTTTCGGAAAAGGCGCTTGACAGACGGTTAATTGCCTCGCAGTGTCGAAATTGAGCAAAGCTGCCAAAAGCCAGCCCATGGTTAGTGGGCGCAGGAATTGGTTTACCTACGCATGGTTCTTTAATTGTGCCAAGGCAATCTGATTCGACTGGGTGAGGGCCAGAGTCGTCGACCAAGACCAAGAGGGAAAATCGAGCCGTCAATTGACACGGCGACAGGTTGCCTGTGTTGTATCAAGGACAGGGTTCTGACCAGGATAGTATGCGTAGTGTCTTTGTAGGAATAATTCATTCGACTGTCGCATGCAATGGCAGCGGTGATCGTCATTCGGCCGACCGGGCTTGTCGAGTTAGAGCTGGGGTGACCACGAATATTTCCGCAGCGCTGCATGTTTGTC
Source organism: Colletotrichum acutatum (assembly GCF_030867785.1). NCBI lineage: Eukaryota > Fungi > Ascomycota > Sordariomycetes > Glomerellales > Glomerellaceae > Colletotrichum > Colletotrichum acutatum. The sequence goes on along the minus strand of NW_026849044.1, from coordinate 183,417 downwards.
TGGGGATGATATGATCCATTCGTCCAATTGTGCAGCGAGAATATGGATACAGAGGCCGATCCAGAGAGAAAAAAGGGGGAGAAGGAAAATGCGGACAAGGCGGTGGCTTGACACGCAACGGCTATGGTTGGCGGTAATGGCTTGTTTCGCCAGTTGGTTTGTCTCGCATTAGATCCCGTCGTATATGTGCGCTGCGGTTGTTTCCTACAAGTACCGTCAGTTATGTTTCTGATGTTGCTTCTTTTTCTGCCCAGAAGCATTGCATGGACGCATGATGGGACGAACTGTTCTTGCCTGAGGCGAGCAGAAAAAGAAGGATGCCAATTAAGAATTGATGGGACGACAGCTGTGTGGAAGACAAAAGGCGACGTCGCGGCGGGAGCGTCAAGCAGTGTGACCGGGACGTCCCTGAAAGGGCCTCGTGGGAGAGTGTCACAGCCCGATTGATTTTTTGTGTGTTTTTTGGGCGCAGTGCTAGGATGAAGGCACAAAGTACGAGCGCATCCATGAATATTTGCCGTCTACTTGGACAAGTTGGCCCCATGGATGATGAAAATGGCAAATGAAGGCAATATGCTTCCCATGCCTTGGACCCGGATTTCCATCCATTACCAGCTGCTTTTTGGGTCTTTTGGCCAGGAAGGAACCCAAGATGGAGGAAGGGGGCCACGCCTGTTGGCTGCAGACGTCTTCCACTTTCCTCGTACGACACAATGCAGACATGCCAAAAAGAGGGGGATTTGCGCCTTCTGGATCCGCCGTGCGCATGTCCATGTGTCCCCCGGCTTCGCATGCAGCACCTTGTGGTCCTCTGTCCCTCTCTGTTCCTCCAGAGTCCACTGAAGTTGGTCGTGGGCTCGTGACTGGGATCCTTGGGAAGGAATTATGGGATCCCGCGGGCAAGTGCGAAGCAGCGAGTTCAAGATGGAAGGAGCAATCAGCCAAGCACCCAATGGAAGTACAGTATCCGTACCTTGCCTTTCTGTGTACGGAGTAATAACAGCAATTGAACGCGAAGCGATAGCGCAGGTCAAGGCCCAGGTCCAGGTCCAGGTCCAGGTTCAGGTCAGGGCCCGGTCTGGGTGCTTGTGAATGTCAACGTAAAAATAAATGGATCCAACGAACCACTAATTCTAATTTGCCGCTAGTCCCATCCAGGCAGATAACCCCCTTTCCTTCCCCTTCTGGGGCAGATGCACCGCTTTGCTGCGAGGTACGGCGGGTGCCCTCGTAAGCGTGTGTCTGTACCTGCAGCCCGCGGGCGGGATCGTCTGGCCTTGTTTCTGATAATAGCGCCTGGGTGTGGTCTTGGGCAGGCTTGGGGGGCCCTGGGTGTAGTCTTGGAGGCCCGGGTGGCTTGTACGTCTTGTACCTGGCGTACCTGGCGTACCTGCCGCGCCTGGTCTTCCTAATTTCCCAAGGGATCCACGACATGGCCTCTTTACCCTGTTTTCCTCCACTTCACCCTCTCCTTCTCCCTCTTCTCAGTTTCTCCTGGTCATCGAGCTCTTCATTCTCGTTCACCGCGTTGATTCCCAACTAGAGAGTTCGCTCTCACTTACACTCTTTTGAATCCGAATCAGCCAACACTCGTTATCCTGTAATCACCTAGTACGGTTTTCTCCGTTTCGATCACTATCAACACCGACAAGACACGCCATACATCGAAACGATTCTCGATTCTGACTGCACTACTCGCGAGAAAAGGGTGAGTGAGTGGTTCTCACGGGGGAAAACGCCTCCCAATTGGGGGTCTACACGAAAGCGATTCAGGGCAAAACGCGCAACACGGCATCGCAAGAGGAAACACCACCTTGCGCGCGGCATTGAAAGCGATGAACAAAATAGCAACTGCATCGTTGATGTTGTAGTTGTTATTTTTGCAATTTTCAAGCTCATTCATTGCCTGCTGATGCAGCGTCTCACCGCCCCCCTATGAAGCGCCTTTTGTGTACCCTCCAAAGCAGTTGAGGTTCAAGTTGCGCTAATACGTACTCTAGAATATCAACATCAATCGACAATATGAGGTCCATCATCAACCTCGCCATCGCGGCATCCCTCGCCGCCGGTGTTGTTGCTCAACCCCACAACCACCGTCACCGCCACGTCAAGAGGGACACCGCTCTCGATCAGCGCGACGTTGTCGTCGTGTACGAGTCTGGCCCGACCGTGGTCGCCTACGAACTAGGAGGAAAGCCTATTAGTGAAGAGGAGGCCAAGAAGGGCATCGCCGATGGCCTGTTCGTTGTCGTTGGCGAGACTACCCCGTCCTCGACCCCTCTGCCGTCGGCCTCAACCTCCAAGGCCCCTGTGGCTTCCACTTCTAAGGACGCTCAGTTCTTCGAGGCCAAGGTTGCGAAGTCTTCCACCTCGTCCACCCCGACGCCTACCCCGACCCCGACTCCTACCCCGACCCCGACCCCGACGCCTTCCTCCACCTCTACCCAGGCGCCCGCTTCCACCAAGGCCTCGAGCGGAGGCTCCAGCAGCTCCGGAGGCAAGGGCCTGACCGCCGAGTTCCCTAGCGGCACCATTCCCTGCTCCCATTTCCCCTCCGACTACGGTCCCGTTCCCGTCGAGTATCTCGGCACTAACGGCTGGACGGGTATCCAGAGAACCCCCAACTACAGCGTCGGTGACGCCGCTATCTCCTTCATCGAGACTGCCGTTGCCTCTGATGGCGGCTGCTCCAAGAACTCCTTCTGCTCCTACGCTTGCCCCGTTGGCTACCAGAAGACCCAATGGCCCACCGCTCAGGGCTCGACCAAGCAGTCTATTGGTGGACTTTACTGCAACGCCGATGGCTACCTCGAGCTCTCCCGCCCTACCAAGAAGACCCTCTGCGAAGAGGGAGCCGGCGGCGTCTTCCTTCAGAACGACCTCGACGACATCTCCTGCGTCTGCCGTACCGACTACCCCGGTACCGAGTCCATGGTCATCGCTACTGTTCCCCAGCCTGGCCAGCAATTGCCTCTCACCAACCCCAACTCCGCCGACTACTACGTCTGGAACGACAGCCCTACCACCGCCCAGTACTACGTCAACAAGCTTGGCTACGCTGTCGAGGATGCCTGCGTCTGGAAGAGCTCCAAGGATCCTCTTGGAGCTGGTAACTGGGCTCCCGTCAACATTGGTGTTGGCAAGAGCACCGACGGCAACACCTACATCTCCATCTTCAACAACGCACCAACATCGACCGCCAAGCTCGATTTCAACATTGAAATCACCGGCGCTAACAGCAAGTGTGCGCTTGTTGACGGCTCCTACACCGGAGGTGGCACTGGCTGTACTGTAAGTTTACCTACTTTGGCGCATGGACGTCGTCCCTTGACTAACACGCAATTCCCAGACGGCCATTTCCGGCAGCGCAAAGGCCATCATCAGATTCTACAAGTGAAGAGCCCATGACCAGTAGTTACCTGGCGTGGATGTTTTTGCTTTTGTTTCTCGTGAATACCTCTAGAGTATCGACGGATCGGCACGACACGTCCGCTTACGATCTTTGATGGCCTTTTTCTAATTTGTGTGCATAATTTTCATGCTGTGGAGACGTTTGGAGAGGAAAAGTTGGAGCGATGGATAGAGGACGTGGTCAACAGCCTAAGGGCGCAACTGGAATTACCCCGGAATCACGACAAGCCGAGACAGTCATCTCCTTTCTATCGGCGAATTCGGCCCATGTCAACTCGAGCCACGACCTGCGACGATGCCTTACGATTACCTTCATGAGGTGTTTTCTTTCGCGGTTGGGTGCCGACGTTTTGCCGCAAAACAAAGTACAACAGGAAACATTTAGTAGGGGGTTAGAGATGGTGGATACTCGACTCGGGTAGTTTGCATAAGAATGGATGGGAAGATTTGGGGAAGGGCAGAGTTTGAACGGCAGCCCTCGCCGGCACATTGTCACCATGACGCATCGTTTTCTTTGTCTATCACTGTTTGCCTTACTACCGTGCCTGTATTGATTTCGCGGGTGGTCTCATGACGAGCGTAGCCCGCGGGCGTTGGGGGTACCCTTATAGCCGCTTCGTGTATTGCCGACGCAACGTTAGTTTTTAATTTTACTGCTCACGACTATCCTACTTTGCCCTCGCCAACCAAGGTTGGTTGGTTTAGCATCCGTAAGAGCCAAAGTCATTAGGATGGATCTCATGGCGAAGTTGGGCCTCGGGGCACAGGGGCAGACGTCGGCGGACAGGCAGACCTCACATCCGCCGCTGCCCTCTTCTCCGACGCCGTTCCGGCTAGAGGCCGTCAGACGGGGGTTGCCCTCACCGCATGCGGTTAGATGACAATCGTGGGCATACCGTCTACAGGCCGCCGCAGTGGTAGAAGCAGATCGTTAGACAGGGATTTTGAAGTCTTTACCAAGCCACGATAGGTTCTATGGTCCCAACTCGAAGCACATCGACGATTGTATCAAAGAACATTTGCTTCATGCTTGTACGATTGATGTAGAATGTTGAAAGGTGCGACTTTTCAATTCATCTTCTTTAGCCGGCCTTACCGCTGACTTTGGCACCGTTGCTTACTGAGTTCGATTGGGTTAGAGGGTGATGCGGAGATGGTGTCGACAGAGGTGGCTAAGTCGTCTTATTATGTAAATTGGCGCTGATTTGGGATTTACGACGAATACCATCTCCGACTAGCAAGAGTCACTTGCATCCAGTCCTTGTGTTCATTCCTCTGTCGTTAACTTGCCGCATGCTGGGTAGGCAGTAGGTAGGGAGGTATTTGGCAAACCAAAGAATTATGTATGAAGGGCCAAGAGGATTTTCTTCCGTTTTCATCTACGCCCTTTTGTGAACCTTTTCTACCCTTTTTTTTTTTTTTATTGCAACGGCATGCGTTGGCTGAACTTGGTTTTCAACGGGTCTTATAGACATCAATTACAATCAGCTTAAGCTTCAGGTGACAGCTCGCATACAAAATTGCCCATCAAATCTGACATGATCCATCGTGTGGGGTGGCTTCTTTAATGATTAACCCCATTCCGTCGCTCCCATTCCCCGAGCGGCCGGGCCCATGCGGTTCGGTTCACGGCGGCAGATCGGGGACGGTATGTGGTGCCCACCGGAGAAGGAGGGCCACATGACGGTTCAATTCCTTCATCCAATTTCCATTCTCTCCTCTATGCATGCGGTCGTCTTTGGTGGAAACAGCGTAACAACGGCTGTGCAAGACTTCCAGACCGAGGCAGTTAGGAGGAGGCAAAGGGCCTTTTCTACGACGTTATTCTTTTACATATTGTCTACTCTGCCCCCGCTTCCCTTGCCTTGCCGTGCTTGCCCATGATGCCTTACTCCAAAAAAGCATTGGGTCTTTCTCTGTGAACCAAGCCCAACTGCATCCCATTCATCCGCGTGTCCTGCCCGAATTCTTCAATTTGCAACCTCGAACCCCTCCTTCCGCCCAATCGGCGTTTCCCCGCATCGCCACCTGATCACTCGTCTGTTGGAGATTTTCGCTACTTTAACCTCGACACCCTTCCTACATTTCCTTCGAGCATAATTTAAATCTTCAAATATCCTTACCTTGTCGATATCTTTGCTCGCTGTTTCGTCTTCACGATATTCTCCTATAGTACCCTAGTTCCAATCCACGGGGAACGACTGTGAGAGTGCTGCCGTTCCTTCCATAACTCTGGGGTTGTCGTCAATCCATCATTGTATGGTGTGCCCCGCGATTCCGGCTGAATGGGGGGAAACACCAAAGACTACTACACTCACTACACTACACTACGTCAGAAAATTTCTGCAGGACATGCAGCAAAGCCTTGGTTCTCGATCCGACAGATAAAGAGTCTTATCTCGACTGAAAAGTCTGAAAAATTCCGCTCTGCAGTGGTATCTTGTTCTATCCTACCTTGCCTTACCCCATTCGATCGAGTCTCGCCAACCTCTCTGCCTATCGACGGATTGTCATTGGCGAACCGGAGCTCACTGGGCTAGCTATCTCAAGCTCGGCTCCACCTCTTGACCTCAGCTCGACTTCCTCGTCGAACCCATTTCTTGGCGGCTGTTTTCTTTAACAGTTGCTCGTTGATATTTTTATTGGCCACTGGCTCTCGTTCTCATTTTACTCACTGGCAACTCACTCACGAAGAAACATCGACAAACTGCTCAGCCACCATGTCTTTGAGCCGTGTGGCCTCGGTGGAAACTTTCCAATTCCTCCCCCAAGCCCAGGGATCGAGACGAGGCAGCGATGCCTCGAGTATAAGGGCGGGACGTCTCACGTTCAACCCTCTTCCTGACGAATGGGACCCAGCAGCGAGCAAGCCTGATACCGTGCTTGCCGTTGGCGCTTTTGAAGTTCCGCAATGGAAAAGAATTCGTACGTCGCTCGTCTCACCAATAAGCCCGTTACCTGCCGTCAAATAAGTGCCTGGCGTCGTGATACCAGGTACCTTCCCACGGAACATGTACTGATCATTTCCCGTAGTCCAAGTCGCCATCGCCGTAATCTACTGCCTCTTTGCAGCGGGTATCGCCTTTGGCTTTGCGGCATTGAAGCCGGTGCTCAAACGAGAGGGTGCTTACAGCGATGTCTGTTCCACCGACGAGTCCAATTCAACTTCCGACGATACGTGTGTTGAGATTCACCTCAATCTCATGTTTACCGTGGCAGCAGTCGGTACCAACATCGCCGCTTTGCCCGTCGGCGCCCTGCTCGACCACGCCGGTCCGCGTGTCTGTGGACTTGTCGGCAGTGTCTTCTTGATCATCGGATCAATTCTGATGGCCTATGCCAAGACACTCCCTTTTGATGGTTTTCTCATTGGATATCTGTGTCTTGCGCTGGGCGGCCCATTCACTTACATCTCGTCCTTCCAACTGTCCAATGCGTTCCCGAAGCACTCGGGCTTCATTCTCGCACTCATGACTGGGGCTTTTGACGCCTCTAGCGCCTTGTTCCTGGTCTACCGCCTCATCTTCCAAGCATCCGAGGGTACATTTGGCCATGAGAAGTTTTTCAAAGTGTACCTGATCGTTCCGGTCTTCATTATTGTCGCCCAATTCGCGTTGATGCCCAAGCAGTCATACAAGACAGTGGGAGAGCTGGTCGAGTTGCAAGAGGAGACCGCGGCCGCGAACGAATCAGACCCGGACCCGTACGACGACCAGATTGACGAGAATACGGCTCTTCTGCGCGAGGAGCGCCGACACCGCGAGTCTGTCGTTGCCGATGTAGAGCAGTTGCTGGGCACTCAAAAGGTAGACAAGCAGATCCGCCAGGAGAACAAGAACGAGATTTCGGGCGTCTGGGGCGTGATGCATAACCGCTCAGCCCTGCGCCAGATCGCCTCGCCTTGGTTCATCCTCATCTGCCTCTTCACCGTCATCCAGATGCTCCGCATCAACTACTTTGTCGCCACCATCCGGGCGCAGTATGAAGTCATCTTTGGCGACGTGGGCAAGGCCATCGAGATCAACAACTTTTTCGACGTCGCCCTCCCCGTGGGCGGCATCCTCTCCATCCCCTTTATCGGCGTCCTCCTCGACCACACCAGCACCGTCACCGTCCTGACGGCGCTCGTCACCATCGCCACCACCATTGGCGTGCTGGGCGTCCTCGACAACATGGGCGCGGCTTACATCCAGGTCTGCCTGTTTGTGCTCTACCGCCCCTTTTACTACACCGCCGTGTCCGACTACAGCGCCAAGGTGTTTGGCTTTGAGACGTTTGGCACCGTGTACGGCACCATTATCTGCCTGTCGGGCCTCTTCAACTTTTTGCAGTCCGGGCTGGACGTCCTGTTCCACCAGACGTTTGGCGGCGATCCCGTGCCCGTCAACGTCATTCTGCTCTCGGCCGGCCTCGCCGTCGGTATTGCGCTGGTCGGGTACGTGGCGCTGAAGGCGAGGGGGTTGAAGCGTAAAATGTTGGAGCAGGAGGCCGAGGCGTCTGTTCAATTTCACAACTAGGGTCTGTCGAGGGAGGGGCTTTCCCTAAGATTCACTACGGCTTTCTGGTATGACTTCCTGCGTTGGTTGTTTGCTTCTGTGTCATGGCCTGTACGGAGTTGCGGAATCTTTCGTCCTTTGATCTGTATGAAATATTGTTACCAGCATGTACATGTTCTACTGGATATAAGCTATAAGTACAAGAATCGAAGTCATGTCCATAGTAGTCCTTCATAGCAGCCACTCATTCCAGGGCCCTTCGGTGAACATCTCTCACATGATCTCCCCCCGTTTTACTCCTCATCATCCCCCTCATCGACAGTAGGCGTCTCAAACCTACCTCCCGTAAGCCCCAACCCGCAAAACTGGCCCCATCCATCAACCTGCTCGCTCGCGTGCTTCAGCACCTCGCTGAACCCCTCGTTGCCATTCTTATTGACGCAAAAGTAGTTGTAATCAACTTGGCTGATCGAATCGTCGTCCCGCACGCTCGTGGGGTACTCGATCTGGAAAACGGGCTTACCCGCCGCGATGTACGGCTGGAAATCCGCGCAAAACGGCTCCACCTCGTCCGACGTCCTCGTACCCAGACACGTCTCGAGCACCGCGAAATCCGCCACGGACGCGAGCTGCGGCGCAATCGTCGGCGCATTCTTCTGCCCCAGGAGGAGCTTTCTTCCAGAACCGGCCGTGCTGTCGAGCGTGTGCGCGTGGGCCGCCAGCGTGGAGATGTATGTGGCGTAATCGGACGGTTGGAGGTTGAACCCCGTCGGGTCGTCGCCGTCTTCGGCCCAGGCGTCAATGTTGTCCGGGTCGACGGCGTCGCAGCCGATGGAGGCGGCGCGCTCGAGGCGGGCCTTCATAAGGGTCACGACGCGGGCGTCTTTGATGTTGAGGTAGCGCTCGTCCGTGTAGGGCGGGTTCAGGGGCGAGCCGATGACGGCGGAGGGGAAGGAGTCGAGGTCTTCGTCCCAGTCTTGGAGGGCGCCGCCGTTGAAGTAGCACATGACAATTTTTCCCGCCGACTTTTTTTTGGTGCATGTTAGCATGTCTTTGTGGTGGCTCATACTGAGTCTAAGGTCAGTAGGCATATCGTCTCACCTTGAGAGTGGGAATGATATTAGGGTAGTCAACGGCGTGCTGCAGGTCAATGTCCCAGACGTCGGCGTTGGCGGGGACGATGTCGGCCGTGCTCCCGGCCAAGATGGGGTGATGGAGGACAATCTGGAAGCTGACGCCGGGCTTCCACTTGCTATAGTCCACGGCGCGGGGCGCGAGCGGCGCGGCGAGGGCGAGGATGCCGGCCGGGGCTCCGGCCAGGAGGGCGAGTTGTCGTGACGAGACCATTTTTTTTGGTTGTCCGATGTGAGGGGGTTGAGGGATCAAGCGTGGGAGTCTTGATTTGACGCGTTCCTACGGGTACCTTAGCAAGCTCTTTCTATCTACCAAGGGAAGGAAGTGCAAAGGTTATTATATACATTTCAAATCTGACTTATATGAGGGTCCGGGGGCGGGAATCCCAGTGCGAAGCGGGACAAAGTCGATATAAAGTGGCCTCTCTCCCTCCAGGCAACTAGTTGAAAGGATGCAGGGCCAAGGGAGCGTGGCATCGACGAGCGAAACCGTCGGTACGAACAACCCAAATACAGCAAAGGACGACGTGCTTTGCGTCAATTAAGCACCAGTGAGGAAGCCGATTGGCGCGATCCCGGGCTCCTCGCATATTGAAAGAGCGAAGAAGACAGATACTTCTTGGCCTTGATCTAAATGCTGACCGGTAGCCATAATATTGGTCCAGATGGGGGTGTAAGACAGCAAAGACGGCTCATGGGTTGAGGGTGACATCGTCCCGTATTTCACTTTTTCTAGTCGTCTGGTGTCGAGGTAAGGTAGAAATCGATCCCATTTCTTTCCTTGATGGTAATCTGAAGAAACGTTTTCTAACCAAAATTTGTTTGCAAACGTGCAATGCAGAAGAACGCAAACTTGAACCCCAAAAACATTTCCTCCTCCACGATGACCACTCAACCACCTTCATCCCCTTTTCTCTCTACCTACTTTCCCAAAAGAACGTTCCGTCGGGGTTGTCGTCGCATGATTGAGAATCTTGAAATGGGGATTAAGCTTAAGGGTGCTCATCATACTGTTGCTTCCCATTGGACAATTGGTCAACGTGCCCGGCTTGGATCTAGCCAAAGTTGGACGTAGCGGCCGAGATGCGTCCTGATCCGAGGCCCCGCTATCTAGGCAGCCGCACAATGTCGAATGAGAGACGAGCGGGTTGCTCAGGTTGGTTCCATTATTCTATATTGCAACGCACGATGGGTTACCACAATACCAAGTTTGTCCTGATCGTTGATGTAGGATGGTTCTTCCAAGCTGGAGAGTTTCCTTCATTGTGTCCGGTTCACACATGAGCGGCCCCCTTGGGGATCGTGTTTACAGATGACATGTTCTGATGCAGCGGTAATGGCTTGGTCTTTTCAAGGACAAATACGGGACTCAATTGGTACTCGTTTGATGCTTCCTAGTAGTGAGGTACCGGAGGAGTAGCTCAGAACCAACCTTACGACTGTCCTTCTTCACCATTTCCTTCGCAAAGTTCCCGACTGGCCCGCTCTGACGTTGACGTTGCCAAGTACTAGACCTTGAAATCATTCCTACACCCTAAACGCCGCCTGGTATCCACGTACTCCCATGTTGCGATGGCATGCCACTATGTCCTCATCAATACTCCATGGCTTGTCCAACCGCCTCTTCTCGTTGTTTCCTCACTGCGTCGTTCTCAGCCTCTCGCTGTTCTTTGAGTGCTGCTTCGACGTCGTCTCTTAGACCACCCAGGTCTGGGGGATAGTCTGGTATTGTACACTCGGAGCTGCTTGCACGAATCTCAGCTGTTCTGTCACATGCTGCAATACTTCATCGAGTTTCTTTCGTGTGTTGCGGTTGACGCGCGGCTCCCCGAGAATTTGTTCCAGTGTTGGGAACAGCTCCTCATACCTAAATTGGTCTCTCCAAGGAGCGTGTGTCGGAATAATGGGATCAATCTTGTCCTGGCAGCCGATGGCGATGCTGGTCTCGAAGGCCCAGGCGCGGGCAACATTGCGGGGAGTGTACCCGCCGCCACCAAAGAGAATCATGGGCACTCCGAATGATTTGCAGAACTCGACGCAAGCGCCGTGGCCTTGGACTTGAAGATTGAAACGTCCAAGGCGATCTCCGGCGAGAGAGTCGGCACCACACTGCAGCGCAATAGCGCTAGGTCGGAACTTCTCCATGCATTTGCCAATGACGTTCTCAAAAAGCCACTTGTACTGGTCGTCAGTGACGCCATCGTTCAGAGGAACGTTGATGGCATGGTGGGCGCCTGGGTTATGCTCGTTCTTAGGACCATTATCGTCCAGTCCGCCGGTACCAGGGAAGAAGTTGAGAGGGTCGTATTTGTGAAATGATACCGTCATAACGCGGTCGGTGGAATAGAATGCTTCTTCAACACCATCTCCGTGATGCACATCAATGTCGATGTAAAGGACACGAGGATAGCACCGTAGTAGCTGCAGAATGGCTAGGACGATGTCGTTGATGTAGCAAAATCCAGACGCCTCGGCCTTTTTCGCGTGATGCAAGCCGCCTCCCCATGATACGGCAATGTCGGACTGGTTGGAACATATCTTGCGCGCAGCATCGAGAGATCCACCTGCTGACATGGAACAATAGTCGTAGAGGCCTTCGAACAGAGGACAGTCGGAGCCGCCCAGATTAAACTTAAGATCGGGGTTAGCGTTCTCAACGTCCCTAGGAACAGGCTCGGGCAGGACGGTGCCCAGGAAGTCTAAATAGTCGTCCGAGTGGAAATCGTTGAGCTCCTCGTATGTGGCAGCGCGGGCGATGTAGTTGTCCATGGCGAAGGACATGCCGTAAGAATAAATGAGACTCTTGGAGAGCGTAAGTCTCCAGGGTTTCATAGGATGAGTCTGGCCGAAGTGGTGCTTCTCCATTTCGGGATTGCAATGGAAAGAGACATTGTAGCCTTTTGGTCGTGTGATGCCAGACTCCTCAGCTATCCGCTTGCATTTGGCAAAGTACTTTGCATTGTCAAGCTCACTAGCTTGGCCGAGAGGCTCGTATTCCTCAACGATGTCGTCCTTGTCGGTCCTGTGAGGTAAGTAATTCGGCTTGGGGACGCGAAATCGGTACGCGTCTGTGTCCATGATGGCAAGCGACGGGTTTCCCGCCGGAGCGGCCGGGATGAAGCTCACGATGAGTCTCGATTGTTGTCGAAAGTGAATGGTGGGGTCCTTGGCTGGCCGATTGAAATGAGTTTTACTCAGCAATGGTGGAACAGATGGCTGGTAATGCTGGTTGAGTCAGAGTTGGTCGCAAGGGGCAAATCGTGGCGTTTTTCGATATTTGTTGCCGTCCTACTGAGTTGGGGTGCAATTGGTGGTATCTGCGTCAATTTCCAAAGCTGTCCGTGAGGTTGTTGGTTGGTGATTCGGCGTCGATTCGTGATGTATTTGCGAGGTTTCGTTGGAGCGCTGGCTTCATAATTGGATAGTACTTTCATGTGGCAGGCGACGGGGGACTCAGAAAGCTGGTACCTCAGGTGGGCCCCTGCTAAGGTAAAGCAAGGTTTCCTTCCATTGGAAAGACCAGCCACCTTGGGCGCATTTGGGGACGCTTTCCCCAGAAGGGTTGAGACACACCAGCCTCACTGTGGCTTGACCTTCTGGTATCTGCAAGAAGTCTCGAGAAACCCTGTCCACCCCAAACCCACCTTTCAGTACCTTACGCTCCGCGAATGCAAACCTTCCCTCATAAGTTGTTCTATACAGTCACATCCTCTCATGGATACCTTATGAGGAACAAGTTCATGCGAAGTTGGTTTCTTGAGGCTGTAATTCTCCTCGAACAAATCCAAAGATACTCGAGAGGTACCTGCGACTCTGCGAGAGACATGGAAATTGGACCCAATCAAATGCCTCCTGATCCAGTATCCGAAAGGTGCCCAATCAAATCCAAATGACTCAAGGTCCGCCTGAGCACATGGGCCTGCAGCCTGAACGCACCGTGGCACCTCCAGTAGCATAGAAACCGGAGGCTAAAACTCCCGTCTCCGCTCAGCTCGTCTCGCAGTCAGTGGACGGTGCCATGACCAGCTGGACCCTCGCAAACTTGTCCACCCACCGGCGAGACTGACACCACCCGAATCCAACTGGAACTGGACCACCACGCTGCACAAACGCGATTCCAGCCTCTTCCACCCCACATCCACGCGCATCCGAGAAAATTTCATCTCTGTGTCCGTATTGAGCAGGGGAATTTTCATTACTCCGTGAATAAAATACATTCCGGGATCACGAGCCAGGCCCCGTACGTCGCCTCGCCTCGCCTCGACTCGATCATTCGACGCTCGACTCGCCTGCCGCAGCTGGTGAGAAATCGGTCATAGAGAGCTCTCTTGTCGATTCGACGCCCCCTTCTCCTTCCGGTCTCCAGTTCCTTTTAGGTGAGCCAAGCTAGTCACTTTATTCGTTGCGGAGGATCGTGGCCGGGATCTCTGTTTATCAAAGTCTCTCCTGTCCAAGACTCCTCTGTCATCGCCTTCCCAAAGGGCAAGTGCAGCCAAGGCATATATCACCAGTGGTCCTCTGCTCTCTCGGTCAGCCCACCCCGTCGGCGGACCTGCCGCCCCGCCCCGCCCCGTCACCTTGCGTGCCACTATTCCCACCTACCGCCGGCTTTCTGCTCTATACCTTACACTCCACATAGCCTCTATTCTGCTCTGCCCCGATCCCTTCTACCATACATAGTCCCCCTCTTAATCTCGATGACTTTGGTTCACGAGACCTTTGTTGCTTCCTCTACCTCCCTTGACCTATCATCGTCCTCCGTCTCTCGTCCTCGCCCTCATCCTCGTCCTTGTCTCTAGCAAGAACCCTGCGTTTGGCTGCATGTAATTTTGCTCGCGATCCGTCTCTGTGGTTCTTGCTGGGCGTGCGCCGTTTCGTCTGCCTGCTAGAATAGATCCCAGCCTCTTGCTTGCTCAACGAAGGGTACATATCTATACTGGGACCGTCGTTAACACGCAATATGCCTAGAGACGATCTGTCCATCGACTTCGTCAGGAGGATGCCGACGGCCGAGGCTCTCGACCCGGCCATTATCCTCGACGACTGGCTCAACCGCGTTCAGAACCTTCCAGAAGAGATTCGCTTCTTGCAGGACGAGATCGCCGACAGGGACCGGCAGTACGGCGACTGCGTCAAGCTGATTGAGGACCGCGATGGAAAGATACAGAAATGGATCAGGGCGAACGGCAGTCACGAGACGAACCCGCGCGAGCAGGGCATGCGGTCTCAGATGCGCGACAACTTCATCCGTGCCGACCAGCTCGCCACGGAGAAGATCGCTCTGACGCAGAAGCTGCAGATCATCATGGACAAACACCTCCGAAATCTCGATCAACACATCAAGATGCTATACGACCGCGCCGAGCCCGGCTTCAACGAACCCGACGAATGCCCTTCCCTTATTCGGCCCAGCGCTGCGAACCACTCTGCCCCGTCAGGCCGATCCATCAACCCCGCGAGCCACCTCATCGCCTCCGCCATCACCGCGACGCCCTTGAATCCGATCGTCAACTCGTCGAGTCCGGTCACGGCCCGCGCGGGAAACCCCCAGGTTCGCAACGCCCAATCCCAGCAGCACGCTTCCTCGGCCCCCGCGACGCCTGCTGCCAGCATGATAATGAATCGCCAGGCTCGGGAGAGTTCAGCAGGTCCGGGGAGCGGCGCGCCAAAGAGAGGGCCGCGGTCTGTCTCCGGATTAGGTGCTCTTCCTGCGACGTCGAGCAATTTGGCCAGGCACTCGTCACTGGGTCCAGGCACACCGAAGGGATCCACCCCCGGACCGAACGGCACGGTGCGAGCGGGCAGCGCAGGGCCCCGATCATCGTCCACAAAGGCATCGAGCGTCTCAGGCATACGGAAAGGGACGCCGAGCGGCGCAGGCCGGAAAAAGCCGATCAGCAGCAATAAGTCGTCCCTGTCCCGCGTGAAAAAGGCCGGAAGCCGCAACTCTCCAGCTTCGGCGGCAGATAGTGAGCTGTCGGATGCCGAGAGTGGAAGCGGCGACGACGGCGACCACCGCAGCCGCGTGGACCGCACGAGTGGCACCCCCGCGCGCGACGGCAAGGACGGCGACGGCGACGACAGCATACTCGACGCCGAGGATGACGAGGCTGGCGACGACAAGAAATACTGCACGTGCCAGAACGTCAGCTTTGGCGACATGGTGGCGTGCGACAATGAGGATTGCCCCTACGAGTGGTTCCACTGGTCGTGCGTCGGCCTTAAGAGCGAGCCGAACGGGACGTGGTACTGCCCCGTGTGTACGGAAAACATGGAGAAGCAGAAGAAGAAATAAGGCTTCATACTGGGAAGATGACGAGACGGCGGTGATTCGAGCGTTTATACCCCTTTTTGGAGGTTAAGTGGGCGGCGTTTGGTAGCTTTGATTATCAGGTTGACGGTCCTCGCGAACGAGAGACCCAATCACCGAAGAAGGACTAGGCGTTTTGGGTGAAGTCAATGTCATGGCTGGCGTACTACACGCGCAGAATCCGGAACAGACACAATCTTCCTTCCTCACATCTGTCGTATACTTCGACTCCTTGCGATACGAGTACTAATGGCAAAAAAGACAGATTACACTGAACCCTGCATTGTGTGACTTCATTGGCGAGCTGGATGATGTAGAATACTATCTATAGTACCTTACGGTCAATGGCATGTCAAGATTGGTTGGCGGGTGACACAATAGGATGCCGGTCAACGAAAGACTAGCCGCCTTCTTGTAACCACTAGTATTATTCTTATCACCATACTATTGTTTCGAAATCGCATTTCGTGAGAAAGACATAGAAAACAGAACGCAATCGCAGCAGTAGCAATAACCAGCATGGAGCGGCAAACAATTGCGCTACCCACTTGACTGGATGTGTTGTATGTTTACGGAGTACATTGGCCTGAGCTCGACGTCCAAGAGCTTAGGAAGGATGCTGAAGAGCGTAAAGTCGAATGGATGGTTGTTGCCTATCACGGCTTTTTAAGCATCAAGATCTTCCTCGAATTCAAAAAGGGCAATATATACTACCCCTTTTATCGTATTTTCTACCCAGACATCCTTGGGGACAGGCACTACTTCAAAGACTGCGTTAAGGCTAGACTGAACCTCGAAGACGGTGATATCGAGTCAATAACAGACCAGCTCACCTCGATACGCTTCTCATTATACTCTAGCTGCTTCTCATGTATGCTACCCCAACGTCGCGATTTCTGCACGAAATACTTTACCACAATTGAAGGCTGCAACGTTGGTCAGTTTATCAAAGTTCGCCGCTTTTATACTTTACTGCTTCTCGATCATCTAGCAACTGCGTCCTTTGGGGGTTCAACTTCTGGGCGTTGTGGTGTGGTCTGGGCTTCCTCCCCTCCCCCCACGTGGGACGCATCAGAGAGCCTCATTTGATGGGGCGGCCTTGTCTGCGATGCAGTCCAAGTGCAGATACGGACTGAGGCTTCCCGTCCGCCGCCTGTTCTATTTGTGGTTGCGGCCCCTGGTGATGACATTTGGCTCATTGTTTCGTTTCATTACTTCACTAACCACCCCGGTGGAGGTTAATCAGCGCAACCAGGAACTTGCAACATATTGCTTATTAGACAAGGATGAGTATGGGCAAAAGAGTTCGAGATCCGAGAGGAGAATGCCATTATTGAAAATGGCGTCAAAAAGCGCAAATTGCGCTTACATAACACGTTGAGAAACATATGTGAGAACAGGGGTCATTTTGCGTGACAGCCGACGGCGTCCTGTCCGACCGGGCTGAATGGACGCCCGCGAGTTTGGCTTGCCGGACTGAAAGAGTTAGTACAAGATAGTAGAGTCCGGGCGATGGCCGACAACACGTCAAAGTCTCCTTAGTTCCCTTTCATCGCGGATGGGCTACCGCCACAGATGAGATGATCGTGTCGGAAAGGGACTCTGTATCCGTGTTCTGCGAGATATCCGTCTTGGACAATCCGGCCCACAGTGTAGCAGTATGTAATCAAACTTCCGACCAGGCGGGATGGGTTTTGATGGATCCCTTCCCCTTGAGCCGGTTGGGAACTGACTAAAACGAGAAGCCAAGTGGGAATTGGCCCGCCCGGGGCGCAGATGCCGGCATTCAGGGGTTGTGTGTTTTATTTTCGGTTCAACGAACATCATCAGAAACCTGATGGTTGGATCATTTGAGAGTTTGAAGAGCGATTGTTCGGGAAAGATTCCGAAGAAGGCCGGCTTGGCTGGAAAGTCGGCTCCGGTTGTGATGAGGACTGGGGGGGCTAAAAAGTAAATGCCACGGCGATTCTTGCTTGATACTGAAGCGAAAACCCGGCCGCTTGAAGAAAAGGGCGCCGGGCTGAGCACTTTTGGTCCCGATCAATTTAGCGAAGTCGGGAAGTTCAGGGTGGTGGCAACTCCTATTGTTGAGCGATGGGCGATGAGGTGTGTGAAGCGTAGGCGAGTCCGGCCATTGAGCGTTCAGCTCGGCCGACTATCTTTCACGAATAACGCCATTGATGGAGGGACGTCGGCGAGAAAAGACGGACATCGCACCGCTTGGTCCTCCTTTGAGATGGGCTCTCAGCCTTGCTCAGCTTCCAAGTAAACATGAAAGAAGGTGCGCGACAAAGTCTTTGTGGCCTCGAGTAAGTCCGAGGAACTTGGAAGCTATTGCAATGCGAGCAGCACACCGTAACGTTTCCCCAGGCGGGGGGCGGGTTCTCTGAGGTAAAGTAGGTGAAGAAATGGGTACATCAGGTGTTGCGTCCCGCCTTATTGCAGACAAGGACTCCGCAAAGTGGTTGGGATTTTAGGGGGAATATGGTTGGAGGTACAGTAGGAGGGCAGGTCCAGCTCATCTTACAGCTGGCGAGGATGTTGGTTGGTGGGGGTGTGATATTTCAGGATATCCATTCAAGACGAGTGACTTTGTAGCGAAGACGGTTTGACTCCGCAGTAAATGGAGACTCGCACCTTTTTTTAGTGCATGCATCGCCGGGAGGTACTTGTTCGGACGGCTGTTCCGTGAAGCAGCGTGTGGGCGGCCGTGGCCGCGGACTGTTGCTGCAACTTGAGATGTAGTTGGAGATGGTGAATGGGGGCCCGAAAGATAGAACCCCATTTCTGCCCGGACGGAAGACTTTGACGATTGACCAGCATCGTGGCTCAGATACTGTTCCTGTATGCCTAATAAGCATTGGCCTTCCCGGTGTCGTCTCTGGCCTTTTCTGGAGTAGATTGGATGAAGTGAGATGGTTGGTCGCAGCGTCTTGCAGATTTGGCCGTTATCCGCACCCTTTGATGATCTGCATCTCCGTATCTGTTTATGTACCCCCAATTCTTGATAAAAACAACGACGTGCTTCCCGAGACTGCTGTTGTTGATTTTTTTTTCTCACTCTCTCCGCGCCTCCTTCTTTGCCACTTATGCGAGCCAGCTACAGCTGCAGCCGCCGCTTCTCTCGTTTAGGCGTCACTAGTCTGAAGCGCCACAGGGGTGCTGAGAAAGCCGTGGCCAGGCCAAACGCCAGTGGGTTGCAGTCGAGGAAAGGTGGACTGGAATGGCTTGGGTGAGCGATATCAGGTACGGAGCATTAGCTTCAGGGACTGGTTAGGTTGGGAAATGTTTTGGGTCTCGAAGCTTGCCTTGATTGTTCTCCTGTCCTCATATCGGAGACGGGTACGAGCAAACGAGCATTGGGTCGGAAGGAAACAAGACAGAGACAATGCCGATGTAAGTAGAAGGCGTGCTATGCTGTGTGGTGAGTGATGTACGGATATCGTGAAATAAAAACAAGCCAGCACAAGTTGAGGTGTGAAGGTAAGGTGGGATGAGGTACCTTGTACTGAGTAGAGGAGGGGTGGGATGGAAGGTACAAAGTACGTACCGACTTCGTATATGGCATCGGGTTCGAGAAGGAGGTGAGGAAGGAACCTGGAAGGCAAGGTTATTGACGGTGACTGCCCATCTCAGCACCCAGCATTTCGACCTTAGGTGTGTCGGCCATCGGGTGTCTCCAGTGACAGGCGCCCCTCCCCCCGTGCGTGGCTGTCTCCTCCTCGAACGGGGGGAACGAGATAAAATGAAAATTGGCAAATGCGAATCGACTGGGTTCCCACAGTGATATCACCGCTATAAAGCCAATTGCCCGGCCACCTCCTGCTCGTCTTTGATTCTTTTGGACGGCTCTCCTTCTTTACCTATTCGATTCCTCTTCCTCCCCTCTCCATCCCAACCAGACTCTCGACCACATTCGCTCGTTGCTGTTGCTATTGCTGTAAGTACCTCACCTGAACTCCCATGCCCAATCGCTCGCCGCCTACTTCCCCTCCAACCCTTCTTCACCCTACCGCCGATCACCGCAACCGCACTCTATCTGCCCCAACCAAGCAGATTGCAGTTCTGATCTTGCTTCCGAAGCACCTCACTTTGCCTCTCTCTGCCATTTTCGCAGTCTTGGTACCTCCCCCGCCCTCCCCCCAGCTCTCCTTCACCGCGGGAGTACCTTGCTTTCCCTCCGCCGACCTGCCTCATTCCGCACCTTGCTTTATTTTTTTCTCTCCCAAATCACATGGAGAAGCTCACAAATTACGTCAGGCTACACAGAACACTTTGAGCTACCAGCAATCTTTTCGCCGCAAATCCTACGGCGAATCCCCTGTCAATGTAGGCACTACCCCGCCGTCCTCGAAATCACCGCTTGTTTTTCTCTCTCCTTTTCCACACCATCCCTTCTACACCTTCAAAGAAAACACGATACACTAGAAATTCGCTCTTTGCTCCGGTACAATCCATTAACATTTTCTCAGTATATTCAGCTTCACACCGCGAATCGCGTTAAATATCCTTCACAATGGCTCAAGCGATCAAGAGCGCTCTTCCCACCCACCTCAAGTCCCCCCTCGGCGGTCAGGGCAAGAGCGATGAGGAGTTCAGCTCCCGCCACCACGGCAAGACGAGATCCCACATGGTACATACTTTATCCACCCTTTTCCTTCAGTGCAGCTTTGGACGGGGCATGTCGAGTACCGCGACCAGCGCCTGCTTTGTCCCGAGACAGACAGAACACGGCCTTGTGCAGTTCAAGAACCGCCACACCTGCTAGCTTGTGTCACTTCTTCCATGCCGAATACCTGAAATGTCGTACGACGCTTGGCTACTTGCTATACCTTGACGACCGCGGCTAGGCCAGTCCCAAACGGCACCGTACAGCATCGCCAATGCGTGAGGCACCAAATGCCTCCAACAACATTTGCTGGCTTGACATGGCTGAAGGAGACAAGCTGGGCGGTACGGTGTGCGCTGTTCTCTCCCCGGCCACAAGCTCCACGATGCCGGTCAGGGGTAGCAGCAAGCTGGCCACATTGGTCGCAGGGCCCCGCTGCGGATCACTCGACGATGGCTTCCAAGCATTCTCCACTTTGAGAAGCTTCCATCGCAGGACTTAGTCCCATCTTCGTGAATGCGCGGCTGACTTCAAATCCAGGCTTTCGAGAACACTTCCACCAGCGTTGCTGCTGCCCAGATGCGCAATGCCCTCACCCAGCTTTCCGAGACTGTCACCGACCCCGAGCAGAAGAAGGTACGCAGAAACATCCACTTCAGTCGTAATTCTGGGAACATAAGTTCTAATCATCTCACAGCTGTTCGAGACGGAGATGGACAACTTCTTCGCCCTCTTCCGCCGCTACCTGAATGACAAGGCCAAGGGCAACGCCGTGTAAGTGTACAACAGGAACCTGCAATACAAATGGCCTTCCAGCTGACAGTGTGATAGCGACTGGGACCGTATTGCTCCCCCCGCCCAGGGCCAGGTTGTTGACTACGAGGACCTCGCCAACTCCGAGTCCGTTCAGTTCCTCAACAAGCTTGCCGTCCTGAAGCTCAACGGTGGTCTCGGTACCTCCATGGGCTGTGTCGGTCCCAAGTCCGTCATCGAGGTCCGTGACGGCATGTCCTTCCTCGACCTGTCTGTCCGCCAGATCGAGTACCTCAACCGTACCTACGATGTCAACGTGCCCTTCATCCTCATGAACTCGTTCAATACCGATGAAGACACCGCCTCCATCATCAAGAAGTACGAGGGCCACAACGTCGACATCCTCACCTTCAACCAGTCCAGATACCCCAGAATCCTCAAGGACTCTCTCCTCCCCGTCCCCAAGAAGACCGACTCTTCCATCAACGACTGGTACCCCCCTGGTCACGGTGATGTTTTCGAGTCTCTGTACAACTCTGGTATTCTCGACAAGCTCATTGAGCGCGGCATCGAGGTTGTCTTCCTGTCCAACGTTGACAACTTGGGCGCCGTCGTCGATCTCCGCATCCTCCAGCACATGGTTGAGACCGAGTCTGAGTACATCATGGAGTTGACCAACAAGACCAAGGCCGACGTCAAGGGTGGTACCATTATCGACTACGAGGGATCCGTCCGTCTTCTCGAGATCGCCCAGGTCCCCAAGGAGCACGTCAACGAGTTCAAGTCCATTAAGAAGTTCAAGTACTTCAACACCAACAACATCTGGCTGAACCTCAAGGCAATCAAGCGCGTCGTTGAGAACGATGAGCTTGAGATGGAGATCATTCCAAACGGAAAGACCATCCCCGGTGACAAGAAGGGCGAGTCTGACATCTCCATTATCCAGCTGGAGACTGCCGTCGGTGCTGCCATTCGTCACTTCAAGAACGCCCACGGTGTCAACGTTCCCCGTCGTCGCTTCTTGCCCGTCAAGACCTGCTCTGACCTGATGCTCGTCAAGTCCGATCTCTACACCGTCAAGCACGGCCAGCTCCAGATGAGCTCCAGCCGCTTCGGTGACGCTCCTCTCATCAAGTTGGGTAGCGACTTCAAGAAGGTTTCTGACTTCCAGAAGCACATCCCTTCTATCCCCAAGATCATCGAGTTGGACCACCTTACCATCACTGGTGCCGTCAACCTCGGCCGTGGCGTCACGCTCAAGGGTACCGTCATCATTGTTGCGACGGAAGGCAGCACTATTGATGTGCCTCCTGGATCCATCCTCGAGAACGTCGTTGTGCAGGGTAGCTTGCGCCTGCTTGAGCACTAAGTGGCTTTTTTTGCAGGTTTTGTATTTTGAGCACATTCCAGTCAGATGTCACGATGCATTGAGAATCATCACAAGAAGACAATCTGGAGGCGAGGTGGAGCAGTAGAGAGAAACCAATGATCATTCCCCCCAAAAAGGCGGCGTCTGCATAAGGTATCTGTGGCAGCGGCAGAACAAACTCGATAGTATTTTAATAAGGCACCTCAAACCATGCGTGTGCAATTCGTTGACCTCCACTTGCACTTGCATTGATTATCCCCCGTCTGATCCTTGTGAATTGCCGTGGATTTTGGCATGGTCCGTCGAAGACCGTTTGTGTGTAACGATGTCGGTCTGCCGGTAACTTGAACCTGCATTTCCGTGTGGAGTGGTCCAGAACCGACTAGCAACGAGTAGCGGTGAGACAAGGAAAAAGGAATCTGCAAAGGCAACATAAGAAACACAACAAAAACAAAAATCGAGGGTGAACAATGCGCGCGGTTACATGCCGGTCCTTACTCCGGACACCACAGCGGGCGGGCGCAATCCGGGGGGTAAGGTAGGTGAGGGGGTTTCGACGTGGGATGCTGCCGCCGGATGCATGATTTTGGTGGGCTGCTGGTTTCCGACTGATAGTTGACGCCTCCACGCATTTTTGGCTTCATGGAATAGCAGCGGCATCAATTTGCATTTTGTAGGCAACAACGGGTTCACCGAAAGCAAGATTTGTTAGGTTTTTGATGCGGGCATATTGGTACTCCGTTTTACGGGCAACAGGAGGCTAAATAGTGTGGTCCACCCCCCATATAGTAGAGAGGTCTTATTCGCCGTCTTGGGTTCTTTGACAACTGTGGACGGTCCCTGCAAGCGTCCAGATCGTCGTTCTCTCTTAGCTTCGTTGATTGCTTCCCCTTTCTCGGTGACAACGACATCCATCCTCTTTTTACATTGAATACGAGATACTCCATCTCGAAACTTACTCGACAGAAACCCCTGACCCTGCCAATTGAACCAGGGAAAACACCCACCACAACCACACAACCAAACCGAAGACCATGGGCAGCCTCTCCAGCCCGGCAGCTACGGCGCTGCCGTACTGGCAAGTCAACGTCCCCACGGACCGCCGCACGGACGAGTGCCCGGAGGGCCTCCGTAACCTCTCGGCCAAGGACGTCGGGATCCTGAGCACGCCCGACGCGGCCTACAACCGGCAGACGTGGACGGAAGTCCGGCGCCTCGTCGAGACGAACCGTCTGGACCTGTTCCAGCGGGTGCCGAGCGAGCTGAGGCGGTACCGCTTGTTTATTCACCATTTGATCAAGGAGCACGGGAGTGTGATGAACTTTGTGCTGTGGCAGCGGCTTGGGTGGGAGGAGCCGTTGAAGGCGACGGAAGGGAAGAGGCCGTTTGAGGAAGAGAGAGATTATAGGATTCTGTATAATGATTGGCCGTATGGGATTGATGGGCGGATTGTGCATCTTGTTGTTTGGACAAAGTTTGAGTTGGAGGAGAATCCGGCGACGGGGGATTTGACGGAGAGGGCGAGGGGGGAGATTGATCGGTTTGTGGAGGAGACGTTCCGGGCGAAGACGAAGCCTGACACTGTGAGTTTTCATCCTCTCTTCTTCTCTGTCATGATTTGGCGGCGCCCATCCTCAGAACGGACATGCAATATGGACATGAGGGAAGCTGACGATGATGGCTAGGTTATTTGGTTCAAGAACTGGCGGAGTCTCAAGTCCGTTCACGCGGTTGAGCACTTCCACGTCATGCTCTTTGACCCGGATCCAGCGTTCATTCGGGAGATTACCAACGGGGATGTACCTCAATGTGACAAGTTCGAGGCATGAGTACTAGGAGACCAGGCGGACCTAGGGCTCGGTGAAGGGGGAGTTTGTGTGAAAATCCATAACGGCGAACAGCGCAGATCAAGGGGGAGAGATGGAACGATAGCGAAGGCTTCGTGGGCTCCTTCACCGTCAAATTTAGTATAGCGAACAATATGAAGACTTGATTTGATGTGGTTCTTTTCCTCAAAAAGATGGATTTGACTACGGCTTTGCCTGAGGCGGTTCTCTGTACTCCACACACGAGGCCGCGGCCATGGTGATGGCAGTCGGCTTCTCCATGACGACCTTGATAGTCCAGTCTGCGGGCTTGCAGAGGGGCTCATGTATGTCTGATCGCTCTTGGTAGCACCGCCTGATCCCCGTAGTGATGGCGGGACCGAGGGCTTCGAGCGTCTCAAAAGAAGAGTCTCCCAAAATCTTTTGGTACCATGACTTGAGTCAGCAATGGTTCATACACAGACGAAGTGAAGAACTATCAAGACGCTGAATTAGGAAGAAGAAGCCACAAACCTTTACAACGAAAGACTCGATTTCGACGTATCTATCCGACCTTCCAGTGTAGCCCTCGATCTCGATGCTGACCACGACAATTTGCCTCGCTAGTCTCTCGTTGTCGTTGACTCCGATGAGCGTAGGCACGCGCAGCTCGTTGATGCGCAGGCTTGAGCTGTAGACCGCCCCTGCCTGGGTACCATTACGGAAGCCACGGGCTAAGGAGTAAGACCGGCTCACGCTGCTACCGAGCAGCGATGCCTTTGGTAGGGCGAGGGAGATATTCAGGTAGCGAATTCTGGGCAGCTTGTCCTTCAGGAACGCCGGCTCCGTGAGGCCATCAGCCTCAGACCCGGAGACGTGGTACCCAGTCAACGCGTTCCAGATCATCTGCATGGCATCTTCCAGGCTTACATCGTTCTCGTAGCGGTTCACGTTGTCCAGTATGCGGAGGAGCGCCTTGGCCAAGAGGCCATAGTGCACCGTGTCATCGCTGACCTTGTCCGAGAGAGACGCAGCCTCAAAAGGCTCTGACATGGAAAGCTCAGCCGATACAACAACGGGTTGTGTCTTGCCCTCGCGGCCCCAGGCGTCGGTTCCGGCTTTGATCGTGCTCTGAAGGTCGCGGACCCGGACCACCGCAAAAGGCTCGCCGGCCTCGGCGCGGACCTGCCACGACGAAACTCGTTTCGGCACCATGTGAGCAAAGGTGCGATTGACAATCAAACTTAATGAAAGTTCGATTTCTTCGAGACCGGCCGAGATACACGGTCGGTTGGACGGGAGGAGGTGAAGGATGACCGTTGGACGGATTGGCCGCAGGTCAAGGTGAACGGGTCTCACAAACTCAATATGCACTGGCTGAGGAAAGTGCCCTACATGACGACTACCTAAACAATCGCGGGGTCCACCACAACCATAAAATCGCCCACATCATATGCGATGCTCTCATGCACACGAGGACAGTAGCAGGTACCAGTTGAATAGTTTTAAATGAAGGGTTCGACAAGCAGAGATGTTCTCTTCTTTGTCCATTTTTATTACAATGCGTTATTTGTTTGGATTTTCCTGCCTAACCAGCCCGGCAACATACTGCTCCCCTCATCCATCCAAGATGAAATGGCAGGCGTTTATGCTACGTTGGCAATCGCCCTCATCAAGATATACACCTAAAGATTCAACCACTTGCGCAGATCCTCAGTATCACGGGAAGTCCACGCGATCTTGGCCTTGACCGAGTCGGTTGACTGCGACAAAGCACGCACGAAACCCTTCTTCTCCTTCTCCGCGAAGAACTTGTCCAGCTTATCCAGCTGTTCTTGCTTGGTTAGCCCGCTTGTGCAGTAGCTCACGATGCTGCCAATCATGGAAGACTGAGCAGGGAATTTGGTGTAGATCTCCTCCCATCTCGTTTGCAGCCAGTCAAACAGGGCCTCAATGCCGCCCTTGCTCGACCGCAGACTGCCAATGGGAATGTAGATATCTTGGTCACGAACCTCCCCGCTCAGCAAAAGATCCAGTGTGCGTTGACGGAGCTTGGGGTCGCGGGATTGGCCAAGGGTTCGTAGAGCGCTGTTGCGCTCGTCGGCGGTCTCGGCGGTCTTGTAGTACTTGTACACGGCGTCATACTGTGATTTTGGTTAATGGCTTGCTTCAGAGTCATCTTCAAGGAACAGGCATACCTCTTTCTCGCCGCCAAACTTCAGAACAATTGAGAAGACGGAGCTTCGGATGTTGGGGTGAATCGCCGTCTTGTCTCCAGCCGCGAACTTCTCGAACATGGCCCGAGCAGCAGCAACAACCTTCTCGTCACCAGACATACCGGCCGCACTAAACGTGAGAGCCTTGTACTGTTGCTCAACGTGGCCATCGTTGCTCGAGAACTCCCATCCTAGCTTGTGTGCGATGCTGCTGACAATTTCCCGCTGGAACTCGGTGAGCTTGTCAACAACGGCGTCATCCTCGATCCAGGCCATCTTGATTGAGCCCAGACGGGTGAGGATCTGGTCCCACACCAGGTACTCGGCCTCGCCTCCCTGGCTAAGAGCCTTGAACAGACTCAAAAGAGACGAGGTCCTCTGGTAGCCAGAGGTTGCAAGAGCAGCCGTATCAGCCACGATACCAACCCTGTCCTGGACGGAAAGGAGTTCCGCAGCGTTTCCAAGCTTCTCCAGACGATCAATAGCGTACTTGGTACGGTAGAATCCCGTAGAATCGGCGTTGATCTTGAAGAACTCGGCATCGTCAATCTCGAATTTGGTGTCACGAGTAGTGAGCATCAAGTCCTTGTCGACACCTCCCTTGGTACGGACGTTCAAAGAGATGGGGTAGAGAACCTTGTCTTCCTCGGGCTTGACGTCTCCTGTGGTCAGGAAACGATGCTGCTCCACGCTAATTGACTTGCCCGACTCGGTGACAGAGACCACGGGGTATCCCACGTTCTGGGTCCAAATGTTCATGATGGAGCCAACGTCCTTGCCGCTAGCCTCACTCAAGGCTTGCCATAGGTCATTCGTAGTGGCGTTGCCCCAAGCGTGACGCTTAAGGTACTTGCGGACACCCTCCATGAATATATCCTCTCCAAGGAATGCCGAAAGCATGTGGACAACACAAGAGCCCTTCGCGTAGCTGATACTATCGAAGATCTCATTGATCTCCTCGGCCTTGTGGATAGGGACCTCGATAGGGTGACTGCTCCTGAGCCCGTCGAGACCCAATGCTGCCTGAAGATCTTCCCTGACGAAAGACTCCTTGAGCTTCCACTCAGGGAAGAAGGCGTTCATGGAGTAGCGAGACGCAAACTCGGCGAAGCCCTCGTTGAGCCACAGAGCGTGCCACCAGTCCGGAGAAACAATGTTTCCGAACCACTGGTGAGCAATCTCGTGAGTGATGACTGTCGAAACTCGCTCCTTGGCTGCGGCACCACTGGTCTTGTCGTCAAACAAGACTTCAACAGTTCGGTAGGTGACCAGACCCCAGTTTTCCATAGCGCCGGCGGCGAAATCGGGAATGGCAACCTGGTCAAGCTTAGGCAGAGGGTAAGGAAGACCAAAGGCCTTTTCGTAGAACTCCAAGGCCTTGACACCGATATCCAAGGCATAACGGCCTCTCTCGATGTCCTCGGAAGGCGGAGCATACACTCGGATGGGTACTCTGAAGTCGTTGGTCTCGATGTAATTAAGCTCTCCGACGATGAAGGCAACGAGGTAAGTGGACATGACGGGAGACCTGTTGAAGCTGACAGCCTTCTTTCCAGAGGGCAAATCCTTCTCTTCAGCCACATCCATGTTGGAAAGGCAGGTCAGGGCCTTGTCAGCAATTAATGTGACGGTGAACTCGGCCTTGAGTGCTGGCTCGTCGAAGCAAGGGAAGGCTCTGCGGGCGTCGGTAGGCTCCATCTGGCTGGTGGCCATGATACCCTTGGTGCCATCCGGCTTGTTGTAGTATGAGCGGTAGAAGCCCGCCATTTTGTCGTTCAGCTCACCGACGAACTTGATCTCGAGGGTACCCTTGCCGCCCTTGGTGAGCTTCTCCTTGAACTCGAAGCTGTGCCATTGCTTCGACTCGTCGTAGGTGACGACTGGTTCACCAAGGCTCTTCTCTTGTCCTTCGACAGAGAAGGACAATGAAGTGTTCTTGATCTCGATTTCATGGGTGTTCAGAGAGATAGTGTTGGAGTCCTCCGCCACGTCAAAGTCAATCTTGACCAAGCCATCGAACTTAAGCGTCTCGAAGTTGGGCTCAAGAGTAAGATCATAGTGGCGCGGGACGACGTTGGTAGGCAGCTGTTCCCGAGGGTAGTTCAGCGTGCCAGCGCCGCCATGCTCTCCGTGTCTGCACATACTTCTCTTGTAGGAGCAGTATCGTGTAGCAGCGATGCGCTGAGGGTTCTGGAGTCGTGAGGTTCGTCGAGGAGGGGTAGCTCGGAGTACTGGCGAACGGGTCGCAAAGGCGTTGTGATTTCGTAGATGGTAGGGACTGTTGAAGAAGTCAGATCAATGGGTAATTCAAAGGTGAAAAAGTGACCGGATAAGAGTATAAGTGTACTTACATGCGTGTGACTGGTCTTGCCGTCGGGTTGACGATGCGTGGGGTTAGGTTGACCGTTCGTCTTGTTGCGAAACGGAACGCCATTGAGGAGGGGGAGGGGGGGCCAAAGCCACAAAGGAACGAAAGCGGTCAGTCTGCTAGGCACCCAAGCTGTCTAAGGAAGGTACATGCAACAGAGACGCGGGGTCCAGCTGAGGGGAAGCTTCCAGTTCTTCTGTGCAAATCAATGCTCCAGTCTCAGAAGTGGAAGGCGCCGACGCAGGCCGCGCAGACCGCTGGCAAAGGTAGAAAACTCTCCCCACATCCCCATGCCTCAGGTCACATTCTTTCCCTCAGCGCCGTCCGGACCCACGCCAAGCCGCTTCCACCCGATACGGCCCACTGCCGCACCCGTGCTCTTCTGGGAGGGCCGCCGGGTGTGCTGTCCGGGCTAGAAACACGAGATCTGCCTTACTTGCTGCCTTCCGGCCGGCCTTAGAACACGGATTTCAATCGGAGGTTTTGTGGAGGATGTAGCCGTCAATCTCCGGATGTGAAGAATATTGAATCGCAACTACGAATGTTGCCACAGTGCCTCCCACAAATCCTCCGCAGTCATCATAACTTAGTTGTCTGACTAGACACTTCCGCAGCTCATTGGAAAAGACAGCAGAAATTACCTTGCAGCGGATGCACGTGGCAACAAAGCAAGACTGAAAACCCCCGATGATTCCGTTATAATTCGCAAGTTCTTCTTTGCTGAGCTAGCGGGATGATGTAGCACATCTTCAACTTTCGCCATTGGTTAGATCAATCCCAACATTGCTCCGTCTGCACGAGTTGCAGCCTAGAGTCCAAACTGTATCGACGGCCTACTTGCCGAGCGATTACAAAAGAAGTTTTTTTTTGCGAAGGGCCTGAAATCTTCTCATGATCAAAGCAGGCCTCGGGAGACAAGGGGACCTTGGGTACCGGAAGTGGTGCTTGAAGAATTGTTTGGTAGCAATGATAACTGGTCACGTGCACTTTTCGCTAGCTGGAGAGCCTTGCTTCAAGAGCAGGTAAACAAAAGCTGGGAAATTGTTTATCCTACTATGGAAGCCAGCGTCTGTATGAGCCAACCGAGAGACTCGAAGAATGCCATATCCCAGTGATGTGCTATGTATGACTTATAGTCGGGTGAAAGCGGACAAAGAGCTTGCAGGCATGCGGATGTGCCAAAGGCAAGCCGACTAACATGCTGTCTCCCCGGCCGAGAACCACCTCCCCGGGTCAAAGCCAGACGTCATTTCCAATTGAGCTCCAGACGATTAGGTTAAAATTACTCTAGGCAATATCAGCTGCCTACAGAATGACTTGCCTGCCGACCCTACACTTGTCTTACCCCGGCTTTACTGGACGGGGTGACGGGGTCGGGATCCATGATCGGGAAGAACCGCATTAGCACCTGGCTATTCCGAGCAACATCCTCGGGATAATCCATGGCGTACAGCCTGTCCCAGACCATTTGTGGAGTCAGAATGCCATTGTTTGATCTCAATTGCCAATTAGCAGCTCGTCGTTGGACCGGGGTGCCGGGGAAAAGACGTCTTGAAGATCGGGCGTCGGGACTTGTAGATTGTCGAAGACGCACTTTGACGCAAGCTCAGTCCCTAGAGTCCACAAGATCCCGATGATGGATGGCTGGAGAGCCGTTGTGCGAGAGACAATGGTTGTGGGCAGCCAATCAGACCACACAGGGGTGCCAACGGCCGACGGGCAGGGTGTCAAGACATGGCAACGGCCTTTGTTTTGTCCAGGACCGAGGTCATTGACTGAATAGGGCACCTGGAAAAGACACAGAAAGCCATGGAATGTATGAGGCCGGACTCGGGGCTGGGGACGAGGGACGAGAATAGCGAGAACGGCCCAATGAAGAGAGACAAGGGCAGAAACGTGTTCCAGATCCCTCCCAGTTGCTGGCCGCTTTGGCAGGGCAGCGTTTTCATTGCTTGGTTTGTTGAGAAAGCGGCCCTCACCAAAGATGCATTTATCGTGGTGAGGTGGTGCTAAGACCAGTACCAAAGATACTTTGAAACGAAGCTGGTTTGTGATATTCTTGGCCGTTTGGAGCTTGGGGCCCATGTAGCGCTCTAACAGGGCAGATGCCCCGCCTCGTCTCGAGAAAAAGCGATTGGGCACCCGTCCAAGATACCCCCAATCTTTTGAGCGATCCAATGGCGCCGTGGGCACCTGCCCGAGCTAAGTTAAGCAACTTATGATACCTTGCCGCAGGTACCTCACCTCACGTCAGGACTCAGGACTCAGGACTCCGGTGCAGCAGTAGGGCAGGTGGGGTTGCAAACGAAGGTACCTACCTTACCCTTACCTGAGGAGGGAAACGACCCCTCCAAAACAATCTGCTCCCACCGTGCTCCTGCTGTCCCTCACCCCCGCCTCTGTCGCCATCAACCTCTCTTCCATCACTTCAACCTCATCTGTTTTCTTCATACGCAAGTAATCGCTGAGGTCTTACTCCGGCTCTATCAATCAAAAACTCCACAAGTAAGTTGTCTCATCATACGTTTCCACTCCACTGCACCTGGCGATGGTCTTGGGGAAACAGCTGGGAGCTTGCAAGCTGTGTCCGAAGAATCACCCCACCATGCCATCCCACCCTGAGGCAATTCTTGCTGTCCGGTCAAGGAGCGAGCACTTGCAAGCTTAGCAATTTCCCCCAATCGGTCCTATCATATTGTTGACTCACCCACTTGTCTCTTTTCTGCCTTCTACCAATATAAAGCCTTTCCCTCCCCCCACGACCATCTACTGACCTCTCTCCCCTCTCTTCGTTAGGAACAAATCCATCACACGAGACAACATGGCCATCACCAAGATCCACGCTCGCTACGTCTACGACTCCCGTGGCAACCCCACCGTCGAGGTCGACGTCGTCACCGAGACCGGCCTTCACCGCGCCATCGTCCCCTCCGGTGCTTCCACTGGTACGTCGTCGTCGTCCTCGCATCCTACCCCTACCGAGAGGTAAAAAGTATCGAGAAGCTGATAAAACCCATTGATCAGGCCAGCACGAGGCCTGCGAGCTCCGCGATGGTGACAAGACCAAGTGGGCTGGCAAGGGTGTCACCAAGGCTGTTGAGAACGTCAACTCCGTCATTGCCCCTGCTCTGATCAAGGAGAACCTTGATGTCAAGGACCAGACTAAGGTCGACAAGTTCCTCATCGACCTCGATGGAACCCCCAACAAGACCAAGCTCGGAGCCAACGCCATTCTCGGTGTCTCCCTGGCTGTCGCCAAGGCCGGTGCTGCTGAGAAGGGTGTCCCTCTCTACGCCCACGTCTCCGACTTGGCTGGTACCAAGAAGCCCTACGTCCTTCCCGTTCCCTTCATGAACGTCCTCAACGGAGGGTAAGCAATTCCTTGCCACACTGCTGTGATCCAACATTTGCTCACCCCATGCTACAGTTCCCACGCCGGTGGCCGCCTCGCCTTCCAGGAGTTCATGATTGTTCCTTCGTAAGTAGACCCACACATCGAGGCTCCTTCAGTCTGTTCTGTTCCATCAGCTAACGGTTGTGAAGTGCTGCCCCCTCCTTCTCCGAGGCCCTCCGCCAGGGTGCCGAGGTCTACCAGATCCTGAAGAGTCTGGCCAAGAAGAAGTACGGCCAGTCCGCCGGCAACGTCGGTGACGAGGGTGGTGTTGCCCCCGATATCCAGACTGCCGAAGAGGCCCTCGAGCTCATCGCCGAGGCCATTGAGAAGGCCGGATACACTGGCCAGATGAACATCGCCATGGACGTTGCCTCCAGCGAGTTCTACAAGGAGGACGCCAAGAAGTACGATCTCGACTTCAAGAACCCCGACAGCGATCCCACCAAGTGGATCACCTACGAGCAGCTCGCTCAGCAGTACTCTGACCTCGCCAAGAAGTACCCCATTGTCAGCATTGAGGACCCCTTCGCCGAGGATGACTGGGAGGCGTGGAGCTACTTCTACAAGACCCAGGACATCCAGATCGTTGGTGATGACTTGACCGTCACCAACCCCCTGCGCATCAAGAAGGCCATTGAGCTCAAGGCTGCCAACGCTCTTCTCCTCAAGGTCAACCAGATCGGTACCCTCACCGAGTCTATCCAGGCCGCCAAGGACTCCTACGCCGACGGCTGGGGTGTCATGGTCTCTCACCGCTCCGGTGAGACTGAGGATGTCACCATCTCCGACATCGTCGTCGGTATCCGGGCTGGCCAGATCAAGACCGGTGCCCCGGCCCGTTCCGAGCGCCTTGCCAAGCTTAACCAGATCCTCCGCATTGAGGAGGAGCTTGGCGAGAACGCCGTCTACGCCGGCGCCAACTTCCGCAAGTCTGTCAACCTGTAAAGTGGTTTAGCGATTACGAAGATGAGCTTTTGAGTTCCATAGTCCGACGACAGTGTTCTTCGCGGAAGACTCGACAGGACTGGGGTGAAAAAAATTGATGAGACACGTCTGGCGTATAGGAAATGCGCAACGGAGGGATGAATGGGAGCATCGATGATGAAATTCGTAGCTTACCGCACTTTATCCTAAATGAAAAAAGAACAAATATCCCCCATAACTGAGAGCTTCTGAGGGCGTCCGAGAGATCACCTATATTGACACTAGTGACTCGATCAGAAAAGACAATCGCTGAAGAGCATCGACCGCCGCCGCGAGCGTTGGTTAGCTCCAACATGTAAAGATAGCTACATGAGCCCCGCCAATACTGACCGCAAGATAAGGTCCCTTGGGTGGCACTGTTTAGAGCAGCTTTTTGGTAGGCGTCGTCGGCCGGGAGAGGCATTATGTAATACAAATAGCTAAGCTCTGACGCTTGATGCGGCTAGCGCCCTTTTCCCTTGGACCCGTCAGATTCAGAAGATGTGGGATATGGACGTGGAGCTGAATATACACACATACACACACCGCTCAGCGCCCCAGTACTACACTCAGCTTGTGGCCCAATCACTTGAATTCAGGCTGGATGCTGCAAGGTGTGCCATGCCTGAGCTGAAGAACTGCAGCAAAGAGTAGCCTCGAATTGCCTCGGACGACAAAAGTTGGCAGCCCAAGAAAGGTGGGAGGCACCGTGCACGACTTCAAACTCCCGTCCCCCCTTGCTAAGTAAGAGCTGCAAGTTCATAGTCAGCTGAAGGCTTGCTAGCGCGAGTACTGATTATCTCGGTCTGCTTCTCCTATCAATTACGGATCCAGTTGATGAGTGCATCGCACATCGCAGAAGCTCAGGAAGACAGTTCGGATACAATCGGGCGTTTGCACGACGCATGTGTCGTCATTTATGAGACTACACACACCGACGAACAGAGAGATTCCTGGACAACTGGCGGGCCAGCAACATTGCCGCTTCGCAACGTGGATACCGAGTCAGTGTGTACTATCCTTCTCCTTTGTCCTTCTTTCCTGTAGTGGCTTGGAGTATTTTCCCTCCGCTGCTTCTGCGGCTCTCTTCATCATTATACGCAGTATGCCCCGTTTTAGACGCGGCCGATGCTTCACATGCTGCGTGCCGCCGCTGCCGCTTCATGAATGCTAGTTCTGGCTTAGCATCACATTCCACAAACTTGACGCGCGGGCAATCCTTTCTTTGCCTTAATTACCCCAGACCACCTTGTCGGGCTCAAGCTCGCATTGAGAGCAGATGTGCTTCTACTTTTAGCGTCCCCATGCACCGTGGAGCCAAGAGCCGTGTCGTCCCCTGTCCTACTCCATCCGCATCCTAAGGTATCTCATACTTACCTTACCGATATCTGCGTCATCTCTGCTATCTGTGAGGCGTCGACGTTTGTTGTCTCTCGCGGTCACCCTACTACCAACTCCCCACCACCACTCTAGGATTTGCTGTTGGTGCTGCAACTTCCTGGCTGTAACTGACTCCCCGGCTATCTAGCAACTTGACCAACCCACTCGGATTGTGACAGGCGAAAGCGTGGGGGCAGCCCCTAACTTGCCACTCTCCACGTGGGTGTCTCGCGCCGTCTTCTCACCATCGCCGCCGATTTCTTCCACCAAACATCCTATAGCTCACTTGTTACGTACGACTGAGCTCTGTCTACACGTTGACTGTCCTTTCGACCCTAGCTCCAGCCATATGCCACATCGCCATCGCCTACACTACGTATCTTAGCATCACGAAGGGAACTTCAATACAGCCCGGCCATACTATGTCGGAGCGCACCCGCCGGGCACGCCTCCAGCTTCCGGAAGAACGGCCGCTGCTGCAACGGAACCGTGCCAGTCACACTTCTGAGATTCAAGTTCCTCTCTATGGCTGCATGGTCAATCCTCACAGTCACTTACCAGTATATACGAATATTCACCGTATACGACGAGACATCATCTCCATTGTTGAAGACTATTTGAGTTTGGAACAACTTCGTGATGTGCGTATCAACATCGCCGTCGTCCGCCCGCTTGTCGACAAATTGTATGAGCTCGACGATATCTCCATAGGTACGTTCAAAGCCCTCCATCTCTCTCGCTTCGAGCCTCAATCTCGCAGAAACCGAGATCGATCTCGAATACTCGGAGTTGTTTTTGTTGCAAATAACCTAACTGTCACAAGTTTATTGCTTGCTCGTGAACCGCGCTCAGTTCCTATATGAGCAATCTCACTTGAACAATCGGCAAAATGTCAATTACAGTCGCGCAGCTCTCTGCGAGCTGGTGGCAACGCGGATATTGAGGCGCTTCAGCGAAGACAATGAAGGGCCTGATGGTTTGGTGCTGCTAGCACACATCCTGGTTGCCGGCTTTGAGCCTTTTCAGATGGCACCGGCCGGGATTCGTGAGGCAGCTTCAACGGAGTCCTATCGCAGCTACAACCGCATGCTTCCTTCACTCGAAGTTGCCATCTTGACTGAGAGTAAATACTTCCTCAGTGCTACCCCTTGCCAGAAAGTGTAAGTTCTCGCCTTGGGGATCAGTGCTTTGAGCAGACACTAACAACGGTCTCAAGCGTCGATGCCATCTACGAAGGCCGTATTGTCTACACTCCTTCGAGTTTTATGGACATTATTCCAGACCACTACAAACTCAAGCCTATCTCGCTTTACAACCCGCGCGAGGGGCCACTACTGGACCAATATCGACTGCTTGTGCCTCGTACCAGGAACATTCTCGAGGTTTTCCAGTTCTTGATTTTGCTGGCTCTCTATCTCTTTGTCATGGCCGAGCGAAAGCCGGAGACTTTCACCGTCTTGGAAGGTTGTTTCGCCGTCTATGCCTTTGGGTGGTCCCTCGATCAATTTGCGACTATTTTGGAGCATGGCTGGTAAGAGAACCCAACTCTTGTTACGAACAGCAGCGTCACTCACGACAAGACAGGCACGTTTACACCCAGAATCTATGGTCCTTCCTTGATGTTGGCTTCATTGGCATCTATGTTGTATACGCGGTACTGCGCATCCATGGAGCCCGAGTCGGAGAACTTGTTCCAAAACAACAAGCTCTCGATGTACTTGCGATGGGTGCCCCAGTACTGGTCCCGCGTCTTGCCTTCAACTTGCTATCGGACAATCTAGTTTTCCTCTCCTTGCGGTCCATGATGTCGGACTTTGTCCTTCTCACGTTCTTGTCGGCATGGTGTTTCGGTGGCTTTCTACTGTCGCTTCTATGGCTTGGTGAAGGTGCACATCCTCCAGTGTAAGTTGCTCCAAAGAACTAGCCTACCGTATACAGCCTCTAATCCAACAACAGTACTATTAGTAAGTGGATGCTCTGGATCTGGTTCGGTCTTGACGGGACGGGCATCAACGAATCGGTAAGAGCCCCTTCCTCCTCCCTTTTTAGATTTCGGGCTGAACAGATTTTTCACCAGGTGCAATTTCACCCCATCTTGGGTCCTGTCCTAATGGTCGCTTTCGCCTTCCTGGGAAACACTTTGTTCCTCACCATCCTCGTCTCGATGCTTTCCAATACATTTAGCACGATTGTTAAGAACGCGACTGCAGAGATAATGTTCCGCAAGGCCGTCTTGACACTAGAAGGAGTCAAGGGCGATGCAATCTTTGCGTACCAGCCCCCCTTCAACATCCTGGCCGTCTTCATCCTCATCCCGCTCAAATTCATCCTCACCCCGCGATGGTTCCATAAGATACATGTAGCCAGCGTTCGGCTAGTCAACCTTCCGCTGCTACTGATCATTGCGGTGGCGGAACGCAGAATTCTTTGGCCAGCGCCGCAGCCGGAGAAGAAACAGTCTAGCAGCCTGACATTGTACCCGAGGGTCAAGCAGTGGTTCTGGGAGAAGTGGCGCATAACGGCCCACCGCGACATAAGAGCCGTGTTCGACCTGCCGCCGCCCGAGTCCGTCGAGGAGGAGATTGCGGTGGACGACGAGCTCACGCACCACCTCATCCGGCGACAATTCACCCGGTCCATTACGAATGACACCATGCGGAAGAAGTCGCCTCTTAGGAGAGATTCGATGTTCCCGGGCGTGTCGTCAAAGTTACGCGGGTCCTTTACGGGAAGTGAGGATATGCAAGACGTCGGCAGCAGATTAGATTCTTTGGAGCAGACGTCCCTGAGAATCGAGGCCTTGCTGGCGCGCATGCTGGACGGTGAAGATTACTCTGACCGAGGCTTCGGTACTGGGGAGAGCAGCACTCTCCGCGATGGAGAAGCGCCTCTGACCCAGTCACCGAGTTAGCCACGTAGTTGTAGTGCAAACATTGGCAGACGCGGGAGTGCAAAGTTCTGGCGTGTGGTAGTGTTTATATAAGTAGAAAGCATGTCTAAAAGTATGGAATCAAGTATCTCCAAAGGCAATGCTACCCATAAGCGAACAACACATTGGGGATATCTCGTGCCTGTAATCTGAAGTTGAAGTAGCATCTACCTAGCCCGCACTTAACATCCCACCTTCCCAAACTTCACCCTTCGTACACACTTCCCTACCTTCATATCGCGGCGATCGAGGCAAAGAACAGCATAAGCAAGACTATTTTCATCATCATCATCATTGCCATATCAAACCCCTCCAAAAAGAAAAGATGTGCGAAGTCTTCATCTACAAGCACGTCAAGTGCAAATGCGTCTGGGGCGAGATCGCCGTGCAATGCGGCCCCGGCATGGGCTACACAACATGCGGACAATTCGGCAGCGGCATCGCGAAGAGGCCTCTGCGGCTCCAGATGGCGGACAAGCGGCCGTGTCCGACGCACGACCTGTACGGGCTCTACGACCGCAACCAGGCGCGGGTGATCAAGAAGATCTCGCACGGCATCAAGATCGGGGCGGGGCCGAGTAAGCAGGACGCTGGAATCGAGGTCCCCTGCTGCGCTGTCATGTGAAGACGGCGAAGTTTACGGATATCATGAAGGCGAACAATGCAGAGACGAAGGAAGGCACGTGGAAGGGTCGATGTCTGGGTGGATGGAGTTGCCAAGCTGGGTAAGTGAAGCTGGTGACTGGGGTGGAGGCTGGGGCGCAGATGGGTTAGTGCTGGAGCTAACGTGTATTTACCCAGGGCCAAGACGCGATGACGATTCTAGCTGATGGGAGTTGAATGGGCCAGGAAGGTTGTTCTGCGCCGTTCGATTTTGACAACCAAAGACAGAAGGCAGTGGCGGGGGAAAAGCGAGGTTATGGCAGCTGGGCCGTTGGGGGTTTCGGGGTCGGGGTAGCTCTCCCGAAGTCGACTGACGAGAAACCTTTTAAAGGGGAACGATAAACACTAGCACACACTGGCACTATCTTACTATGACCGTGCTGCGTAATGATCAGTGATCTCTAGCAGCTTTCTAATGTTGACTTGAGTCATGAAATTAACGTTTCTATTGCATAGAGAGGAGTAAGATTGCAGACCCGAGCTGGTGAATGACCCCCTAGGAATTTAGCAGACTTAGAGGAAAGAGCTGGGAAGAGGAAGCAAGGGCAACCCGAGCCGGTGAAGTCATCCATGGAACATGGATACCCGAAGCAGTGCCGGCCGGACCTGGGAGCTGTTTATTTCCCCTCTTTTTGGGCTTCTTCTCAAAAAAATTACCTACCGTCTCCCCACCCTCCTTTCCCCGATTCTCCCCACGGTTTCCTGTCTCTCTCCCCATGCGGGGAAGTGAGAACATCAGACGTTTCTTCACTCACTTGCTATTACCTTACTCGGCCATTTCTTTGGAGGGTACACCGGTGTTTCGGTCTTCCTGATACAACGAGATGTTAATCACGCAGGGCACCTGGCGTTGGCCTAGAAATATTACCCACGATTGGTTTCTTCTACCTCCAACACCGGACAAGTTCCCCTTTCCAAGCCCGATATTCAACGATAATTCCTGCCCCCAGTCAAGGTTCTCTTCGCTAGTGTCAATTTCTCCGCATGTCGCTGTTTAGACTCAAGATGAAAGGGGTCACATTGTCGAAGGATCCATTGGAGTTGTTCGGGAAGACGTTAGATTGGTAGCCCGACCTCGATGGTCTCCCCCAGAGCTTCCCCACACCCAAGCCATGGATGAATATGTCGGCTTTCCTTTTAGCCTGAATACCACAGTCAACCCCATCCGCTCATCACCGCTGTCGGCCGGTTGCATTGGGACCCGGGAACCCTTGGAGACTTCGGACTTGACAAGGCCTGGGTTGTGGGAAAAATAATGTTTTCCTGGTCCTGGTTCTGGTCCTGCAAGTCCCGCGGATCTGGGAATCCCACCCCCAAGTGCACCGCTCGCGTGTCGATGAACGAACCAGCGCTTCTTCTTATAAGCTCGCGCACCCCCGATCCAACCATGTAGTAGGTCTTTTGCAGCAAGTGCTTCTCTCCAACTGGTTCTTCTCGCCAGCAGCACCTCTTTCCACCGACCGCACGTCATGTGGAAGCTTCTTTTCTTTGCTTCTCTCGGCCTCGTTGCCGCAGAGGACGGTCTCGATGGCTGGTTGCGTTACGCTCGCCTACCAGACTGCAAGTCTTCCGGCGTCGCCGAATCTCTTCCCTCTACCGTCATCGGCCTCAATGCGACAGAAAACGGCCCAATTGCTTCTGCCTTGACCGAATTGACCAAGGGCTACCAAGGCATCCTCGGCAAAGACGTCTCTGTTGGCCAGGACGCCTGTGCTGCTGCTTCCGTTGTCATTGCTACTGTCGACGACTACGTTGCTGCCTGTGGAAGTGAAGGTGTTCAAGCGGACCTCATTGAGGATGGCTTCTGGCTTAGCGTCAAGGGTGATGGTGTCAAGATTCTGGGACAGAACGAGAGGGGCGCTCTCTACGGTACTTTTGAGTACCTGAGCCTGTTGGCCCAGGGCAACTTCACCGAAGTGACTTATGCGACAAACCCTTCTGCTCCTGTCAGATGGGCAAACCAATGGGACAACATGGATGGCACAGGAACTCACGGCAGCATTGAGCGTGGTGTAAGCAATCTTTCCCCTCCTCGACCCATCATTGAATACGAACATGTCTGACCTGAGCAGTACGGAGGCGTTTCTATCTTCTTCGAGAACCTCAAGGTCGTCACCGACATGACCCGCGTCTCCCAGTACGGCCGTCTGCTGGCCTCCGCCAGAATCAACGGCATCATCGTCAATAACGTCAACGCCAATGCCATCCTCCTCTCTCCCGAGAACATGGACGGATTGAAGAGGATTGCCGACGCTTTCAGGCCATGGGGTGTCCAGGTGGGCATCTCCCTCAACTTCGCCTCACCCCAGACATACGGTAACCTTTCCACCTTCGACCCCCTCGACGAGACTGTCGTTGCCTGGTGGGGAAATATCACCGATGAGCTCTACGCACGCATTCCCGACATGGCTGGATACCTGGTCAAGGCCAACTCAGAGGGTCAGCCCGGCCCCCTGACCTACAACAGGACGCTGGCAGACGGCGCCAACCTCTTCGCTAGGGAGCTCAAGAACCACGGCTCCAAGAAGGGCATCGTCATGTTCAGAGCCTTTGTCTACGACCATCTCACGCTGAACCAGTCCGACTGGCGTGCTGATCGCGCCAACGCCCAGGTCGAGTTCTTCAAACACCTCGACGGCCAGTTCGACGACAACGTCATTGTCCAGATCAAGTACGGCGCCATTGACTTCCAGGTCCGGGAGCCCGTGTCGCCTCTCTTTGCCAACTTGAAGAACACGAGCATGGCTATTGAGCTGCAAATCTCTCAGGAGTACCTCGGCCAGCAGGACCACTTGGTCTACCTCCCTCCTCTCTGGAAGACGATCCTCGACTTTGATCTGCGCATCGACGGTCAGCCTTCTGTTGTCAGTGACATTCTGTCCGGCAAGCGCCTCAACAGGCCTCTCGGCGGCTACGCTGGTGTCATCAATGTCGGCGCGAACTCGACCTGGCTTGGGAGCCATCTGGCCATGTCCAACCTCTACGCCTACGGCAGACTTGCGTGGAACCCCACGGACGACGTTGTCAGCATTGTCCAAGACTGGACCCGTCTGACATTCGGCGTTGACCGCAAGGTCGTCGATACCATTACCAAGATGTCTATGGAGAGCTGGCCCGCCTACGAGAGCTACAGCGGCAACCTGGGCATCCAGACTTTGACTGATATCCTCTACGCCCACTACGGTCCCAGGTAAGGAAGACTACAACCACACTGTTTTTATTCCATGACTAACTTCAGGTTCAGCCCGCGCAGCCAGGACGGCAACAGCTGGGGTCAGTGGACCAGAGCAGACGGAGACAGCATCGGTATGGACCGTACCGTGAAGAACGGCACGCGAAACGCAGGACAGTACCCTCCCGAGGTGGCGGCCATGTACGAGGAGATCGAGACGACCCCCGACGACCTGCTTCTCTGGTTCCACCACGTGCCCTACACGCACAAGCTCAAGAGCGGCAAGACGGTCATCCAGCACTTTTACGACGCGCACTACGACGGATCGGCCACGGCCCAGACGTTTGTGCCGCAGTGGGAGTCCCTGAAGGGCCTCGTCGACGAGGAGCGCTACGAGCACGTGCTCTTCAAGCTCAAGTACCAGGCCGGCCACTCACTCGTCTGGCGCGACTCGATTAACAACTTCTACTGGAACAAGTCGAGCATCCCCGACGAGGCTGGACGCGTGGGCAACTACAAGTACCGCATCGAGGCCGAGCACATGACGCTGGACGGGTACAAGGTCGTCGACGTCGACCCCTTTGAGGCAGCGTCGGGTTACAAGGCCATCGTGACGAGCTCCAACACGACGGCCGGAACGGCATCCGCCACGGTCGAGTTCGAGACCGGAACATACACCCTCGCCGTCAACTATTTTGACGTCATTCGAGGAAAGTGCTCGTACGTCGCGTACATTAACGACGTTGTCGTCGGCCAGTGGAGGGGTAACAGCGAGGAGAAGCTGGGCCACTGGCCGTCCGAGTTCTTGGACGGGCATTCTGCCATCCGCGTCAACTTTCCCGGCGTCAAGGTGACCAAGGGCGATACACTGAAGATTGTTGGCACACCTGACGGGCCTGAGGTCGCTCCTCTGGACTATGTCAGCTTCTTGCCTGATGGTATCATCGATTAGATATGTTGTTGAATTTTGAGCAAGCATACATCATTTTGTAGTGAACATTCAAGATTTATGAATTCTTCATGATTATATTTACATCAATTCAAATTCTGTACATTTTGAAAAATCTTCTTCGTGATCGCAAACGTATTGTAGCGCAGGTGGATGAATCGTGATTTTGTTCTGTGCCTGGTTGGTGTGAGAGAAGTCAACCCCACAAATTTCATCCGACTGAACTATGTCGGATTTTAACCCTTCTCACATGAATTTTTCATCAGGCCAATCGTCTCTCGAGTCTCGAACCAGCGAGGCTTCTCACAAAGCCGAGTACCTAAAACATTCAAACGTACTCAGTACAGATACTTCGGGCTCAAGAGCCACTTAGCAGAGTTCAAACCCGGGAGTACTTCGTGAGAATTCATCCTCCTCAACATCAGCCTTAGTGAGACTTACACACCCCTCATAGGCCTTCATCCATCATGCTGCCCACGCCAGATACCTCCCACGTCCCATTTGAGCGTGTGTACGAGCCGGCAGAAGACTCGTACCTCCTTCTAGACACCCTCTCGGCCCCGTCCGAGACCACATTCCTCACATCACGCTTCGGCAGCGAAACATCATCATCATCATCATCATCAAAGTCAAGACCAGCAGCCCCACTGGTCGTCGAAATCGGCACCGGCTCCGGCGTCGTAATAGCCTTCCTCGCCGCCCACGCAGCAACCCTCTTTGGCACCCCCGCCGTCCTCACCGCAGGCAT
Organism: Colletotrichum acutatum; assembly: GCF_030867785.1. Taxonomy (NCBI): domain Eukaryota; kingdom Fungi; phylum Ascomycota; class Sordariomycetes; order Glomerellales; family Glomerellaceae; genus Colletotrichum; species Colletotrichum acutatum. The sequence goes on along the minus strand of NW_026849044.1, from coordinate 140,749 downwards.
CGACCTAAACGGCCACGCCTGCCACGCCACAACCTCCACCGTCCGCCGCGCCGTCGCCGACAACCCGTCCACGGCCTCCCCCCTCTCTTTCTGGCTCGGCGCCTCCCTGGGCGACCTCACGACCCCGCTGCGCCCGGCAAGCGTCGACGTCCTCGTCTTTAACCCGCCCTACGTCCCGTCTCCGGAGCTCCCCGCGCAGTCCTCGGCCACGCTCGTCGCCGACGCGCAGACGAAGACCACGTTTGATGAGGACTCGTACCTGCTTTCGCTGTCGTACGCGGGCGGGCGGGACGGTATGGAGACGACGGACCGGTTGATTGAGGCGTTGCCTGGGGTCTTGAGCCCCAGGGGTTGCGCTTATATTCTGCTGTGTGCGCAGAACAAGCCGGACGAGGTCAAGGGCCGGATTGAAGGGTTCGGAGGCGGGTGGAAAGCCGTCACGGTCGGGGAGAGCGGGAAGAAGGCTGGGTGGGAGAAGTTGCAGATCATTAGGGTATGGAGGGAGACGGAAGAGCACTCTAGGTAGAAACGTGGACAATAATGGTTCTTTCACCTTGACATATCATTGATCTGTACACTTCTTCATGGTTGTGCTTCCGAGCCACCTTCTTGACACACCCAATTGCGAGGCCTGTGGTTCATTTACTGGAATTGTATTCTTTTTATTTCCTAACCACCCCCAACGCCTGAATAGCATCCGGTTGGTCTTAATGTGTAGGGGTGCCCGTCTTTTTTCAAGCTCGAGGCCCAGACTGTAAAATAAAAATAAAAAGTTCATCGACGGTCCGTCGTCCAGGGGGTCAGGCATAGATATATCCCCCCTGTGAAGAGTTTCTTCATGATTCACAAGCGACCATTTCCGTCTTTCTTTCCTTAGGTAAGGAAACCTTTCTCGGCGCCCAGCAAAAATTGTCGGTGTCGATCCAGCACAGGTGTCGACGGTCGGCCCTCGTCGAAAAAAACAGCGCGTCCTCATTTTGTCCCATTAACCCCAGCTCAACCACGTCCGCGACCGCGTCCCCGACCACGGCCTCTTCCTCTGGGGCCACCTCTTCCTCCGCGGACGGGGCCGCCGCGCTCCGCCTCCTTGCGCGCCTTATTCTTGGGCTTCGGTTGGTCGTCGATGAGAAGTGTGTCGAGCGGCAGCGAGTCGGGCAGGATAAAGTATCGAATCGTCGAGCCGCGAATGTTCATGGTATCGAGCGAGACGGCGTCCTGGCCCCGCGGGGTCATCTTGACTGTGCGCAGCGCCGTGTTCATCTGCGGCGAGACCGAGGTGATGGTGCCGTGAACGATGGTGCCTGTACGCGTTAGTATTCGGTTTGGCAAATGATATGCAGCGCTTTGCGCATCTCTGAAAAGATGCGCAAAGAAGCAGAAGAGGCTACTTACCGTTCTTGAGTTCGATTGTCACCGTCTCATTGGCGCATTTCATCAAAAATCTAATTGTTGGAAGTTCTGGTCAGCTACATTTTGGCCTCGTTTTACGGCGAGCGGCCTTCTGCATCTCTGAGAAGGAGGGCTCAGCACACAGATTGACGGCATAAGGAGGGAGAGGGCGATCAATTGCGCGTACCTGACGAGTTTCATTTTGGCGGCGGCGTTCGTGTGTTGAGCGTGTCGTTCGTCAAAAGGAAAGGGGGCTAGATGCGAGACCTCGCGACTGAGGTTGGCAGTCTTGGGTGACGGAAGGCTGAAGCTTCGGAAAAGCTGCTATCCCGTTTCTGGGAAGTGGGGCCCCTCTCAAGGTGACTCTTTAGTCACAACAACTGGGCCCACGTGACTGTTCGCTTCACCTCTTATCATGTCAACTTAATGGCTGAAAGGCGAAAGCAAATTACACATTAAAGAGCAGCTATCTCTGAGACCTCTAATCAATGGATTCAAGAAAATATTCCCGTAACTGAGCCTTTTCCCAATCATAACGCAGAGACGACATCAGCCGAGGCTCAGCACAAACCTCTCCACCATCGGGCCCCATTTTGGAAGTTCCCACTCGTGCCTAGATGCTTGAACACGAGCGCTTGCGATCTGGATGTGTAGGCTGTCTATCGTTCTCGCTTCAACTTCAGTCGACCCTTCTGCGACAATCCGAACTTGGAGATGTTTTTCGAGATACGGTACGATCTCATCGGGTTCAAGCCCAGAGATAGTTCGCGCCGAAACCATATGCACCAAGGCCGATGTCAGAGGAACTGTCCCAGACACGTGGTTGTCTGAACCCATGTTCTTCATCGCAAATACGCTCATTGATCCAACCAGATTTGGTGCAGCTGCCCAAGCAGTGGGTTCTCCGAGAACTTCACCTAGGAAGAAATGGATTGCGAACGAGCCATTTAATGCTCCATTCTGAACATGAACGTTGGCGATCCATTCGGTGTACATGTCGTCTTCAGTCGCTACTTTGGTCTGAAAGTCAGGATCTTTTGAGAAGTCTAACACATGCTTCGAAGTAGTTCCTTTCCGAACTTGGGATAGCGGCCCCCATCCCCTTTTTGACGCTGCTCTCCGTTGCTTCCAGGCCAGACCCGAGGGGCTAGACGAGCCGTATATTCTATTGATAGTTGCTATAAGGCGAGCTTGTTCTTCAGACTTGTGGATTCCAAGACTCGGATTTGTTTCCGCGTACGAATATCCGAAGGCCGTGGTGTCTCTGGCCATTGCCGAGTTCCAAAAGGTGCCGTTGGCGTCCGCATAGAATGGCTTGAGTTCCGTGAGCCAGTTTTGAACGGTCCCTGACGACATGGTGAAGGAAGGCTCCATTGCGACTTGGGAAGTGACCCAGGCAGTAGGGTACAGAACTTGCCACATGGCGACTATTCGTTCCACCATAGTATGGTGCAAGAAGAACACCGGATCGAATGCCGAATACTGAATGTAATACAGATGGCCGCGGTCGCCCACCAACACGTGCATAGCATCGTGCAAGGCCTCCACCGAGTCGTATTGCGTTTGATTCGACGCCGTCCCCCAATATTTGTTACTGAAAGGTTCAAAGTCCTTGTAATTGGAAAGGAGAGTATAGAGTCGTTGCTGAAGTGCAGGTCTGGCATGCTCGATCGAATGCGCTATACTTTGGTTGTCCGTTGTCTCGAAGGGAGCTCTCATTGTCTCTGTCCAATGGGGAAACTTGTACTATCAGGTTTTTACTCTTTGATCAAGTCGGTGACACTACTTACATCGCCTTGGGAGAAAACCAGCGGGTCCAGCGGCCGGAATTTGTAGCTGTATAATGGGTTGGCAATGGTCTGCCATCCGTTGGGGCCATACACTTGGATTGCAGGCTGCTCAAATTCAGATAAGTAAACAGTCTCTCCGAGCGGTGGTGTAGTGGCCCAGTCCCAGAATGGAATTCGGAAGTCTATTGCAGCGGCTTCGTAGTAAGCTCGTTCCGTGGGGTCTGGGAACCACGAGGCAATCAGCTGCACGAGTTGGAAGAGAATTTGCTGCTACGATGTTAGTGGGTTTTGAGCTGGCGTCACAGCTTCATGGGATCTGACCTCGTACAAAGCAAGATACACGCGATGCCACGATGGGAAGAGAATGGACATGTGGGTGCAGTACCCCCTTTCTTCTCCTCCCGGTACGCCAGGTACGCCATTCCAGGGGACGAAAGGAACGCCGTGAATGCCTGCTGTATATCAGAAAGCCGATCGACGCGAAAGGAGCCACTTGTTCTTACCTGCGATCTGATACCACGACAGCTGTTCACTTTGATTCGTGAACTGAAACATGCTTGAGGCGAGGAGGAAGAGATTCCACTTGAAGGGGTTCTCCATCAACTCTCTGATGTCGGGGCGGTTAGGAATAGTCCCGTTTATGGAAGGCAGCTTGGTGACAATAATTGGATCCTGCGTCTCGCGCTTGACCACCTTGGCCGCGTCGAAGCCATAGTCGTAGGCCGGCGGGGAGGGTATGGCCACTGCGGCAGCAGCGAGGAGGACAAAAGATAGGAGCATGGCGCAATGGAATGCCTTTTCTGCGCCCCCCTGGTTGTAGTCGACTAGAGTGGATTTAAGAGTATGAGAAGGTTGACAAGGACAATGGATATTGGTGTTCTCGTAGGATGGTACTGAGACGTGGTAGATGACGGAGGGTCGATCAAAACTTCGGCACAGCCAGATTGCCTTTAGGAAGGAAACCAGGTGTGATGATGACAGCAAGATGATCGTGTTCAAAATTCCGGGATTGTTTAGATGTTGATGAGTGCCGGGGTTGACGTCCAAATCGTGGCGGAGATGGGTGGCCTGGCCGAGAGGTATTTTGAAAAAGGACGAATCGAACGACATTTTAGCGTGCCAATATAATGCACTCTGCCCCCATCTTAAGGTAGATAGTCACGTAAGGCAAACAGGATGCGAGTGGCACGCCGCATGACCGTAATGGTACGGTGCTTGCGTAATTAAGTTCCTGGCTTCCGAAGGCAGTCTCTAGATTGGGGGAGAGAATCACCCAGGAAGGTGTCGAGACAAAGTACATCTGAACGTCGTAATCCCAATCTAGGTATTTGAGGAAAGAGAGACGTCACGGGCTAGGTAGGTACTGGTGAGAGCTGGAGACTGAAGCGGAAGGCATGGGTTTTGGCCCTCGGTATCTTGCGGGCACAAAACGTGCGGTGCCTTCCTGCCCAACTTCAACAATGTGACATGGCTTACCTTCCGTCAACTTTCCAAGAAGTATCACCACCGTAACTCATGTACATTGCTTTAGAGCCAAGCACAGGTTGAAGAGCATCCGACAAGAATAGCTGAGAGAGCAGGGCGCCGTGGCACGTCAAGCCAGGTGGAACTATTCAGCCAGAGCAAGAAAGCTCAGCATAGATATCTTTAGGTAAACGATGCCAGACCAGTATGAAGATCTCACTGACTCAATCTAAACAATCTAAAACAACTTGGTTGCCCACGGCGGCTCGTGGCATTTCTATATCAAGTCACCCCTAGAAAGAGCCACAGTAGCTTCCCGCCAACCCTCGGTTTAGACTGACCAAGAAACGGAAGCTATCACAGCTACTAGGAGCACAATCAACTACTTTGGATACCATAAGGCTTCTCAGGTACGCCACGAGCCGAACAAGCCCAATCTGTGCTATGGTTGACGGAAATACAGAGAAATCCCTCAGATCTGTGCCGCCAATTGACAGTCAAAATTTGCACAAGGCGGCTGCCGACATTGTCCGTACGATGTACGCCCGAATGGCTGTTTGTTGATTCGGTAACCTACATGAGACAAACGGTTCAGCATCTGATTGTGACCGCTCTACACATGTTGATGTTACGTAGTCCACGCTCGCACCATCTATGTCGTTTGTCAAGCTCCTTCGGACTTCGGCGTAGAGCCTGGAAGGCAAAGGTGAGACTCGGTTTAGGGGTTGAATCCAAACATGGAAGCTTGATGAAACAAAAAACCATCACTAATTGGCGAGAAGCACTTTTACCAGCATTGTGAACCTTTGCCCATTAAGAAGTCATGATTTATGTACAAGGTGGAATACATCTTTTGTCTACCGAAACGCCGTCGATCTAAGCCTTTAAGGTAATGATTTCATGGGCTTCAAGGGGCCCTTGCGAGGCGCGTCCTTGGAGTCGATGCGGTACTTCAGCTTGACACCCATAGCCGCCAACTCCACATCCAGGAACTTGAGCGCACCCGGAACAACGACAACCGTCGTGTTCTCGCCTCCGACCCACTGGTTACCCTGGCCGTCCTCCCAGATCTCTCCCTCCACCTTGGCGGCGCTCTCTGCGTCGCCGGCGTCGAGACGGGTCGCGCAGTTTCTGCAACGCACTGTCGTGACCTGCTTCTTCTTGCCCACAAATGGTGACACGGTTGGTTGAACTGAGAGGAACGAACCGCAGCTTCGGCAGATCCAAGATCGCGTGTAATCAGAACAGTTAAGCAGACGATCCTGCAGCAGGAAGGCCGTACCGTGAGCGAGCAGCGCGTCACGTTCCATCTCTCCCACACGAATACCACCACCACGCTTTCTACCCTTGATGGGCTGGCCGGTCGTCGGCACGACTGGTCCTGTCGTTCGCACTTGGTACTTGTCGTTAACCATGTGACGCAGACGCTGGTAGTAGACGACACCGACGTAAATGTCGGCGGCCAGTTCCTCTCCCGTGATACCAGAGTACATGGGCTCGTTGCCATGGTAATTGTACCCGGCCTTCATCAGCTGATGACCAAAGTAGTCACCAGCCGTGTTCTCCTCGTTAAACTTGAAGGGCGTGCAGTCTTGTGCCAATCCGTGGAGAGCGCCGGCCTTTCCAGCCAGTGACTCGACAAACATACCGATCGTCATACGAGAAGGGAAAGCGTGAGGGTTGATGATGATATCGGGCTGAATACCAGACTCGGAGAAAGGCATGTCGACAGCAGGCCATTTCTGGGAAGCGACACCCTTCTGTCCGTGACGAGAGGAGAACTTGTCACCAATGACCGGGGATCGGGGCACTCTGAGCTTGATGGAGATCGTCTGGGCAGGCTCATTACCCGACTCGCTACCGAGCACACGTACTTCCTCGACAAAGGCTGTCTCAGACTCCTTGTACTTTTCATAGTGTGTCTGACCGTCCAGGTTGATCAGCTTGCCGCTGTAATCTGCTGACACCGTGTGCCATGCGCAGAGCACATCTCCTTCTTGGACCATCCGTCCAACGTAGGGCAATCCGTCCTCATCAAGCAAGCCACGGTAGAATCCCTTGACAAAACCGCCGGGGGCGAAACCAAAGAGCTTGGTGATGTTCTTGGTGGCTCTCGTTCTTTGTTCTTCCTTCAGCGTGACCTTTTTCGTCTTGTAGATAGTACCGTGTCCGAATCCTCTTTCGTGTGCCGACTTGTTTAGAATCATAGCGTCGTCCATGTCGTAGCCAGTGTAAGAGATAACCGCCACAACGGCGTTGAAGCCATTGGGGAAGTTGTCGAATCCATAAGCGTTGTGCAGAGGCGATCGTACGACCGGTGTCTGGCCGCTCTGAATTCTGTACATTTTGTTGTCTGTTCGGTGCCGAAGAGCCGTTGCCGGTGTTCCCATGGTTTGCTTACCCATCTGACACTGGTACATGTTTCTGGGGGACTGGTTGAAGTCTGAGAAGGGCGTCATATTGGCAAGAATGGAGAGCATGTTGGTAGGGGTTTCCTCCACGTGCGTCGACTCGCCTGATACGATTTCGTTCTCAATAACGGCGATAGACATGTAGGGTTGCTCGTAAGGCCCGACGAAGTCCACCTTATCGAGAGGAAGATACTTCACGGGTCTGACCATACGCGCAGGCGCAGAAGACAAGTAGATACCGGGGTATGAGCCACCGTTTGAAGGAGGGACGTATCCAATTTCCAGTTGAAGAGGGACACCGTGAGTGCCCTCCACCTTCCAGAAACGGAGAGTGTCTGCAATTCTTAGAGATTCGCGAGGTGTGCAGAAGCCGATGAGCTTGCCGTCAAGCATGATGACAACGCTTTCATCTGTAGCCGCAGAAGATGTCTCCACAGCTCCCAACTCCGCCACGAGGCCGGGGATCTTGGAGGCGTCGACGGATTCGGTCATGATCTTACACTTGTGAGCCAGATGGTTGAGCAAACCGCAAGGCGAACCATCAGGAGTGTGTACAGGGCACAAGAAACCCCAAGACTCGGGCAGCAGCTTTCGGACCGTTGTTGTCTTCAGCTCGGCGAAGAAGGCACCTCTGTGAATCATTCGGAAGTGACTGATGAAACGGAGAAAGTTGAGCTTTTCCGCAACGACTGTGAAACCGGCTGTTTGTTGCAAATCAAGACCAGAAGGACTGGTCAGGTTGCCTGTGGAAAGGAAATATTCCAGGCCGTTTCCAAGGTTCTCGTTGGCGTGTCTGAAGATATTGGCAGGGAACTCCTTGGCGAAGTCCTGCGATGTGAAGGGGGTAGCCGGGTGCTTTCTGGTCCATTCGCGAAGGGACAATCTGACGGCAGTCGACAGGAACTCCTCAAGGCGCTCCTTGATGATCATGCCGTACAGGAAACCGCCAAGAAGAACCTCCTGGTTTTGGACAGCATCAGGGTTGTCGACAGCGCAGTCGCCTGCCACGAGAGCATACAGCTTTCTGATCATGAACAAGAGCATCTTGAACTTGTCGTTGTCCTGCTTCTCGGTGACGTTGATGTTACCAAGGTGAACAAGGACAACCTTGCGCAGGAACTCGGTGCCGACATCGTAGTTGGACATGGTGTCAGGTACACCCATCACCACGCGGAACTTCTCTCCCAGGTAGGCTCTCGTCTCGGTCTTGCTGTAGAGGCCGTAGGACTTGTAGGTTCGGAGCAGCAGCTCGACACGGTCCGTCAAGAAACTGTTCTTGGCCGACTTCGTGTTGGAGAGACCAATCAGTCCTTCGAAGATGTCGCGGTCGTTTGTGTCGACGAGAGCCTTGAGGACCATCATGACCGGTACGAGGTACTCATTCTTCTTCCATGAGAAACGGAATGTCATGTTGCCGTCGCTCAGGTAGTGCAAAACGTTGGTCTGAGATGTCTCATCGGGTCTCACCGATCGGACGATGATACCGTACGGGGTGTAGCCTTGGCCTCGGTTTTGGAAACTCGGTCGGTTGATCGCCATAGGGAAATTCCTTCGGTTGACTTGCAGCAGTCGGATAATCTTCTCGATACCGTTGACAATGAAGTAACCGCCCAGTTCTTCGGATTCCTCCTTTCTCTGCACCAATTGAGCCGGGGAGTTGCCCTCCAAGTGGCATCTGTTGGACTGCCAATCCCTCATTAGCACCCCGCCGTCAGTTTTGCAATTGATGTACAGAAGTGCTTACCTTGACCATGATTGGGACCTGTCCAAGCTCGCGCACGAATTCTTTCGGATCACCACCATTGACCCTGTACTCGAAGGTGGCGGAGAGCCTGCCTCGGTACGTCGAATGACGCTCTCTGCATTCGGAGGGCAGGATTTCACGATTCCTGGCGAACTTGTTGGAGGGGGGTAGCTGGGACTTTTGCAGCGCTACACTCTTGATCCGTACGGACAGGCGGTTCTTGCCTTCGAGGCCAGCCCTGTCGTCGCCATCGAGGTATGTCTTTGTGCCAATATCCTCTATGCCTCGAGCGAGGAGGCTCTTGTCGTCACTTGTGAACAAGGCATTGAACGAGTCGATGTGAGGGCTCACGGCCTCTTGCAGGGCAGGATAGGCCGTGTGATCCTTCGGGGGGTTGCGAAAGAGGTTCTCGCGACGAACGGTATTGTATTGGTGATCCCACTCGGTGCTTGTCGCTGAGGGCGCCATGTTCGCTCTCTCGTTCGCTTGCCTGCCTGCGACTAGGATTGTTAGCTTAAGTCGTAACTTCTTCCCTCTCCCATAGTGAACAATTGCTGGCTTACGGGGGACTATGGCATGTGGGTGTAACGATGTCAAGAACTGGTCTCCCTGGGCAAGACAAACGCGACAGAGACAAGGAGGGCGAAAGTGTAAGCTTCTTCCTACTGCACCGGGTTTCTGGATCGCAGAAGGTTAAGATGCGACGGTCGGGTCCTCGGTGAAAACAAAAAAATAATTATGGAGATTGGAGCGGAAAAAATTGCATCGTCCAATCATGGCGCGGTCTCGTCGAAAGTGCAGGCCGTTATCCAAGACAGTGCGAGGACGCTGCTTTATCTGAGGTGCGGGGCCCTGGTCTTGAGATGCTCATCCGGAATGGAGGGCCCGCGTACCTTAGACGGAACCCCACTGTTGCGGGATTGTGCACCCGGGACTGAGATGCTCTCGGAGTTCCCGTTATGAATGGCACCCGATATCCACGGAGACCGACCCACACCCGTCCGTACGCCAGCCTTCGCCTCAGATAAGGCCTTTCTCGGTACTTTGTACCTATGTTGTGGACACCGAAGTTAATTAGTCGTAGAGACGGGATATTGCGTGTCCTGCAGCTTTCTTGACTGTCCGTTACCTCTCATCTGTCACGAAATTTCAGTCACATTTGACTAGCTCCGGTCGCTTACTCAACGTGATGTGAACCCGACAGCTGGGAATCAACGACGGAAGTGGACGCGTCAATGGTTGGTGACTGTCATCGCCCGGGTTCGCTAACGGGACTCTGCTCTATTCGTCTGATGATCGAGATGGTACATTGGGTTGGTGGTAGCGCCATGGCCGCAATGAACTTCACTGGTCACCGCCCACTAAGTCGAATCAGCACAGCGAATTCTGACATAGGATTGTAGTGCCTACCCAGCCAGCCAGCGAAACCTTTCAGAAAGATGAAATTTCCAGCCCAAACTGGGATCCGTCAGGCAAGGTAAGCAACCTTCAATGGTTGGCCTAAGGTGTAAGAGTTATCCGCACTAATTAGAAGGTAGGGTAGCAGAGAGGTGAAATAAGGTAGGTAAGGTGAGGTAAGGTCAAGTCAGGTCAGGCCTTTGGGCGTAAAGTGGTCATGCCGTACCCCCGGATATCGTTGGTTCTCACCAATGCTCGCGGTGGATGGGTACCCTCCCCGTTGAATCTAGATTTCGGGAGTCTCCTAAGAATGCAACTAGCAAAGGAAGACTCCTGATTAGTAAGAATTACAGCGAGCAGCTGGCGACTTGCAGCCCAATCTGCACTGACTGGGGCCCGATTCACCAAGACCAAGAGCTAAGGCATCTCCATGAACATTCTACACAGTACGTGAGATACCTCCACCGAGGTACTCGCGATACATACTTCCCGTTCTCACTCTTTGTACTAGGTAGTCCACGGCCTTCGCGACTCCGCACCCATCACAAGATGATGGCAGGGTGATGCCCGGGGGATGCGTAACATACGCTGCCGCCCTTGCCTCTTGGCCTTTGCCTGTCTCACCTGCCAAGCCCCTGTCCTCTCCAGCTTTTGGTCGAGGTTCCGTACTTATTATCTCCATCTACCTCACTCCTCATTAAGCACGCCAAGGTAACCTAGGGCAATGGACAGTACCAACACTTGATGCTTGTGTGATGACACCACCTCTCCTTGGGAGGGAATATCGCAGACGTACATTACGATTTTCTTCTGTCCTCGTAGGGAGGGCTCTCGAATCTTGGTCTTCAGATCTTCTAGCCAGCTCAGCGGGTTTGTTCTGCCAAACTATTCAGAAACAAATGGGCATGCTGGTATCTTCTCCACCGCCTACATCATCTATTCCCATGGTCCCTTTCACGTCCACTGGCTGCAGAATCTAGAGAAATGGAGAAAGTAAGGCAAGGCACAGAAAATAGAGATTATCTTACCTTACCTTAAGATACATTAGCTTAATAAGTGCCGCACCTTCCATTGGGTGTAAGACTGAGGTGACTGATTGCCTTCCTTGCCTTAACCTTCCCTCCCATGCTAAACCCCAGCTGTGGAAGGTACATCTTGCGGAAAAGGCTCCTTCTTTCCATGAATGTAATTGGGTTGTCTGCGGCTTTTGTTGCCCGCGTGCTTGCCTGCCTGGAGAAAGAGCCCAGCCTGCCTTACGGTCCTTCCCTTCCATTACCTTACCTTACGGCCCTTACCTGACCATGCGCTGCCGTTGTTGCTAAATACTCCCGGTCTGCATCCTGCTTTCCCAGCAGCCTCGAGGCTCTCATCTCATCGCTTTCTATTCATCTAGCCCGGTCCGCCTTTCCTCCAGCTCGCCCTATCCAAATATTCATTTGGCTGCCTCTCAAGGTCGAGCTTGCATTGCTTCTTCATCCCGCTCGCAGAACCCAGCCCGACCTCCGTTGCTGGTGATCCTATAAAAGAAAAGGTAGCCACCAACAAACGCCTTTGTCGGCGAGCCGCCCGCTTCTCGCCTCGCCTCGCCTCTCATCACAGTCACAACGTCATTAGACGCCCAACGCCGACGACCATTCTCCCCTCTCATCGCACCGTCCTGCCTCGGCCCGCACGCAGCCAGCCCTTGCAGATTGCTTGACGGGGATTGTCAGAGAGATCTAGAGTTGTGCCGCCTGCAACAATTTGGGTCCTCACGCGCCCTTCATCCTTCTTCTTACCTTCCCCTTCGCGGCATATCTTTCTTTATTGGGGAATCTATCTACCATCTACTTTTGTTACCCATCCACCCACAAACGCGACCACCTGAGCAACCTTGCTTGGCACACCTTACCTTACCCTGAGGCCGACTAAACAACATCCGAGGTGGAGAGCCAGCCTTCGCGCCGACCGCATCACTTCGGGGCCTCCTTTATTAGCCTTGGAAGTCTGCATGTCTTGGCCTTACTTTGGACACCGCGGTTCGAATCGCTGCAACTCTTCAACCTAAGCCGGCTAAGACCGACTTGGCCCACCCATATCGGGTTCTGGTGACTTCCAGGACGTCTAGGCTATCGCGCCTCGCCGCCGTCTACCTCTGCCTACCGTAGCCGTTCGCCCACCGAAATACAGACACTGCCTACACTAAATTCAACCATCCGTCATATCCCGTTCATTTGGCATCGGCACCCGGGAGCAAATCCACGAGCTTTCATATCAGGCCACGGAAGCGTACTCTGGTCAAGTCATCCACGTCTGCCAAAGATATTCATCATAGTCGGATCGAGCGCCGTGGTGTTGAATAACCGCCTCGCAGGCTGGTCCTTGTCGAGCATCACCCTTCGCCGCCGCCGCCACGCTCGCATCTCATCCCTGCTACCGCTACCGTTGCTGTCATCAGTGGATTGACTTCCATGCCACTGCCGCGCATAACGTACTGCAAAGGCACTCACACCCGAACTCAGGTGCACCGGCACCCGCTTGACATACAATTACGTCCCTGATCGCAGCCCTTTCTCGCGCCTACCGTGGACAGATCCACACGATCCGGTAGAAGCAAACGAATGAAACCCCAGTCGTTGATCTTGTAACCGCTGCAGACCCTGTCAACGCGGTTATTCCCAGTCGCCTTTTCTTCCCCAACCGCCAATTCTTGCGACTCCAAATTCGGCACTGTTCATTCTACAGCTTGTGCCCCTCCCCTCCCGACCCCGGTCCCCCGACCCCAAGCTTGAGCCGGATCCAGGGTACTCAGTGACTTCCACAACCCATCAACCCTCACCATCCCGTCTTTTTCTGGTGGGGACCTACTATACCTTACCTTACCTCACAGGCTGCTCGAGGTACCTCTTCCGGCCCCAAAGGGACAGACCAGGCCAGGCCAAGCGTCACCTGCGCTCTTCTTTTCTGGTTTCCGCCCGCCGCCTGCACTGTCTGCACCTGCATCTGCGCCGCAACTTGCTCTCAGTTCCAGTGTCGTCGCCCGCCAACGAGAAACCAGCGACGCCCATCGAGCCTCTCTCTCTGTCTCTCCCGCCCCCATCATCGCACAGAGCAGAGCAGCAACCTACGCCGCCATCTCCCTCGTCGATGCCAGCGACATTTGACTTGCGACGTCTGGTCGGTTACCACGGGTCATACGAGACATTTTTATTTCCAATTTTTGAAGGCGTCTGAGCGCATAGAATACTTAAGCATCCAAATCACAACTCCGCACCCATCCTTCCTCCCTCTCCTTCTCTCACCGTATCGACGTCTCTTCCGAACGACATAGCAATCGCCACGCCACCGACCTTTTTCCGTTGCGCAACTTCTATTGCCGTCGCGCTATATCCGGATCCTAGAACAGTACACGTTGGCGACTCCTCATTTGGCCACCTACGCATACCATACCTCCTCCTCGACGCCAGCGCATCGCGCTCATTACACACCACCACCATGGCGGGGCTTTTCCGTAAAGTGTACGACTGGCTGTTGAGGACGTTCTGGTGAGTGCACTTTGATTGCCGCGATGAACAGCGGGGGTGATTTTCAGCGATGGACGGCCCGCGCGCTCTGACCTTACCCCGCCGCGCCCACTCTGCCCTTACCCTCGATCCTTGGGGATGGTATCTTGAGCTTGAGCTGACTTGCGATGACAGGGCGACAGAAATGGATGTGACGATGATCGGTCTCCAAAATGCGGGTAAGACGTCTCTACTCCGCGTACTTGCAGTAAGTCAATCCTCTCCTACACCTGCCATGTTTTCCTCTGCGCCAAATCCGTCCGCACGCTGACATTTACACTTGTAGGGCGGCGAGTTCACCATCGAGTAAGCGACCTCCGGTTCTTCTTCACCCCTCAGAACTGCCTACCGTGCCGTCTCTGGTGTAATCGGTCACGGCTAGCGGCATCTTCGGCTAACTGAAATCTCGTGTAGCTCGATCCCGACGGTCGGATTCAACATGAAGCGGGTGCAACGAGGACACGTTACACTGAAATGTTGGGATATTGGTGGTCAGCCCCGGTTCCGAACGATGTGGGAAAGATACTGCCGTGGCGTCAACGCTATCGTCTTCATCGTCGATATCGCTGATATGGACCTGCTGCAGCAGGCTCGGGAGGAACTTCATGCTCTCATGGACCAAGCTTCTCTGAGGGAAATCCCGCTCCTTGTTTTGGGGAACAAATCGGACCTCCCGCAGAAGTTATCGGTGGACGAGCTGATCGATGCGCTTGACCTCAAGTCCATAGGCCATCGCGAGGTCTGCTGCTACGGCATCAGCGCCAAGGAGGAGACCAACTTGGATGCCGTGCTGCAGTGGCTGATGAAGTGGGCGAACAGGTGATGCGTAATACTGATGCGCGTTGGGTGCCTCGATCCACCGCGTTCCCAGTTGTCCCGCCCTGCCGTTCCTACTCGATCGCATCCCTCTCAGGGTTGTGGGCTAGTGGATTCGAAAGGGTAATGCGATGCTGAAGACGGAGGGGGAGTATCCGGCATGGTGTTCGGTGTCGAGATGTGGTTGTGTCAAAATTGTCCTCCAAATCACGGACCTTCTGACGTTGTTAGTCGGTCTGCGACAGCATTAGCAGCAGTAAGCGTGCCAAGTCCCCCATGGCGTTTTCACCATATCCCATATACCGGAGCGGGAGGGAAGGGGGCAGTTTTTCAGCGGTAATTTGGACGGCATTTCTGGAAGCAGGGCGCTTGCCTTTGATTTTGAAGTTAGCACACCGGGATTCCCAGTCATTTAAAGGTCATCTAGCCTAGAAATGCTGGGCGCGGCACCGCTCAAGCGAGAAATAGCAATGTAGAAAGGAGCAGAGCGGGGTATGAGTGGGTGGCCATGACGATGCTACAAAAGTAGACGAATGAATATCATGACTGATGTACGATCGCTTGATCATTTGTCCAAACTTTATTTGTATGAGTTTTTCGCTGCCACAACATAGCTCTTCGTCTGGGAAGAAGGTGAGCCGCTTCGCCGTTAAATCGACAGGAGCTGGTCTGAGCTACAGCTACAGCACCAGTGTGTGGTGGTGTTGAGAGAGGGAGTGTGAGGTACAGTTGACAGACCTAGGAGAGGGGTAGACAGCAGAAGAGAGAAACCAAAATAAAGAACGCGGGATGTCTCGAGAAGAAAAGTAAAGAGAGGAAAGAGAAGGGTGAAAAGAGAAAGAGAAAAGACTTGTTTTTTTTTTTTGACAGTCTCTTTTTTTTTTTCTGTTCTCCTTCTCGTTCAGCAGTGGCAGTCTTGCTCTCTCTTATTGTCATTGCCTTTTGCGCAGCACACATACCAGAGACTGCCAGCGCATCGCGCATCAATGCATCGGTTTCCATCTGCTGCTGGCGCGACGTGATTGGTCCGCCAACCGACGCTTCCGCACCCCTTTGCTGCAGGGCCCATGGGGTGAAGACGGAGAGAGGGAGGGGTGATTGGGAGCCCGTTGCGCTGAGGTGCTCTCTTGTCTCTTGCGTTGTGTTTTCAATGTCTCGGACGTTTGGGAGGGAGAGGGGGGGGATATAAAGTTGAAAGGACAGGGAAACCCAAGCAAAGTAGGTAGACAGATAGGTTGACAAAAGGAGAAACCGGGTTGGAGAATAAACGAGAGGTGAAAGGAAAATGTGCCCTCTATTGGAAATAACTACGTATTTGGGGGAGAGGGCAAGAAAATCCCCCTCCCGCAGGACCCATTCAATGAGCGATGCCACGATGTGTTAGCCAGGGATGGCCTGGTGATGCTTGGGACGCTAGAGGTGGCAGAAGTGCCAAGCGGACAGGACAGCTGCTTTTCCTTCTTGCTTCCCGTCGTCAACCCCACACTCACTGACTGGACGCCGGTTTACTCGCTCACTCTTTATCACCTTGGCTATTTGCCTTGGATACCTAGGAAGGTAAGAACAACCTCCAGCCTTTTGACTTGACTTATTTCACCTCTCTTACCTTCTCAAATTCGCAGTGAGTGAGCGAGTTAGTGTATGGTATTCGGTGAGTCGATGGCTACCAACTGTCACGTAAGGTGAATATGGAATGTGGAACTCATGTACCCACTCAAATACTCATTGCTCGCTCGCTCATTCGATGTCATCCACATCACCGTAATACATCTTTTTCAAGGAACTGGAATGCCTCTCACTCCACCCACAAGGCAATGCGGCACGAGCACGGGGGTTGAGAATGTAATTTACAGGGTGTGCAATTCTTCTAGTGCCAGTGAGGACTTGCCAGATGCCCTCCCTTTAGGATTCGCCATCCCTCTCTCCAGAAAAACAACGATGATGCGAATCCTCCATGTAACCAGTAACTCCATGCTAATGTGCCCATTTGAACAAAACAGAAGATAAGAAACCTAACCAAAGAAGCAAGAGGCGGAAGCCCAGGACGGTCATGGGTAGTCGGTAAACCCAGCTGAAGGCCCATCCCTATTCACCATGTAACCAAACTTTTCCGGCTCGTCCAGCAGAATACTCGGCATATCTGTGTTATTCTCGAGGCGCACAAACTGGTCAACGTCCCGGCCCCAAAGGTCTTTTCCGTTCCTAATGGCGTCCGCTATACGGTCCTTGTTTCGAAACCTTTCGCCATTCATCCACTCGTGGGAGAAGGACGACATCTTGGTGAGGAACTCATCGACGGTGGCGAAGCAGCTGGAGCAGTGCCAGCAGGCATTCCCGAGATTCGCCTTCTCGAGATCATAAAGAGGCTTGAAGCCCCCGTCTCCCATTCGGAGGTTCGCCGGCAGAAGCGTGCGCGAGCCCTGGTAGTAAGTGGCTTGCGGGTGTTCCCACTCAGGTCCCGTGTGGAGGAACTGGAAACTGTAGTAGTAAAACCGGCTACGCAGAGTCAGGCGGCGAGGGAATTGGCACGTTCGCAGCACCAGGAGTGTCTCCAGCCGAGCAATCTCGTCAACGTCGGCAACGAGGATAACGTCCCCGTATACCGGAGCCTGCTTGCCGACGAGTCTAGGCAACACTTGGGTGTACATGGCGTTGCGCTGTAAGTCTTCGTAGTCCCACGACCTTCTCGGATTGAAGTCTGACGGGAATTCGAGTTCGTGGTAGATGAGTTTGTCATGGTAAGGCTTGAAGCGATCCCAGTTCTCCTTTATCGTGAGTGGCTTAGGCCTGCCAGTAAAAGTCTTGGGAGACTCGACAATGACAAAGTAGTCAACGTAGTCGTAGGTCGAGTTCAAGCGTATTTCCATCCAGTCGAGCTCTGTGTTGACCATGAACAAGTCGTACACCTTTCGCTGGCCAGTCTCTGACTGAGGAGTGAAGACGGGGTAACCGTGGTGCTTGCAGAACTTTGCGGCAGCATCGGAGGAGTAGAAGCCATGATGATCGCTCTTGTTACCGAAATTCAGACCGCCTTTGGGAAGCTTGAGGGACAAATCGAGGCTTGAAATGCGATGGTCGAATCTGTCAAGTGCAGGATGTTGGATAAAGTATAAAATGAGGCAGACCGTAATCGCTAATAAGAGTTTCAGGATGACAGGAAAGCCAACATGCCACTGGAGAACCATGGTCCCGTTAGGCTAGCTGTTGATTGACAGATGGTGATCTAAGTAGGAAGGGCAGCAGATGTTCTGGTCTTGAGTCGTTGCGGCGAGGCTGTTTCGTTTTACGTCTCGAAACAAAAGCTGGTGACCGGATGTGAAGTACGGCGAATGCAGCGTTCACCCTAGGCCGGTGTTACTGGTCGAAGCGTGAAAGAGAATCCTAGCCAGAAGGCAGTGTGAGGAAGACACACTTTGCAGAGCTGCTCAGATGAGAGCATCCGGGCCACGGATCGTTTGTTGACGGGAACAGCCTTGTCGCATATTTTCAGAACTGGGGAAGTGTGTAAACCCCAGGATACCAGGGGGAAAGAAGCAGTAATATAAAGTGTATGATTATGTCAAGGCTCGGACAGGCTCGAGCACCGGTGTCACCTGTGAAATATGAAGTAGCTTGAGATGCCAGAGGCAGGAGCGTGGAGGGGCGAGCTGAAGCGAAATCAAGCAAGCACACGCGCTTTAATGAAATAAACGTTTTACACTAAGGTAGGCAGAAGTTCTGATCAAAGTGGCACACTCTAGCTGGGCGGTTTACCGGGGAAAGCCTCAGCTATGGGCAAGTTTAGGTTACCACAAAGGTAGCACTAATAGCGCGATGGCGGGCGCTTCATAGTTCATACAAACCAAGGGAGCCCCTGAAATTGCGTTGGAGAGCAGATCGGTCGAGTTCCATTGTCGAAGCTGGCAAGCACATGGCGGCACCATGTCCTCTCAGCCCCAGGTGGATGTGAGTCTCCCGTGTCTTGCACTTGCAGACATGTGTCCACCCGGCCTAGGATTGTGCGTGTGTGGCCTGTTGTCCAGGAGTGTTCGGAGGAATGGTAAACTTGGGGCCGGCACATTGAGATACCGTCCGTCCGGCCTTCCATCTTTGACGTTGATGAGCCCAGGATCAAGGGTGGGACCACGGCCGCTTGCGTTTTCTGTTTATGTAGAAACGCCGAGAAGATAACTCTATTCGTATGGTGGTAGATCAGACGAGCCAGCTTGGAAAGGGCAAAACATACAGTCTGAGAAAACACGCTGAGGCTTCTAGCCCAAGATCATTCTCTCAATGGCTACCAGCACTCGTCTCGCCCTTGATGGGAAAGTGAGCTGCACGATGAGCACGAGAAGGCACGAACATCCGTGGTTCCGTGGTGCGCGGGTAGGGTGAATGTGAAAGATGAGAAGCAGGGGACGTCGTGCGTGATTGGTGCCGCCAACAGGGGTGTAGCAAGAAGAAGCTTTCACCAGGCCGAGTGGGGCCTAGTCACTCCTGACCAGTGGCCCTACGCAGTCAGTATTTCTCTCGAACAGGTGAAGGCGCGACAAAGATCAAAGCTGGGCATTGCTGCGCCAAGGTCAATAACGGTAGCTGTCAGCACTGTCGCGCTCCTTTCCCGACGATCAACGCCGTATGGCACCGAACGTGCTGAGTAACGCCCCTACGCAAGCTGTGAGGCGCAATCCATCGTCGGCGGAACTCCACCATCAACAACACCAGGAAAGACTTTGATGATGGCTGCCTGTTGCGGGTTTACACACTGCCGTATGCTATTACCTAAGAGGGATCCGGGGGCTCACGATCCCTCAATATTGACCCCCCGCCTACTCCTGAAAGACAACACAAGCCAAGGTGAAGCTTTCGTCTCAATACCTGGTCAAGAAAGGCCTCTAGAGCTTGGTGTGTCTGAGCAGCCACTGTCCCACCGCCCAGGTTTCAAGTTCCAGCAATGCCATCACGGGCCAAGCCCAGCAGGCCCCAGCTTCGAAGCTTGCTCGATTCAAGCACCTATTGGTCTGAAACAAAAACATCCTTCACCTCGGGAGGAGGCTTAGAGCTGAGATGTCAAGTTGCCAAGCTGGTGTTCCTGCGACATTTGAAATTATACCGAGTAACGTCCCTTTAGGTATATTGTATCCTTCTCCAATCTTTCTGTGAGACGCATTGGCCAATCCACTCTATGCTATGTCATCACTTCCGAACCCCCTGCGGAGATCGAGATAAGATAAGCAACGTCAAAGGAGCTAGGGTAACCGCCCCGGCAAGACGATGCCGAGTCAATACAAACAAGCAAAGCAACCTAGTATGTACTGAAGCATGAATGGTAAATACCGACATGAATGTCTGCAGAAACAGAAGCAGCTCGATATGTCATCTCTGAAGTACTTGGATGGTGATTGTCAGTAACATGAGATGACAAAAAGCTTTGTGGTCCACTGTTACTGTTGTTGGGCAACTCTCGAGCGTCCAAGACCACCCGTACCTCGGAACGTACTTGAAGTGCTCCACTCATGACAACGTCGCTGGTTGTTCCACATCGACCCCGACTCCGACCCCGGACTTGCCAGATAACGTACCGATACTGTGTATCTGTATGGAGAGCTTGTATTCAACCGGCCCACGAAAGCATCTCGTCCCGGCCAGACCCCAGAAAAGATGAACTCGACCAGGAGAACGAGTAAGTCTAGTCCTGCTCAGAAAACAGCTTCGTGGTACTAGTCTCCTCGCTGCTCGATATCAAAGCTCTAGAATTCACTCAAATAAGAGCATCCCACCTTCAGGAATCTTTTAAAGCCAAATCGGAACACTAACCGATCGGTCACCCACAGTTTCATTCACCTTGCGCGCGGCGTTGAGGCAACCTTATAGCAAGCCAACCCCGCAGCTGTCAACGGCCTTCAACGCCCTCACCCGCCACACGCTTCCAGGCTCTGCCGCATCCATCCACACATCGTCTCCCCGATCAATTTCAGGAGCAATGTCCCCATCTGCTGTCAGTAGCACGAGCAATGGCACTGTTAGTGCCCCTAAGCAGAATGCTTGGATTGGTCATCTCGGGGCCGCGGGCTTCGACCTGAGAAGTAAGTAAGGGCGTCAGCTTGATCAAGGGTTGGTAAAGTAACAGCAATGATAAGGCGATACCATGACCACTCCGACGGCGTCGATGCTCGCTGCCATTCAAAACTGCAGCTTGCTAGATGACGTCTTCGTAGAGGACCCCACAACGATGGAACTCGAATCTCATGTCGCCGCTCTCGCTGGCAAGGAGGCCGCTCTCTTGGTGCTCTCCGGGACTATGGGCAACCAAGTAGCCCTTCGAGCACTCCTCACACAACCTCCATACAGCGTGTTGAGCGACCATCGCTCTCACATCATCAAGTACGAAGCTGGCGGGTTCGTGCATCCCTCTCGCCTTCGTACCGTGTGACATCTACTGATTGATATTCGTCAGTGTTGCTTCGCTTTGTGGCGCCATGATACAACCCGTGGTACCAAGCAATGGAGCTTACCTGACACTGGAGGACATTGAGGCCCACGCTGCTCTTGATGACGATGTCCATACCTGTCCTACCAGGGTCATTAGCTTGGAAAATACCCTCGGCGGCGTGGTGACCCCTCTGGCCGAGGCCAAAAGGATCGCAGAGTTTGCACGCAAGAACAACCTCAAGCTTCATTGCGATGGTGCTAGAATGTGGGAGGCTGTTGCCTCTGGAGCCGGTAGTCTTTCCGAATACTGCTCACTATTTGACACGGTCAGCTTGTGCTTCTCGAAGGGCCTCGGTGCTCCGATTGGAAGCATCGTTGTGGGCGACGCAGCGCACATCAAGCACGCCCGCTGGGTGCGCAAGTCTATCGGCGGTGGTCTCCGGCAGTCTGGAGTGGTAGCGGCTCCTGCTAGGGTCGCCGTTGACGAGACGTTCGGAAAGGGGCCCAACGGTGAAGGCGGTCTTTTGAAGTCGTCTCATGAGACTGCAAAGAAAATAGGGGAACTCTGGACCAGCTTTGGCGGCAAGCTCACCCTTCCGGTGGATACCAACATGTGCTGGCTTGATTTAGATGCTGCCGGGTGCAGCACTCAGGACTTCATCGCGTTTGGGGCCGAAGTGGGACTGAAGCTCATCGGCAACAGGTTGGTCATCCACTATCAAATTGCGCAGAACCAAGACAAGGTTCTGCCTAAGCTAGAGCAAGTCTTTCGGCGAGCTCTCGAAGGCGGTAGTCAGACAACAGGAGGGGAGAAGGGCCCGACGAACATGTACCAGCCGCGATAAGGTTGAATGTCGTTTCTTGGGTTCTCGTGGACATTATATCTTCCAGACGACGCCAACTTCAATAGATGATGTTACGCCTATATCCTCGAATGATCCAAGGTTATCACAACCTCGGCCTAAGTGTCCCTTGAATATGATCCGAATTACATGAAGGAAGCAATCCTCGCTGGCTGACCTGGCAGATTTCTACTCAAGGTAGCTGATGTAAGACGAGTGACCCCCGCTTCACCCCTGTCATCTCAACTGGTCAACCCTCAAGAAAGGCATGGCAGACATACAGAACATTCTATATCATGGGCAAATCCAGACATCAAGCTTGAGATCTGCGGCCAAACTTTGGTATGCGCAATATTGAACATGGACGCTACCATTTAGGATGGCCCATGGCCAAGTCACTTGGTGTATGTCACTACCACGTTCAAAGATTTATTATCCGCCGCCGGACTTGACACCACAACGCCGATGCCGATTGCGACTTATGAAAGAGACGTATACAATTCAAGAGTGGCAGATTAATATGGCTTTGGCGCGAAATGAATTATGTTTTCATATTTAACCGCAATCAAGACTACTACGGCGCTTCGGACGGATGTGGATCAGCCTTGCAGGCTTTTGTACATGCAATGCCAGCTTGGAGTGCCGATGAGTAAGATGACTGAGAAGTCGAATGTAACGAATGTAACATATCGTCGGAAAATTAAACATATTGATAGGGGGTCAGGTTGCGACAGCCCCAATGATCTGTCGTTGGTATATCTAACATCAATGTGGCCGATCTTCGTCTCTCCACACATCTTCAACTCTCGAAGGCGAGTGATCGTTGTAAATCAACTTGTGGGAGTTTCAAGACCCATGGGAACGAGATTTCGTACGATTGCACATCATCAGATGTAACAAAATATTGGGTTTATCACACACCACACGAGAATCTCGCTCTCGCTCCTGTCCAGGCACCAAAGCTACACAACGAGGCAGACCCTTGGGCAGAAAAGTTGAAAGTACGGAGTACACCGCGGGCGACCGTCTCGTTGTACATGGGGAAGGCCTTGTTTGCACATCACCTACGACACTGTGTCTCGACAATGGACAGACAGCAACAGAAGAAGAAGAATGTAAACGCGGAACAATTAAGACTTCGAGGACCACTCAGCCGCCACTGACATAGCTATGTAAACTGTCATGCAGTTGGTATCTGCATTTGAATGCATCAAGACAACGTTCGGAGCAATTTCCGGGGGAGCGTGGGGAAAGCTGTATCCGGGACCGCCGAGCTTCTCCGCATGGCCCGGCTTATTTGTCCAATAACAATTACAGCATGGTCTGACGAGCACCAAATAAAGCCTTTAATACCCCGCCAAACAGGCATTCTTACCGCAATTTCCAAGACAAGACTAATACCAAGTTCGCAAGATCCCACGGTCATCCTTGCTGACGTCACAATACCTGTCGGTCCAAGTGGGATGACATACGATGCTCGTCACCCACACCTTCGGCCTACCCTTGCACTAATTAATACGCCTAGCCTGCTGGCACATCATGCTCATGGACGCTTCTGGAGCTAGAAGCTTCCCCCAGAGCTGGGAAATCACTGAGAAGCTGAGAGGAAACAAAACAAGCGGCCAATCGGTGCTATGACGCTCGTACAGCGGCTCTACCACGGCTCCCCAAAGGACTGGATCATGCGGGGAAAGCTGCACGTCGTCTGCAAGCGGGACCGGCGAAGTCAGCCAGCTTCATTCTCGGTGTCAAGGTGTCTCTCTGCCTTGTTCGATGTGACAGCACTCTTGTCTCGATTCGTAAAAGTTGCGTGTTGTGGCGTCCAACGTGTCGTCTGCCATGCTGCGAACCCAAGATGCCTGCGATGGCGCAGAATTGACTCGGACCCAGCATATTCCAAGCCCAACGGCGCCGAACAACGGTAACCTTCTGCTCGGCCGCCCACGTAAACCCGCAGGAAACGATGGAGTTTTTGAAGTTGTCTTGGTCATAATGTCTAACATCCTGGGAAAGCCTATGCACACTTGGGTTCGCGGCACCCTGGTACCGGCCCGGGTCTGCCCTGGCCTTGTTACGGTACTTGCCCACCTCAGGCGACCGGCGATCCCTCCTGGCGACGAACCCGTCCAAGCTTCCCCTCCCGACCTAAGGTACGTGAAGCTGCAGCCGATCCTGGTGGGCAGCCTGGCAGCTCCCCATGTGCATAAGGTACTTCCCTCTGTGCCCATTTATACCTGGTCGTGAGCCACTTCATCCGAAGTGAACATCTCGTCTGCGTCCTTGGATCTACCCGTTCAATAATACTACCATTGTGTATATACTAGCTCCTACGAGAGCTCAACTGAACGCCATGGTCAACTTTGCACTGGCCCTCGCAGCTGTAGCTGTCTTACCTCGGACAGCTCAGGCTTTGTATGAGAATGGGTCTGTCATCGCTCCTTGCGACTCACCCATCTACTGCCATGGCGACATCTTGAAAGAAGTTGAACTGGCAAGACCGTTCTCAGACTCAAAGACATTTGTAGACATGTGAGTGCCCATTGACATAGCCCTATGACCATAGCTCGACATAGGCTCCTTACTGATACTCATCGCTCCTCGAAAGGCCTGCAATTAAGTCCCTGGAAGAGATTCAAGCAGCATTCAACAACCTGTCAAAACCCCTGAGTAATAACACTGCACTCAATGACTTTCTACGCGCCAATTTTGCCGCAGCAGGTGGTGAGCTTAAGGAGGTACCGAAGGATCAATTGAAGACAGACCCAAAGTTCCTCGACAAGATCAACGATACAGTAATCAAGGAATTCTCTCAGAAGGTCATTGCCATTTGGCCGGACTTGACCCGCACTTACGCTGGCTCTGCGAGCAATTGCACAACATGCCCGAACAGCTTCATCCCAGTCAACCACACCTTTGTGGTTGCTGGAGGCCGATTCCGCGAGCCTTATTATTGGGATTCTTTCTGTAAGAGCTCGCTACGTAGCTTCACATTTACATGTACAGTTGTCAGCTGACTTGTAATGTCGCGTAGGGATTCTCGAGGGCCTCTTACGGACGGGCGGCGCTTTCACTGAGATCTCCAAGAATGTTATCGAAAATTTCTTGGACCTCGTGGAGAAACTCGGGTTTGTGCCCAATGGTGCTCGAATCTACTATCTGAACCGTTCACAGCCGCCATTGTTGGCACAGATGGTGCGCCTTTATGTCGAGTACACAAGCGACCGGAGCATCCTGGAACGCGCAATCCCTCTCCTCATCAAGGAGCATGACTTCTGGATGACAAACAGAACCGTTGAAGTAAACAGAAACGGTACCATATACACTCTGAATCAGTCAGTGAAATATTGAGACCATCGGACTTGTCAGTTTGTAGCTAACATCAAGGATCAGATACAACGTCACCAACACACAGCCAAGACCCGAATCATACAGAGAAGATTACGTTACTGCTTCGAACGCTTCCTACTACTCGACCAGCGGAATCATTTACCCCGAGGTCGAGAAACTGAACGACACCGAAAAGGCCCGTGTGTATGCCAATCTTGCGTCCGGTGCCGAGAGTGGCTGGGATTACACCTCACGATGGCTTTCTCGACCTGCAGATGCGGCGAGGGACGTTTACTTCCCTCTAAGATCTCTCAACGTTCTGGAGACCGTCCCTGTGGAGCTGAACTCCATCTTATACTGGAATGAGATGACCATTGCTGCGCTACTCAACTCCACAAACAACGGTACGGGAGCAGTGGCTTGGACCGAACTTGCCACCAAACGAAGTCAAGCTATGTACGATTTGATGTGGAATTCAACCCTTTCAAGCTACTTTGACTACAATGTGACCTCGGGAGGTCAGAACATCTACATTCCCAAAGACGATGATGCCAGCACTCTTGAAACGGATACCGCCGAAGCAGAACAACAAGTTCTGTTTTCGGTTTCTCAGTTCTACCCATTCTGGACAGGAGCGGCACCTTCCCATCTCAAGAACAACCCCTATGCGGTGAAGCAAGCATACCAGCGTGTAGAGAAGTATCTAGACATCAAGAAGGGCGGCATCCCCGCCACAAACCTCAAGACAGGTCAACAGTGGGATCAGCCAAACGTCTGGCCGCCCTTGATGCACGTCCTGATGGAAGGTCTCCGCAGGACACCTGCCACCTTTGGAGAATCAGATCCTGCTTGGCGTGATGTTCAAAGCCTCGCCCTCCGCCTTGGACAACGGTACTTGGACTCTACCTTCTGCACATGGTATGCTACGGGGGGTTCAACTAGCGAGACTCCTCAACTCCAAGGTTTGACTGCCCAGAGCGTCGGAACCATGTTTGAGAAGTACGGCGATAACTCAACCAATGTTGCGGGTGGCGGTGGAGAGTATGAAGTGGTTGAGGGGTTCGGCTGGACGAATGGCATCCTACTGTGGGCCGTTGATGTATTTGGAAATGACTTGAAGAGACCCGACTGCGGGAACATCACCGCAGCCAACATTCATCCCGCTAAGAGAAGCTTGCCTCAACGCGCGGTAGAATTAGATTCCTACGATGCTTCTTGGATCAAGAAGTTTGGTAGACGCGCTGAGGAGGCCGCGAGGAGGGTATAGAGTCACAAATGGGCTGGCCTGCGATTATGATACTTAAGTAATGCATCGCGATGATATCATAGTATTGAGATTGTCTGAACGGGGGTGCTGGTGAGCTTTAGGAGCCCCATCAGGTCAATAATATCTTAACGACGTTTACGTGGACTCGCTCTCTACCTGGTGCCGAAGCAACCAAATGCTTGCCAATCATGTTTTAGGTGAGCTTGTTAATCCGCTGCGTAGAGTTCTGAAGACTATGATGATACCGAAAACGTCCAATCATGATCCGATATGATATTGCTCCCGTCGACGTACCATTAGCCACCTTGTCCGCTTCATTTCGTGGAGATCAAAGATGAAGCTTCTCTCGCAAATGGAGGCTAGCTTGCTTGCTAAGAGCTGCCAGCTGTTCCCAGGTGGTGTGAGTAAGAATCTCGGCAAGCAACGACGGGTAATCAATCCGGGGATGGTCTGTGCGTCTTCCTGGTTGATGACGGCTCGAACGAACCAGGAGCTGCCTGAGGTGCTTGCCAGCTGCCGCCGCGGGCACACTCCAAAGCCGAGAGCACCGGCCAACACCATTTTTCGAGCTCCGCCAAACGAACCGTGACGTTGAATACTGGTCTGACAAAGCTCCACCATCAGCTTTCCCATTCCGAAGCTGCAGCAACCCACAGTCAATCGACCTCAATCGACCGCAAAACAGCACCGATCGAAGCTCCCTTGCCCCGAGCTGAATCCCCATCGAACCGGCGCGCCCGCACCCGAACTTGATCATGTCTGGAGGAAGAAATCCCATGGAGGAGGCCTACGAGCGCTTCAGGGCCGTCGCTCAGCAGCAGCAGAAGCGCGGTGGCTTCGGCGGCGGCGGCATGCCCGGCGGCCCTCGCGGCGCTGGCATGGGACTTGCCGGTCTGGTTCTTCTGGGAGGTGCTGCATTCGTGGCCCAGAATGCGCTGTTCAACGTCGATGGTGGTCACAGAGCGATCAAGTATCGGAGGACAACGGGTGTGAGCAAGGAGATCTACAGCGAAGGTAGGCAGCGCCCCTCCACACCACTTGAAGTGGCACTTTTCCTCTTGATATTGGAGAACAAAACGTGCTGACATTTTGCCTCCTCTCTCAGGAACCCACTTGATTATCCCCTGGTTCGAGACTCCCGTCACCTACGATGTTCGCGCGAAGCCCAGAAACGTCGCCTCCCTCACCGGAACCAAGGACTTGCAGATGGTCAACATCACCTGCCGTGTCCTTTCCAGGCCTGATGTCAAGGCCCTGCCTCAGATCTACCGCACTCTCGGCACAGACTACGACGAGAGAGTGCTGCCTTCCATCGTCAACGAGGTTCTGAAGAGTGTTGTTGCTCAGTTCAACGCTTCCCAGCTCATTACCCAGAGAGAGATGGTTGCCAAGTTGGTTCGCGAGAACCTCTCTCGCCGTGCCGCACGGTTCAACATTCTGCTGGACGATGTGTCCCTGACGGTATGTAACTGGCACTCTGTGAACCCCCATGACGTTTTGCTAACATTGCGCCGTAGCACCTTGCCTTTTCCCCTGAATTCACAGCTGCCGTTGAGGCGAAACAGGTTGCCCAGCAAGAGGCGCAGCGCGCGGCGTTCGTTGTCGACAAGGCTCGCCAGGAGAAGCAGGCCATGGTTGTCAAGGCTCAGGGTGAGGCTCGCTCTGCTGAGCTGATTGGAGATGCCATCAAAAAGAGCAAGGCCTACGTCGAGTTGAAGAAGATTGAGAACGCGCGCGCCATTGCTCAACAGATGCAGGAGTCCGGCAGCAAGAACCGCTTGTTGCTTGACTCTGAGGGCCTGGGTCTGAACGTGTTTGACGATAGCGAGAAGAAATAAGGCGTCGGCATTTGGGCGCGAATTCTCCACACTGTACTCCTACAACATCAAAATTTGGCATGGCCTTGTATAATAATGAAAAAAACGCCTCTGAGAGCTTTGAAAACACCTCATCTGCAAACGTATGAGGCTCGAGAGGGATGGTGGAAAATCCATCCGTGTATAACAAACAGAAACTCTTCGGTGTTTCCGGTACAGAACAACAGAAAATTCCACATCACAATTGCCTCTCATTACGTTGCTCATTTGTAAAGTCCTTTATAGTAGCATGCTTGCTACGTTTGGAATTTTGCTCTGTACATTACTTTCTTGGAGAGCCGTCGATCCATTTGCAGCACAGGCCGTCGGAATTGGTGGATGCCTGCACAGCGTTAAGACGTGCCTGGGGTGGGCCCGCGCATTTTAGAGGTCCCCCTCCCCTGCTCGGCTTACAGAAGAGCCCCTCCCCCACCACGACTTCCTGCCTGCGGATAGCTCGAGATTAATCGTGCAACCGTCACATCCTCAACCAACAAACCACACGACCCCGCCAAGTCGAATTCGAATACCACACAACCTCGCCTTCTCTACCTCTTCTCGAATCCAAACTCAACTCCACAGATCGTTGTCGATATTCCACACACGCCACAATGTTGATCAAGTACGCGAATCTTTGTCTTCCGGACCTCTGGAGGCGGTGACCCGCCTGTACCCATTCGAATAACTGCTTACGCCAACTAGGGTGCGAACACTTACTGGCAAGGAGATTGAGCTGGACATCGAGAACGAATATAAGGCGCGTACTTATCCGACACATTGCCCACCGAATACAACAGACGGAAACAGAGAGGGTGAGAATATGACGCTGACCAACCTTGCAACAGGTCTCTCAAATCAAGGAGAAGGTTGAGGAGAAGGAAGGCATTCCGCCCGTCCAGCAAAGACTCATCTACGGTGGAAAGCAAATGTAAGGCGTAATTCCCTTTGGGCGTGTCATGCTTTCGCAAGTGTGATAGGATCTGGGGGAGCTTGGGATAATTCCTACAGAGACCATCCAGCTGACAGGATGCTCAAACAGGGTCGACGACAAGTCCGCATCCGAATATGGCCTCGAGGCTGGCGCTACGTTGCATTTGGTTCTCGCCCTCCGTGGCGGGAACTAGACTTATTTCTGACAACGGCTTTGAGCAAGAGAAGACAGGATAGGAAACAATACGCAGCTCAGGTGGTTTCAGCGTTGTTGAGACAGAGCAAATATCGACTACAGAGCCGATAGGGGATGATATGCAGTAGCAACGTCTATTTGCGACATGGGAGTATCGAATATTGCCTGTCCAAAGGATGGGGGATCTCGAGTCAGGCTGTAAATGCCAGCCTCAACTCTCAAAAGACAAGGACTGCATTGGGATATGGCATCAAGGGAACAATAGACTAGCGTGGAAAGGCTGCCTGCGATAATCCGTACATGGAGAATAGAGCTAGTCACATGAACGTAGCAGGAATCAAAGAAATGGTGCCGAGTTAAAAGCAAATGGGTCGTCATGTTTCTTCAAACGAGTTTAATTTCACTCTGCCGTGATCAACAGGACGACCATACGAAGCTAAAGGGTATATCCTACATCCTACCCGACGCCTGAATTCAATGCTATGTGACCTGTCCCTGTACCGACGCCCCATGACCTTTTATGTTACAATGCTCGTGATTCTTCATTCTGGCAATGCCAGATTATACTGTCCTTTAGCGTCTAGTCCTCTTTTTTGGCATAAAAATGTCGACAGCCTTTCTCTTTCTGGGCAGCTCCTGATTGCCCAGGATTGGTCGAGCTTGTTGCGCTTCGTCCAATGACGCTGGCAAAGGAGGAGATTGCGGGCCGTTGTTCTGAGCAAGTACTTTGTGCGTGCGGAACTGATCCATACTCGTGGAGGATGATGGCTCGGGTTTGGTTGGTGGGCGCTCGACTCTGATATTGCTCTTGGGCCGAGCGGCATTTCCGAGAATACCACCCCCACGTCGCAAACCCGATGGTTGTGAACTAGAGGCAGGTCTGGCGGATGTAGAAGAGTTACGATCCTTGAATGCTGAGGATTGGGCAGGGTTTGTAGGCCTAGAGGAAGCTGCCGTATCCCGACTGTGGCGAGAAGAAGATGCTGCGCCCTTGTTCTTCTTCGGCGTTCCCTCATCGCTGAATAAATCATCATCTTCGCCGTCTGATGAATCGGAAACATATGTGGCTTTGGACTGTGGGGTGACATATGTAGAATGTGTGGGTGGGCGGCTGCTGGTGGATGTAGGCCGAAAGACAGGTTGGCTTGAGATTCGGTGCTCGGCAGCCATCGAGGGCGGGGCCTGTTTCAATCGAGGGGCCCTGATCATACCAGTTGGAACAGCCATGGTGCTTCTTATGCCGACAATCTCCTTGGCCTCTCTACGGGCTTTCTTCATGACGCTAGCGCCCGTTGTCATCTTCATCCTGCTTCCGGCGGCCCAGCTCAGGGAACTCGGGAGCTCCCTCTTCCCTCGAGGTTGCGTTGAAAAGGTGCGACCGGTCTTAGGCGGCTTGGGCAAGAATCTGGCGAACTTGGGGTCTACAATTCTGCTGACGTTGTTGTCCTTCTTCTGCTGAAGCCCCTGGACCCTGGCGAGAAGTTCGGCCTCAGCCTGTTGCTGAGCCTCACGGCGTTCCTCCGCGTATCGCTCGTATATCTTGTACCACTTCGACGGATTCTTGGGCGCGTAATTCTTTTCGTGGCTTTCGGATGGGAATTCCTTCTTGATCAGGCGCAGCCAGAGCTCGGAAGTTTCGCCTTGTATAAAAGGGGAGTTGAGCTCGATCTCTCGGAGCTGAGCCGGATTTGTGACTCTGAGGAGGATTTCGCGGACATGGTGGTATTGGAGGGCGTCGCCATTGCCTACACTGCTGAGTTCTGTGATGTGTCTCTGGCACATAGCAATGCACAGCTCGGCAAGTGACTTAGTCGGCGCCATGGTAGATGATGTAGGTGGAATTTCTGGAAGACGGCCTAGCTGATGGTCGTTGCCGCCGTGATGAGAGCGCTCGGTCGTGGGGTCGTTGATGGGGAACAAGCAAATCGCAGGCTCATTGTTCAAATAACGGATGTAGTGCGTATCTAGGTAATTCGAATAGTAGGCTGTTGTAGCAGAAGGTTTCTGTCAAGGTAGAGGAGACCCCTCGAGGCCCTGTGGCAACAGATCGAGCCGATAAGAAGTACTATATTCAAAAGTAAGATCTTTGTTGTTGCTGGTATATGTAAGTGATGGCGGGAAGTTGCAGGTGGATGGGTCCTTTTAAAGAGGTCACGACCACCGAAGTGCCAGATCCGTAGTGGGGCATGCGGCTTTTAAGTGGTTCCCCAAGCTGACTTACCTTTGACGGGCCCTTGTCAAAAGCTAAGGCAGGGCCAGGCAGTGACTGTCACTGAGGTACCTCTCACGATGACTGACGACTGGGCTCATTATGTAGATGGGCTTGCTTCACACAAATCGACTATTGAAAATTTTGAGCTCATACAAGTAACTTACTTGTATTTCAAGCCAATGCGAACGCATGCCAAAGGATTCTAGCGTAAGTATCTGGAACTTATACTAATGCGAATGCAATAATTGAATGGCATGGTACTCGAACCCTCAAAAGTTGAGGTTGGCTCCATTCTACCCATGTCACATGATTTACGAGCTAGTCTACTTCGGGGCGCAAAGGTACCTCTAGGCTGCTTCGGGTGGATCTCGACTGCCACTTCCAGCTTCTCTCTTGCTTGCTGTGACGGAGCTAAAGATAGATGTGGGCTTTCCTGTTCACTCTGCCGTCATTGCAAAAAACGCCAACCCTTCCTCGACTTCGCGACCTCGGATAGCGACGAAACATCTGAGATAACCCAGAATATTCAATATGGCGGACTCAACATACATCAAACCGGAGCCATATATCAAGCCCGATCCCGAAGCCATACCTGCCGCTCCTGTCGACGACGACGACCTATACGAAGATGCTGGCGATCTGGAGTTCTTCGACCAATTTGGCGATCAAGGCTCCTTCGGCCAGGCATATCTAGCACGCGTTCCGAAGGACCTGTGGGAAGCATGGGATAGCTTGCCGGATGACGCAGAAATCGAGATCGGCACCATGCGACAGTGGGATGTGGTTCGTCCAGATGGCAGCGTTGAGGTACTGTGACATACGCGACGCGACAAGGCTGGGTAGACGGTTGGACTGACTTTTCTCGCGCAGCATCGATTCAAAATGCTACTCAATTCCGACCGCGCCGAGCACCAGCTGATGCCGAAAGAATACGACTTGGAGATGGGCAAGGAGATCGCGCGTAGCACATTCGTTTTCACCGAGGAGGACCTACCTGGCTTCAAGGCAAAATCCAAGGCGCGAACCGACGCCGCAAACGCTGGCATTCCGGCTCGATTCCTGAAACCCAAGACGGAGAAGGTGGAGAAGAAGCCATTTGAGAAGGGTCGCAAATGGCAACCGTACTATCGCAAGGCGATTCCCAGTCAGTTTGATGCTCCCACCATAGTGCTGGCCAGCGGCTAATTCAACGCAGAGAAGACAAAGATTGCCGCTAGAATCCAGTACGAGCTGGCGTGCAAGCCAGTCGATAATGCCGAGAGCCAGGCAATTCTTCAACGGAAGCAAGTCGAGGCTCAGCGGCCCAAGCATACCCTGCAGATCATGGAACAGCGCGCAGCCAACAGCATTATTCACCATGGTTCTGCTGCTGCGGTTGAGAAGTTTGGCTCCTTCATTGTGAGTAGTACTCGATGGGAATTGGTCGATCCAGTACTAATAAAGAACAGAAAACGTCTGCGCCGACCAAGGCCACCAAGCCGAAGAAATCCGAAAACAGATCCGCCCGCATGTCGGAGGAACAACTGTTGGATGGTCTCATGGAGGCTTTCAGGAAGTACGAGTACTGGAAAATGTCGATCCTCAAGGCTAGATTCGACCAACCCGAGGCTTTCTTACGCCAGACATTGGAAAAGATCGCGGTACTTAACAGGTCTGGCATTCACGCCAACGAGTGGTCACTTCAAGAGCACTTGAAGAGCATGGCGTCCGGCGCCACCAACGAGACGGCACCGGAGGAAGCCGCCGC
The DNA here is from genome assembly GCF_030867785.1 of Colletotrichum acutatum. NCBI lineage: Eukaryota > Fungi > Ascomycota > Sordariomycetes > Glomerellales > Glomerellaceae > Colletotrichum > Colletotrichum acutatum. The sequence goes on along the minus strand of NW_026849044.1, from coordinate 107,407 downwards.
AGAGGACGACGATGACGAAGTGATTATGGAGGATGTCGTCTAGTGAACATTCACAATTATACACAGATCGGGCCACAGGACCCGCAGGGCATCGCAAGGCGTTTGGAAGGGCTTTTTTTTTCGCATGAAAAGTCTTGGATGGAGGTGGCTTTTACAGTTGGGGACTTTTTGATACCCCCTGGGACACCAGGTGAGGACACACGTGTCGAAGGGTTTGCATCTGTCCCTCCCATCACAGAACGATAGAGCAAAACAGAGAAAGCGATATGCACTCTAGCTGGGATACAGCAGATAGGGTCCAAGTCCGATGGTAGTAGCAACACAGTGTCCAGTATTCCAACTTTTGACATGAGCATAGTTGTCTTTCTTTCCTAATCCAACACCACTTGTGATCAAAGTGGGCAAGTGGGGAAGTGCACAGTCGTCACCACTCGACTTCATCGGCTTGGATCCAACTAAGCCAATTTTCCCGAACACAACGACAAGACCGCGCTTTGTCACGTGTTGCAAAAATGCCTCGAGATACTCCAAATCTCGTGTTGGACTTTGATGGTACCATTACGACAAAGGATACAATCGGCACATTGGCAGAAATCGGCCTCCAGTTCCAGCAGCAGCGCGGGGTCGATCTCTCTTCGAAATGGCAGCAAATCCTGCTAGATTACAGCAAAGACCATGCCGACCATGTGTCCACGTACATTCCTATCGCGGATGACAGATCCTCGCTCAAAGACGAGCTCGCCTTTTTGCGGGGTCTGAAGGAGGTTGAGATGCGATCAGTCCAGAGAGTTGAGAGCTCAGGTATCTTCCGAGGCATCAGCCGGGAACACCTTACGCTTGCTGGCGAAACTTGCCGAGAGGAAGGAAGGGTCAAGTTGAGGGATGGTTTTGCGGAGCTCTTGAAAGTTGCTAAAGAGAAGGGCTGGTCCGTCGCTGTAGTCTCCGTCAACTGGTCTAGATCATTCATTAAGGGTGTCCTCTCCGACTACCGCGTCGACATTGTCGCTAATGAGATCGAGTTGGACGGAAGCATCTCGGGACCGGAAGTTGAGGGCTCACCGACGGGCCAGCCGTCGCTGATGACGTGCGAGGATAAGCTGCGAGCCCTTCGAAGATTGGCAGCTTGGCGAGGAATAGAGGATTTTGGGACGCTGGTGTACTTTGGTGACTCCACCACAGATCTCGAGTGTCTTTTGGCAGCCCGAGGGGTTGTGATATCGTCCAATGCCGAGTCCAGTTTGATGAAGACTCTGAGAAGAATAGGATATCAAGTGCCAAAGGTGGAGGATGTTCGGGTGCCCGAAGGCATGGCATGGGCATCGACTTTTGTGGAGGTTCTCGAAAGTGAATACCTATCTATCAAGGAATCCACATAATAAATGTCTGGCCTTTTGAACAATGCTCGTCCCTCCTTTGGTCGTAAGAATGCCATGTTAGGCAGCGCTGCTGGCTCACGCCCTTTGTTCAGATATCCCGGTTGAGAACCGCACAAGAACTCGATCCCCTTTGTCGATTATAGTAGAGAACATCGATTAGAGGCCCGAGAAACATTCCCATGTCTAGAAACAACCGTAGTACTTCGAGATTCGATGTATGTTCGGCTTAGGCAGGTCACCTATGCTACATGGTCTGACGTCGAGCATATAAGCATGTCGAGGTTCGGGTCGAAGTTGTCATGCCAGACCTCTACCTCGACCACAAAACGACAGTAAGTTCAACCCTCCTCGACTTTCCCGCTTCCACTACTTTTTCATCTAGCAATCATGTGTTTCTACCGCGCCACCGTGTACGAGTGCAAGCACAGCGAACTCGGCAAAAAGGTTACAATCTGCAAATTGCAAAGGGACCTTTTCAAGTACACGGAACATACCACTAGTCACACATGCATCGAGCGTCGTGTACACTCGATGAACTGCGTCCGGAAGGCTGGAGTGTGTGACAAGTGCAAGCGTCTGGACACCCTCAAAGACCGCACGGCAGATGCGTTCAAGGGCCTACAGGACACGCTCCGAAAACGCAAGGTTGTCGATGACGATTCTGTGAGTGATGACACTAGGGCCCTCGAGACTTTTGAGGCTGTGAAAATCCCGAAGATTGGACTTGATTCGGATGATGATAGCAGCGCAGCTCACGAGATCTTTGAACTTATCCCGACTCCTAGGCTTGATATGACCCCTGACGAGCTTGATGATGAGGATGCTACTTCATCGAAGGGAGAGACTTTTGTGGCCTCCGAGATCTCGGAAACCTCTGAGACCCAAGACATGTCCGAGTCTTCCCATGAAACGGTCGAGACTATTGACACGAGCAAGAATGTCGGGGAAGATGCTGCTACAGGAAAACCGCTAGGCTCCTCTGTTTGAATTATCTGACGGCAGACTTTGAGATTTTCCATAAACCCAGTCAGAAGACATCCATGTGTTGCGCTGGTACGTCAGTTTTCATCTTGCTTAAGATAACGTTGTGTAGTTTCCCATATTCGATCTAGGGCGGAGTCAGGCGTTAATAAAAATACGTGGAGTTTCGCGTCACTGTGCCATCACTCAGTAAGTTGGTCTACTCTTTGATGCTTTTTTATGTAAAAGGCATCTGGTAATGTCGTGATGCATCGCGAGGAACTATTGAAGGCCTCAAGTGCCCAGCTTGAGCCGCACCTTGCCAGACATAAGTCGTTTCCCCATCTTTTGATATAAGAACCTGGGCCGAGGCTCAGACAAGGAGCCTTCACAGAAAGCAGATGGCCGGCATTAATGGTGGAAGTGAGTATGAAACCCCGACTTTAGTGTTTCATTATTTATAGACGTCAATTCCAGCTTCCAAATGGAAACAGATCAATTCTTTATGCGATAATCGGAAGAAACCCGGCGAGTGAAGACCTAAAGATGCATGTACGGAGTCAATTAGACTACGATATGTCAACACCACCATCACTGCGAAAGAGAACATAATGTAAACAACCTAGGGATCTTTTCTTTTTTTTAGATCGGAGAGATCGTATATAATGGGAGGCTAAGCTACGTATATTTCAACACCAGGACACTGTAGCTTGTGTGTGTTTTGCCTCCATAATGACCTGTATCGTCTGCACAGACTGGCGAGTTGAGCTACGCAAAGCGTTGGACATACCTCACGAGACTTTGCCACTTCTGACTAGGAATTCCGAGAGGTGGGAGTAGCGCGGACCACGACAGCGGAAAGAGGTAAGATCATACCTAGCTGCCATACACCGGGATTCGACTCCGAGATCCGGGCCCGATCCGGTCGAGTTACATCGGGATATACAAGGCCGCCTGACGTCTGGAATGCTCGGGGATCGCCACACCGGGGCTCAGATTCCTCGCCTTGTGTTAGTATTACTGCGGGTTGAACTCCAACGAACGCAATGCCAGCCACGCTTCACCCCTTGCGGGTTTTTACACAGTCGTAACTGAATCAAGAGCAATCACACAATACGAGAAACTTGTCAAGTCACGATGGCAGTATCGTAGCTATTGGCATGGCGTGGGCCTAGAGTCAGTTCCTCCTAGCAAGGCCTCGGCCAGAGCGGCGAAGCTGTCGAGGAAGAAAAGGCATCCGACGGCAAGAAGACTGGATGAGACAATCCAGACACGGCTGGGCCAGGTGTCAGGTCGCCTTTAGACGGGTTGCAATGCCAACAAGCGAGCAGGCTAGCCAAAGCACGCAAAGTATGGCAGAGATGTTTATGGGTGTACGGACTCGTGTGCGACCAAAACTCCCAGTTCTCGGTTTGGACGGAGTGGACTGCTGAGGTGCAGACATGGATGAGACCCGGTAGACTTCTCAGGGTCCTGATGGGCTTTGTTGTTCACAGGGGTTGTTGAGTAGGTCTGTATCAGTCGGACCAAGCGATACAAGTCATCCGATGGCACGAAGGGTTTGAGGCTGGAATAACCCCTTATATCCGCTCTCATACCGCAAAAAATCGTCACAATGTGCGTTGCTTCGAGACGGCTCAGACTGTCAAATGCCTATCGGTATAGGGGGCCTAGAAACGAGGTAGGTAAACTTGGCATAGAGTTGTCTCCATTCTAATGACGGACGAGCGCTGAAGATGATGAACACGAGGTGCATGATGCAGGCTTTGTTCTATGAGGTCAGGTGATTCACGGTGCCAGGCGATACGATGCAGAGAAGCCGGGGGCCGACCGAGGACGTTGGCGTTTGGTGTTTGGCGTTCTAGCCGTGAACATGGTGTATGATGCTGGAGCTGGAAAGGCCGTGCGTGGGTGAGGGTACGGCTAAGGAGGTTGAAGTTGAATGGCAGTGATGCATTTGGTGTGCCAGAATACGGAGCCATCATATAAGTATATAGATTTGCGGTCTGAGTGTTCCAAGTTGACGGTCAAACGGTCCAGGAGCTCTCCTGGCGGAGAGCAAGCCACTGGAAACGTATCTCGGCGAGAACGAGTTTTGTAGCAGCTGGTAAGCGAAGTAGTAGCAGCTGCGCAAACGCCGCATAGTTCGGATGGGACTTGTTGAACAGAGTAACGCGGCTCTGGCTCTGATGAGATCATTAATTTCTGCACGCTGGGAGTGCATACTATAGTGCAGAGCAATATGGATGAGGGTAGGGGCCTTGAACAGCAGGTGGCATGACAGAGGCAGTGGTGTCCTTGGAGATACAGATAGCGTTGCACCCGAGTCTGGATCACAACGACATCTCGGGCGATCCAGAGTCGACTTTTCCATCAAGTTGTCATCGAGTATACTGATACCTCGTAAATCGTAGAGGAGAAAGAATGCTCTTACGTCCAGACAGCATTGGTGAACAGGCTAGGGTTGGGGTAAGTGATTGTTCACCTATATTCCTTGGCTTCTCTGCAGGTACCTGGGCTCTGCACAGGAGTTCCCGGCTCCGTCCGGGCGCTCGGCAAGGCAGAAAGACCTGTTCGAGGAGAGGAGAGGAGAGACCAGGCGTGTTTCGTTCCCATTGACGAGCTATTGGCACTGAGAAGGGGAAGCTGACATATTGAATATTTGAACCCGGGGTTTGAGGCGCCCCCGTCGGCTGTAGGGACCAACTGATTAGCAGTTTTGCCAGGAGATGTACTCGTAGAGAGACTTGAATATAGACTGAGTCCAACGGAAGTCTCAAGCCTCGATCAAACAGTACGAATGATGCCCTCGGATCGTGGAATCTGGATAGGACCTATAGGTACTCCGTCATGGTAAAGAGGATCTACGGCTACCTTCCACAGCACCCAAGCACCCAATGCCATTGTGGAGGGAGAGGAGAGTTTCTGTGCAAGGCGCTGTGTTTCTTTGGCAAGGTGCACTTTACGGTAGGAACCAATGGCAACCTGCCTTAATTGCTTAGGCGAGCGTTTACGTAAACCTACTCTTCACACTAACGACGTGCATGCATGCACTTTACCTCGAGGGAAGGCACCCCAGATGTTGTACCTGCCTTACCTTCCAGATTTGATCTGATTCAGGTACCAACGTACCGCATGTGGCTCAACTCTCAAGCGCTAAGGCAATAGGCAGGAATCTCATAATTATAATCACCGAGAGCCCTTGAAATTCTGGTGTTGTTTGTGATTCGAATCTTGGAAGCCCAGTAAGTCTCCAAACGCAGAGCTGTGCACAACATTCGGACAAAACGGATACGGAAAAGGCATCAGAATTTGGTCGTCACGGGTCACCCTGGAGGTCAGGAGGTACGTTGCGGAGCAGGTTGACGGGAGTGAAGCAAATTGCGCCAACTGGCAACTGCTTGTAAAGTGGGACACAGGGGGGAAAGGAGGAGATGCAACTTGCAAGTGGAAGGCTGCTTGCACCCCGCATCCGCGTGCGCGCAGCACACGGATATCAATCAGGGTCTGGCGGCATCGCCGCGCCGGCCCTCTATTCGCAGGAAAAAAAAAGGGCATGGAGAGTGGAGGACAAGGTATAAGTTGTGGACTCAGGCTGGGCCGGGTGCCGCCGCATCCACTTGGAGCATTGCAGTAATATACCGTCCAGTCCTGCATGCTCAAGGCAGTGTCTGCGTGGTATATGTTTCTCATGCTGTGCCATGAGAGATATACAGAAATAGGAATTGTGCTGACGACAGACTACAGATGAGACAGACTCTGTACTTACTGTGCGGTGCTGTAAGATGAATACCTAGCAAAGGTAGATACATGGCAAGGTACCGAGTACGGTGCATGACAAGCACACAAGCATCTGACAATCCCAGTCCCCTGCAGCAGCGCTTGCTGTTGATCGTGACCAAATGGTTCGCGGTGGCGGGCGCCGCCCTGAGGGGTCTGAGTCTTGACTCTGCAGTACGAATACCAACCAATGTGCCAGTCAAGTATGTATTCAGCTAAGCTTGCTAACCTGAGGTACGGGTAAAGTCAATCTGAGGGACTCGACGAGTTTGGGTGCCCATTGTGCTGTATTCCTGCTGGTGTGCTGCATAAGGTATCAAGTCCACCTCAATCTTCTTTCATCTTCAGCGCCTCTCATCTCTTATTAAGGGTCGCCTGCCAGAAGGAAATCCCCCTCCCAACATCCACTCGTCCCCGACACAACAAACAACCTGTGAACGTCAAGTAGATTGCTAATACAAGCCAGGGGAAGGAAACAGCAAGAAGCGGTCCGACACAGACAGACAAAGAGCCATGTGTAATATGCGGCGTGCAGTGTGCAGCGTGCAGCGTGCAGCAGCGGTTTGCCGATGGCCTAAAGGATGGCGCCCGCCCCCCTCCTTCGCTTCATTACCCTACGCAGTAAGGCACCTTACCAATACAGCTTACTCCTGAGCCCTGGGCCCAAGTTCTCGGTGGTGCTGGACGTGCCCCAAGTCCCCTAAACCGATTAGATACCGGTACTCCCCATACTGGGCTCAGTAGGGTAAAGTGCCTTGGGTGCCAACCGTGCCTTAGTAACCCACCCCCACCCCCTTTCCTCATGGCTTAATGTATACATCTCCACTGCAATTGACAGAGAATACCTTCCAAATGTATTCCGTGCTCACCACATTACCATGTATCTCGCACCTCCTCGGGTACTTGCCTAGGCTCCTAACCAGTGCATTGCTTTACAAACTCCCTCTCTGCCTTCCATCTCCCGCCTCTCCGCCTCCAGCATCCGCGTCCGTCCTCTCTCGTATATCTCCGGGCCTGCTATGGGCACCCCCGGCTACCCTCCCGTCCCTGCCCATCTTCCCTCCTTCAGAATCAGGACCCCTTCGTCAGCCGCCCAGGGCCCTTCTTCTCATTTGCAACCCGGAATGCGTGACTCTGCTTGACACCACCGCCTTTTTATCCTCCATATCGCTGCCCTTCTGCCCATCTTCTCGCCTATTCGTCGTGCCTTGTTTATTTGTCTCGTCTCTCTGCTCCTGTCCTGTCGTTGCTGCAGTTGCACCTCCGCTCCTACCGATTCCACCGACTCTCGCCCTCTGCCTTCCTCAACTTCATTCCTCTCTTTCCCTCCCTCCCACCAGTCCTCCTCGCTCTCCTGCAAACGACACCGCTGGAGAACAAACGGCTCTTTTCTCTCCTCAACGCCCAACCTGACGCCAAAAGTCTGAATCGATCCAGAAGTCGATGCCGTTTCCAAGTACGGCCTGCAACTGATTCGTCCGACCGGTCATCGCGCCGAGCTCTAGTTGTTACCCCTCGAGACAACCGCCCTCGGAAACTCGTGCAACCTTCACAACGAGAAAGGAACCGATTTCCTCCGCAGCGTACAGGCACAGTTCCCCGCAGCTAATGTCGCCCTCGCCAGCCTGGCACATCGGACTGTCCGACATTCAACATGGAGCCCGTTCCCGAGACTGAGAGAATGGAGGAGTTCCGATCCTCACCACTTCCCTCGCTCCGTATACAGAACCCGACATTACTGCCTCCTGCCGTCGCCGAGCCTGAACCTTTGCGAAAGCCCCCGACTCTCCGCCGCCAGACCGATCCCAGTCCCACTTCTCCGACTGCGCCGTCTTGGACCTTTACCCCTCTGCCCTACCGACCACGTACTACCTCGCCCTTGTCCGGTCACCACACGAGATCCAGGTCAGCGGCGAGTTTGGCCCCTCCCATGTCTCGTACCCAGTCTATGCCTGGCGTCAATGGCGCCGGTCATATCCTTTTCTCCCCTCAACTCCGCCCTGCCAGTCCTTCCGGGTCGCCCGCCCGCGTGCGAACACCACGGAAGCCCGTCGACGAGGCATTCCCGACTTCACCTATTCGCGCCTCCGCCTTAGATCCCGATCGACAGACTGCAGAGCGACACAGTTCTCCAAACCTCATTGGAACGACGCCCTCTATGGTCCTGCCCCGACATCGCCGCCCTTCCTCACCATTGAGGAACCCTGGTTCCGCCAGCACTCCCTCATTCGCGATGCCTACCACGCCTACGTATACATCTGCATCGTCTTCACCATCGCTACGAGGATATGACTCCTTCTCACACGGTTACGGGGCCTCTGCCTCATTTCCCTCCTCGTCAGTGCCGTCAACCCCGACATCTACAAGATCGAGAAGCCCAAGCATTTCTAGTCTTGAAACTATACCAGACTCGCCTGATGCGGAGGAGGCAGCTATGGAGGCAGAGAGGATTGCCCAATTGAAGGCTGCCGCAGACGCCGCAGAAAATGGCGATGCCAGTGAGGTGAAGGGCAAGAGCGGTCTAGACGCGCCCTTGCGTGGAAGAACGTTGGGAGGGTTTGGATCGAGAGACAAGCGCAAACGCTGGAGTGTGTGTGGCGCTGAACGACGACAAGATCTCGACTTGGAGACGATTTGGGAAGACTGAGAGTCTGGAGACCTCGGAACAGAACGTACATTGCAAGTACGGACGACAGTGAGGCGGACGTGGACCGAGAAATACCTCAAAGGCTGGAGCAAAGCAAATCGTTTTGAGGTCTGCAATGGCGTACGATTCCCGACACTCATTTGTGCCGAGTGTCTGGATTTCTTTGCACTGCATTTAGCATCGACAAGGTTATGGGCATGGCGGCGTTCAGTGAACTCCTTCTGATACCCTACACTGCATTTCAACTCTCAAAGGGCATGACGAAAAGATTGTAATCATATCTGGTTTCTGTACTTTACTACAGATGGGGGCTTTTACTCCCTTCCGGCGGGACTCGACCGTCCACTTCGAGAAATGGCGTAGGAGGTCTGCTTGTTAATGAAATATACCACATTCATGAACTTTCTTCTCCCTTTTTGAGGCGTCTTGCCGACAATCCGTTGTGTTCTGATGTTTTTGCTCATTGCGACGATGTCTTAGCCGTGGTCGCTTGAAAGGGTTGAAAACCCCCCCCTTGCGTAATACTATCATCCCCCCTCCCACTTCTTCAGGACCCGACTCTCAATAGACAGCACCCATAGTCTTCCCTCTATTCTTGAGCCCTCCACACTTTAAGGGAACCAAGGGCTCGAAGCCTCCTGCGATGGGGATCATGCAACTCCCTGAAGATCTGAGCGACGACAGCGACAGTGTATAAAGAAGGCGATGGCTTACACTCCAATGGTCTCGGTGTATCAGGCAACTCATCATCCATTCAGCTTGACACACTACCCTACAGGAATTGTTGTTCTGACTACTCATTACTTCAGCCTTTCGGTGTCTTCCTATCGCTGTCCAGATCATTCCTCAACGCCATGCAGCAAAGTCTCTTCTTGGGCATCACCGCCCTTCTCCTCGGAAATGCGGTAGCGGCTCCGAAAAGTTCAGACGAACGGGTGAGATTGACAGGAAACTCAAATCGAATCTGACAGGATGGGCAAATTGCTAACAAAAGTGAAAATCAGGTTGTCGCCCACATCGTCCGAGGCCCAGACTCCCGACCGGACCTAGAATCGGGCGAATGGGTTCGTCCCATCGCCGCCCGGGGCCGCTCCCGATTCCACTTCAACGGCACCTCCAACGGGACTTCGTCTGCCGTCGGCACGGGCACCGCCGCGGGGACCGCCAGCAGCACTCACTACACGCTCTCGTACAACACCTCGTCCACTGCTTCCGCATCCTCCTCGTCGTTCCACGCTTCTGGATGTCCGGAGAGTGTCACCACCTCCTTCACCACGGTGGATGTGACGTTTTACATCACGGCGACGACTTCGTATGGCGGCAACTTGACGTCGTCAAGAGGCACCGGCACAGCCTACCTGCCTTCGTCTTCGTCTTCGCTGTCTGTCAACTCTACCAGCTCGAGAGCAGCATGGAACACCACCTCTTCGACTTCCGTGATCCTCTCGACCGGCTACACTTTGCCCGTCAACTCAACAACCGTTTCTTCCGTGGCTCCTTCCGAGTCTCCCTGTCCTGACGACACAGCCAGCACTCACCAGCCGTACCCCAACATCACGTCACCATACTCCAGCTCGTCCTTGACGACGGGATATTCAGATGGAACCGTCACCTCTGTACCCGTCTGGCACAACACCACCACGCCTGCGGCCCCTTCTCAGACAACCGAGCCTTGTGACGATGGCATGAGCTCTAATTCCGCATACATCAACTCAACCTCGACGGCGTTCAGCAGCCAGCTCAACTCCACGGCGCCGTGGTCCACCAAGACATCAACCAGCGCCGCCGTAGAGACACCCTGCGACGACGAGACCAGCACCTCCAGCATGCCCCTTGCCAACTCGACTACGACGTACACTCTCTCCACAAAGACTCAAAATGGAACATATACCCAGTCAGCCACCACCCCGGCCAGCGCCACGACCGAGCCATGCGACGACGAGACCACCTCCAGCGCCTCGGTAGCCCCAACATCGTCCAGCTGGACAACACAGACGCCCGACGTGACACCCTTCCTCCCCAACACCACTAGCAGCATCGTCGCATCCACCGCCCAGGCGACGACGGCATTCTCCTCCATCATCCCGACGGAAAGCTGCGTCATCGACACCTCCATGGCACCCATAACCACCGCCTCGTTGACCACGGTCCCTACCTCGACGACAATCCCGACAAAGACGGTGTGCCAAAACGACGCGCCGACGGGCAAGCCAATGCCAGGTAACAACCACTGCGGCGTCCACGGCTTGCCGGTAGGCAACTACTTCTTGGCTCGCTTCGTCAACAACGCCCCTAACGTACCTGTGACCCTCGAGGGCTGCTACCAATTCTGTGCCGTAAGTTGATTATACTCCCTCCTCCCCCCCCCCCCCCCAAAAAAAAAATACTCTAAGCCCAGCATTGCTGACAAGACTCCTCACTCACAGAGCGTCATGAACACCACCGACGGCTGCAAGTCGTACCGTTTCTACCCCGAAAAGGGTCTCAATGTCCCGCGGTGCGACCTGTACGGCAGCACCGTCGCTTACGCGCTGGACTCCATCGACAACGACCACCCTGATCTGTGGTTCGATCTCACTTGCGGCTCACCGTCCAGTGAGCAGTGGGCGCACCTTCCAGGTATTGAGCGTCTTCACGAGCTCGGCCTGGTGAGGTAGATAGATACCTTATTGAACGGCGACTGAGGCGGCTTGTGCCTAAAATTGAACATACGAAATACGAAGGATGCTGTTAAGCATCGTAATACAACCAGAGAAGTATAATAGGGGGTTTCCACAAGATGGAGTGGCAATATGGAGAACAACTCATAGTAGTGCATAATAGTATAATCAAAAAAGGGTTCATTATTCGTACTTGTTGTCATGGCTTTTTTCCTTCTTCATAATTTGCCATATGGCAGCCCGTCATGAAGGTCTAGTCAAAGGGTATCCGCCGCAGATTATCGCGGGCCCCCCTCTTCCTCATCTCTTGAGCAGCAGCGACACTGCTAGGGACCTTGATGCCGCAGCAATCACCCCATCCGACGTGTTGATGCTTATGCTTGCTCACGTTCCCCGGGTTAATCTCGCCGCTTTCCTCTTCGTGCTCTTCGTCGCCTAGCTCAAAGTCCTGCTCTGTGCTCATCCCATCTACTGCTGAGATGAGTGAACCGAACAGAAAGTGTTGCATGACCGGCAGTTTCCTCAAAACCTCGGCGACGAACATTCGGCGCATACCCCCCTCCACCTTGGTCCATGACTTGGAAGCTGAGATATCGTCCAACATGGGGCTGTGCCATCGTAGACCCTTGACCGTTTTCGTATCGTTGACGAAGTTGACCTGACCAAGGTAGAGATAATCGTGACTGAATTCCTCTAGTGTGAGGTCTTGGTGGATCGCCAATGGTGTGATGAATGGGTGGTGCAGAAGCTGCGAGGCGCCAAATAGAAATGGGAGAAACTGGTAGTCATCCAAGCCCCATACGCCGTGTGAGCCAGCGGGTTCCAGATAGTACGTCAACTGGACGTTACGCATGACCTGCAGGTACCGCTCAAAAACCCTGAGGACCAATGGTCGGAAGTCGTCCTTAGTGACGATTCGGAGTTGGTAAAGGCATAGAAGCCACATGATGAAGTTGAGCTCATGCCCTGATCCATAGTCTATACGCTGCCTGTTGCCAAAGGAATGCTCCAGATAGACCAATACCTCAGTGTTTGCGGCCTCGCCGACGCCCAACCCCGTCTGCCAAGCCGCTGCCTTCTCTTTCACCAGGTCTAGGAACGTCCGGAAGGCCTTGTTTCCAAAGCGCGAGCCCTCTTGATCGTCGGGTGGAGCCTCTTTCACAAATCCATCTACTTCGTCGAGTATGGCGAGGATCGATCGTATCGCAGGGCCGAGTTTGCTATCTTCAACGGCGGAGCGGGGTGTATCTTCGACGGACTCGGAGAGGCCAAAAACGAAAGCTAGAATTAGAGTGTATGTTGGAGACGACAGAAAAAGCTCGTGGTCTTTCTGGGAAAGGATCCGTCTCGAGGGAGTCTTGTATTCGTGGTCATCGAGGCCTAGTGGTGCAGGCAGCGTGGGTGTCTCGGGACGTGGCGTTGGGTTGGAGGGAGTTGGTCGACGTCGGCGGGGTTCTAGTTTGGGAATCTTATTACTCAAGGTAGGCACGGCTGTCGTGCCGGCATGCGTTGCAGTATCTACTGAAGCCATGACGGAGGGTACGAAAGGTCGAGAACAGGTATCCAGTGATAAAGGGATGGTTGTGCAACCAAGTTTGATGGAATATTGAATGATGTTGAAGTCAAAGTAAAGCTTAGAAAGCTCGGAGTGCTGCGTACCTACGTACATACATGCCTGGTCAATGAAGCAGCCCCCCCACCTAAGGTACTTAAGGTACGGATACAGGACGTGCCTGCCGACGCAGATCTTGATTACAATTGGTCTGCTGTTGGGAACTTTGCCTTGTGACAGGTACGTACCTGTGGCTTGCCAACTTCATCCTAATTTTTCCTCCCGGAAGTTGCTTGAGGCAGGATATTCAAGTCGCTGTTGTACGAATTTCGCACTCGCTTTTCGAGCACATCTCAAGGGAGAAATCCTAACTCATCAGTCCACTCCCTTGTCCTTATTTGCCAACATTTCCGCATCATCGTTCGCCATGACTCTCAATTCGAACCCCCAGGCCCGCATCTCACATCTGCCACGAGCAGATGGTTCGGCAACGTTTTCAAGGGGCGGCTATTGCGTGGTTGCGGCCGTCAATGGGCCGATTGAGGTCCAACGACGAGACGAAAACCCCTTCGAATCTGTCGTTGATGTTGTCGTACGACCTGCTGCAGGGGTTGGAGGTCAGACTATCCTTTTTCTGGCACCGTGTGGTCAATTTTGCTCACAATCGTGACGACTATTTAGGTACTGGAGAACGCCAGCTCGAGAACATTTTGCGGTCAGCTCTTCGCCAGCTGATTCCCGTGAAAAACTTCCCTCGATGTCTCATTCAGGTCACGCTTCAGGTAACCGAGACGCCGCAGAATGACTATGCAAACAGCAAAGTAGTACAAGCTCAGTCTGTAAGTGAAGAAGCCCATCTCAGATATCTCAAAGCCACCGCCTGATGTCACATATGGAGTAAAGCTGCTGACTATCCTACTTTATTAAAGAGTCTGCCTCTGCTACCGGCTCTCTTTCACAGTGCCATCTTGGCTTTGCTATCGGCTGCTGTGCCTTTGAAGGCTATTGCCACATGTGCCACATTGGCCGTCGTCGAGAATGGTGATAAGATCATCGTTGACCCGTCTCCTCTGGAGATTGACCAGTCAAAATCGCTCCACGTTGTCATCTTCACGTCCCAGAACGACCTTCTGTTGTTGGAGAGTGAGGGGACTTTCTCTATGGCCGATTGGGATGAAGTGATCAATAAAGGTCAATCAGTGTGCAGCCAGATCCGTCAAGCGGAGCTAGGTGCGGCCATGGACGACGACAGCCAAGACGCGACCGACATGCAGCAGTTCATCCGAACCGTCATGGAATCGAAGACAGCGTAAAATCTGCCCATCAATCGAAGTATACAGGGTCTTGGAACCGCCGAGCAACAACCCAGGCGCGGGTGATGCCTTATTCAGGAGTTCTAGTGAAGGAGAGATATCGATACTGGTCTAATGCAGTCGATGATGAAAAGCATGATACCAACGAAGAACGCGCGGCATCGACGTCTAGGCATCGGGGATCACGCCCTTGTTCCAAAAGGGATGGTCTGGATTGGTTCACTCAGTTATCAACGGTGAGAACGACAGACTGGGGAGTGTCGAAACGAGACGGCCGATGGTGTGGCAAGACGAATTATCATGAGGTTTAATCAGGGGGAGAGCAACTACGACGGCACCTGGAAACAGTGTTGAAGCTGGGAGCCGGGAACCGGCTCGGCAATGGGCCTCTTCACAGGCTATCACTTATCACAAAATTCAGAAGCAGTAGCAACATGACACGGAAGACAAGGGCCAGAAAGCTATCCTGCGGCCGATGTTGGAAAAGTACCTCGTACCTGGATCAGGTCGCATATCAAAGTCCAGGAAAGTGGGTTGGTTGCTCTCGACGGCGTTGTTTGGCCTGTTTGAAGGTTGATGAAAATGCGGCGTGAGGCGGTGTTTCAGCTCAATCTCAGGGGTCCTGAAGCGGGCAGGGGCACGGAGAAACCTGCGACAATGACAGGCCCCAAGGTTAGGAGCTACCGGGTGTTTCTGACCAGGACGTCTCCCGTCACGGTGTTAACTTTGACGCTCTCCCGCCTGCGGAGGAAACTGGAAACGGCTCCGTGGCCGTCTGTCGTGGGAGGGAGGATTAGGTGTCTTGCCTTTCTGCATCGGTCGGCACTGGAAAATGGTGTCATTTTACCGTGGGTGGAGTCTCTCCTGTTTTACCTGGCGCAAGCTACCTTAGATGCCCAGGCCTTCAGATACCCTTAGTAGAAATTCTGTTATCCCGAGAAGATCTCCCAGGTTTATCGAGTCCCTTCGTGCCTGAGATGGCGACGCCAAAGTATCATTCACGCAATACTCCGTAATCTGGGTATGAAATGAGGTGACCAATGAGTTGTAGCCGCCAAGAGCCGCAGTTAGGTACACCACATGAAGCGGCATGGTATTAGATTGATTTTGCTCGAGGTGGCTTCGGGCCAGTTTAAGCATAATTGATGTTGGTATGTAAGTAGGGGCGGAATGCGGTTATATTCACGTCCCATCTCCCGGAGCAGCTCTACTTTCCTCCTATGAACTGCCTTATTTGCAGAAGCTCAAAGGCATGATCTTGGACTCTTGTCTTGCATCTTCATTGGCCTCCAGTAAGCAAAAGGAGCGAGTTTTATCGTTGCGTATGCATGTGTTCCAGCTCAGTGGATCCGGGCCTGTGACCGCTGTTCCGCTTAGGAGTTTGGGCGAAGGCAGCGCCGCAGAGCTTCTAGAACGTCGTGCCAGGAAGGCAAAGGTAGAGATACTTTGACTTATCAGGGAGGAATTTTCTCTACATGGTGTGATAACAGAGTTTTGGGGTGTACCAAACGCACGTGTTATCCAGTAACATAGGCCGGGTAACCGCCAGTCAAGGAGGTTCATGTACATGCAAAGAAATAAGGTAGGAAGCGTAATGTGGTGAAGTACCTTAGGTAGCTCACCTAGTCCGTGGCGGGCCAAAAAGCGGGCGGTGTTTGATCCGCATTAAGTCCAAACCAGCTCGACTCCTCCTTCCTTCTCCATGCAACGCTGATGATAACAACAACAAGAAGAACAACGGCGACGACCTTGGAACATGGGATTTTGCAACAACAGCAGTACGGGAGGTGGATTGTTGTCGAAAGCAGCACAGCCCTCATTCGTATACTCTCCAGGTTCCCACAGACAACTGACGGCAAGCTCCATCTGACATGTCTCTGATTATCTGATATAACCTAGGACCTCTACTATTTGTTGAGCACATCAGTGCTGGTCCAATGTCACCTTGGCTAAGACATCTCGAGGTAAGGTTCGTTCCGAGGAAAGTCTTGGCTATCGGTTCTGCTTATGTACAACTGACCGATTCTTGTCGTTGCATCCCCCACTTCACTCACTCACCTCGCTGGCGGTTGTCGTACTACCGGATGGGACGCTCCAGATCTGCAAAAAGGTTTTCTTTCTGGAGTCTGTCAAGCCATGATCTTCTCCCGCCCTTTCAGCTATTGGATGTCTCGGCGCTCCCCAAAGGTAATCGAGCCGTCCAGCAGCAATCGGGCTACCTCGGACGACAGCCTCGATCTGCAGATATCACACACACACCTACCTACCAATGACCCTTGCTTCCTCTCTTCCTCGACATATCTCGCTGTCATCGGTGGATCACTGTTGCCGTCTCGGGAAGCCTAGGACCGCCCAAGCCGAGCAGCAGCAGAGAGTCAAGGCTCACGTCCTCGAAACACACTGGCATAATGCAGTCCATCACTGGAAGAGGATCTACCTAGAATTTGCCCCTCGCTCAGGAACAGGACACAGGCCAAGTTGCGGCCTGCGTCTTCCAGCGGAAAGTTGAGGCCAGACCCGGCGGCGGATACACACACACACACACACATGCACACATGCACACGCACATGAAAGAAATCTCGCATGCCGTACCTTACTCGACTACAAACGAGTGATTCAGGAGAGAGTCAGAAGAGTTGTTGCCGCCAGAATTTGTGTACGGTGGTATGGGATATGGGGAAAGACTTGTCATTTGAGACGACGGGAAACGGACAGAATCGTTGTTTCGCCTCCGACCACCCCGGCCTAGTGGTGTCCCAGACAAAAGAGTGAGACTGCACAAGCACCGGTTGATCAGGGCAGAGCAGAGACCAGATTGAAGCTGCATGGCTCTTTGATTCCTACGCATTGCGCGGATACCTAGCCTCTGTCCAGTCGATAGCCACGGTTTTTGGTGTCATCACAATAGCCACCGGACCATCTATTGTGGCTGTCGCACTACCGTACGGGCATGCTTCCCATGCTGCCCCAGTATCGTGACCGCATGAACTGCTCCTGTCATTGGATCCAGCGAGCGCTTGCTATTGTTACCGCTTGTTGGAGAGAGTTCCACGTTGCCCGTTGTCTGGCCTATGGTGTTGATTCTTCTCATTATCGTAACAGAAAGTGGACAGCTCCAGTCAAACGCCTCCGACAGATAGAGTCGCGCACAGATCTGAGGCGACTCGATGGCTGGATGTCGGACTGCCCGGTCTTTCTTACACGCGGTGGGTGATCATCGATGCTACTACACGTGTACAACAGATAGGATCAAAAAGTCCAGACAAGAGCTGATCATAGCAGACCAAGGGTAACAACAATAACAACAACAATCGGTAAAGAGAGAAGGGCCTCTCTCGTCTCGTCCGTTGACTAAAGGAACACAGGCTCGAGTTGCAGAGTATTCGGTACCGTCACAAGTGCGACATTTGTGGCGACCCGAGCGGGTACACGATACACTTGGTGTCCCGTCTCCTGTTGCCTCTCCTGGACGTTGCCCGCAGCTGCAAAAGGGGATGCTGTGCGTGAGGTGCGGCGTGCGGCGTGCGGCGTGCCTGTCAAGACACGGCAGCATCTGGCTCCAGGGCGCCGGAAAGGTAGACAGTACAGTAGTGTAAGGTAAGGTACCTGCTCTACTGCCTATCCATGGACCAGACGTATGTACGCAATACGGGCTATAGGTATCCGTCTCTGTACAGCAGGTAGCCCTCTCGGTATTGGCGCACCACGATCCAACGGGCCTGCATTGGCTGGGGACTGGGGACCAGAAGACGTTCCCGGCCCACCAGGGGGGTCTGCCAATGTCATGCCGCCCCTTGTTGGTCTCCCTTGCCCTCCATAGAACCTGGCTTTGCAGAAGAGGTTAGAGGAAGAGACGTTTGACTGGGGACCGCTAGGGATATGGACGGGGAGTACGTATCGACGTTTTACCATTCGCCGCACCTTGCTTGCTTTGCATCCTTTCGCTGGCTGGCTCTTACACCCGTTGACTTCATCACAAGCCCGATCTTTTTGAGCAACCAGTCCTATCTCTGGGTCTACACGTGTATCCGTAGCATATGGATGCATCGTAACGTGCCTACATTAGTTACGACTACGGATACACCAAGCCACTATCGGATAGGGTCCGTAGATACGTATCTGTGCCCCAGGCCACCGATTGTCCGGCCTCCTGGCAGCAGGATGATGCATGCAACATGGCAGGCGCGTACTGCGGGTGCTGAACCTTTGAAGTTTGGAGGCTGCCAAAGATGATAGTAACACGGTTAAGGATATGGGTCATGGATGTAGCTAAGGAGGAGCAGGGTATTCGTAGTTCGTAACTTCGAACGGATACAGTCCAACAACATGGCCAGGGCGAAGAGAAGAACAAGGTAATAGGTTATGGATCAGGATTGGGGGGCACAGGTACCGAGAGGGAACAGAAGATTGGCTTCTTGATATCCGTACCTTAGACCACCTGAAGACGGAGTAGGGATACCTCGTGAAGAAAAGTCAAGTGGATCATCCTCAGCCCAGAGCAAAGTAGCAGAACAGGGTGCTTGAGCTTGGGCGTTATGGCGGGAGCGCCCTTTGTCGCATCACATCCATCCTGCTGCTCGATTCGATCGACATCAGACTGAAAACAATAGGAATGGAGGGGGAAGGGGGTAGGTAAGGGGAGGAGAGGGGAGGAATGTCTATTGTGACCTAGAATATTAAAGCTCCTGCACTGCTGGGACGAATCTTGAACTGGCCTCCCCTCTGTTCTCTTGTCAGTCAGTCTGGTCACTCTCTTATTTCGTCTTCGTTTGGTTTATCGCTCTTCTTCTTCTCCTTCTTCTTCTTCTTCCTTCTCCTTCTCTACCGCCACAACCTCCTCCTCCTCTCCCCACCCTGGTTCCTTTCGAAGCAGAGCTCCGGTAGTTCTAGCAATTACCTCGGCCGCTACGTCTCTTGGGGCATTGTTCATAATTCTTTACTTGCCTGCATCGTCTCGCCTCGTCTTTGCATCAGATACCTTGTGTGTGCACTGCATTGCAATCATACCCCTTTTCACTTAATTACCTTGTTGCGGCTGCTGGCTTTTCATCGTTTCCTATTCGATCGCCTTCGGTATCACACTTTCGACTCGGCTCAGCTCTCATCATCCTCAACCTCCAAGACGCCCCATCCGGACTACCAAGAACCGACCTGCCAGACCAGTAGTTCATCGCTCAGGTTCTAGTTAGTCGTCACACCCGACTGCGACATTGTCAGACAAATCAGCAGTCATCAGCCTGGTTTAGTTATCCGTCCCGAGGCGGCAATTCGACACAATTTAGCGTCATTCGTTCCATCCGAGGTCCCGTCACACCCGAGTCACAACTCTGCAGGAAGCGTCCAGCTTACCTGCACATCGACCTGCATCTCTGGAGGGTGCGCTTCAGAACAAAAGAAGACAGACAGACAGATTCTCTGAGCATAGAGCCTAGAGTTACGACTGCCGTTCTCAGTAAGGTTGCCAGGTTACCAAGCTTGCGAAAGAACCGACTATCTCCATTTGGACACTGTTCTGAATCTGTGTACCACCCGACATTAGAGACGTTCTGAACACTTGTACGAGTTTGCGGTAAACTCGTCCAGTACGGATACACGTTCCATCACACAAGCAAAGGTCGTTCAATCGCGGCCTAACACAAGGATCTACACGGCAACAACGCCCATCAGTACTTGATCGAGACCCATCGGCGTCGGTGGTCCGTAAGGTCCGGTTGTTGACTCCCAGGTTCCATTTCCTTGGAGTCTAGAAAGTTGCTTCGTTGACCTCCTTTTGTGTGTGGTCTCCACGTTGCAGTAGGGACAGTACTTGGGTACTTGCTACTTCTCGGTTCGCCAGTAGTCAGTTGTGTCTGCTATTACCGCTTGGTGTTCGAACTTCGCTCGGCCTTAGCGGAGAACAGGTCCCTGCCACCACCCGACCCCCTGCCCGCTTCCACGGTTCGCCTACCAAGTCAGGAGTACCTACCTTACGGTACCCGTGCCTTGCACCACATTACCTCACAGAGAAAGGTACCTAGGTTTTCTGCCGTGCAGCCCAGGCCCCCGGAAGGTGCTATTATTACTCTTTCGTCACTGCTGCTGCATTATTTTTTGCGACAATTAATTACCACCTAGCCGTCCATCGCTTACTTTCCGGCCACTCGCCCACCTCAACTCAACTCACCTTGGATCGGTTCGCGCGGTACAGAGTACTTCGCTCCTCCATCCATCACACCCATCCCCGATCCTCATCCACATCTCCCTCACTTTCCACACCCCGTCGGCGGAGATACGGCAGTGCCACTATTCTTAACCATGTCGGGCTTCGTCTCCTCGCCCACCGCCCTGCACCCCGCCCTCAGTAATCCGAATCCGCTTCCGCCGCCAGCGCCATTGTCACTGCAACAGCACCAGCCGTCCGCGTTGCCGTCCTCGTCGCCCTCTTCCGACCCCCATGGAGTTAAAACCTCGCTTTCCGACCGCCCCAAAAGCTCCAGTGCCAGTGTCAGCACCACCACCGTCCACGACCGACCTCTCTCTTCTTCCGCCTCCACCTCCAACTCTGTCTCCCATCTTCACTCGCACTCACACTCACTGTCACTGCATCGCAATGCTGGTCCGGTAGCAGAGGAGGAACCCTATGCTTGCGCCGAAGCCGGATTTCCTGCTACAGCTGCTGCAACACAAAACCCCTCGTCCTCGATAAGAAGAAGCTCCCTATCAATAACCTCTACCGCCGCCTATCCCGAGCTGCTCCCGCCTCCTCTGTCCAAGTCCACCAACGCCAACGCCAGCGCTGCCGCCCATCCTTCCAAGGGCCATCGCCGCGCACCTTCCCACGAAGTTCCCCGCCAAACTATTATGAAAGCCTTGGCTTCGGTTGTTCGCAGAAATAAACCCGAAGCCCTCTCACTTACCGGCATGTTGTCCCAACAAGGCGGTTGCGACAACCGCCCCGCCACTGCTTCGTCCCAGAAGCTGGCCGACGCCTTGAACGAGCTGGCCAACCGGAGCATGACCCCCACCACGGCCCTGCCCTCCTTGCAGTCCCCTTGCTTCTATCACAACCGATTCGATGATGCCGTCAACATCGATAAGGTTCTCGAGGAGATCAAGAATGACGACTGCATGTCCCACTCTAGGCTCGTACAGACAGCCACCGGCGTACGCGAGGTCTCCAAGCAGTTGCAACGTCGCCCCATCAAGCGCGCTGTTCGCAATGTCATGATTGTCACCAAAGCTCGCGATAACCAGCTCGTCTACTTAACCCGCGAGCTCGCTACCTGGTTGCTTCGCACTCCGAGGTATGGTGCCAATGTTGGCGTCAACGTTTATGTGGACGCCAAGCTCCGCAACTCTCGACGCTTCGATGCCAGTGGCATTGTCGCAGAGAACTCTGCGTACCAGGATATGCTCAAGTACTGGACACCTGATCTGTGCTGGAGCCAACCTGAGAAGTTCGACCTAGTTCTCACCCTCGGCGGTGACGGAACCGTTCTCTTCACTTCATGGCTATTCCAGCGCATCGTGCCCCCCGTCCTGTCCTTCAGCCTGGGCAGTCTCGGCTTCCTGACGAGCTTCGAGTTCGAAAAGTATACGCAGCACCTGGACCGGATCATGGGTGACGAGGGCATGCGTGTCAACTTGCGCATGCGCTTCACCTGCACCGTCTACCGTGACGGCACTCTTGGCCAGGAGGCGGAGGAAGGAGAGCAGTTCGAGGTTCTGAACGAACTTGTCATCGACCGCGGCCCGTCCCCGTATGTTTCGAACTTGGAACTTTACGGCGATGACGAGCTCCTCACTGTGGTGCAGGCCGATGGCTGTATTTTCTCAACTCCGACCGGTTCAACTGCTTATTCTCTTTCGGCCGGAGGTTCCTTGGTACACCCCGACATCCCGGCTATTCTTCTGACACCCATCTGCCCGCATACGCTCTCATTCCGCCCGATGGTTCTCTCTGACACGATGCTCCTCCGCGTGTCGGTGCCGCGTAATTCCCGCGCTACGGCGTACTGCGCCTTTGATGGCAAGGGTCGTGTCGAGCTGAAGCAAGGAGACTACGTTACCATCACTGCCTCACAATATCCATTCCCCACAGTTGTCCGAACTCAGACGGAGTGGTTCGACAGTGTTTCCCGCACTCTTCGCTGGAACACGCGCGCCGCAACGCAGAAGGGCTTCGACCCCTCTGCTGGCGGCAGCCTCTGCCCGTCTGAGGACGGTAAGGATGATGATCCGGAGTGGGACATTGACACCGACTCGGCCTGCTACGCTAGCGAGGACGGGAGCATCAGCGCGAGTCCCTTGAGAAGGCAGATGAGTCTGCTGGGCATGTGATTAACGGCCGTTTGTTTATTCGTTAGAGACAGAGCATCATGATTCCCAACTTTCTTCACAATCACAAAACAGGCGGCTCGGCTACGCAAAGTAGCACGCTCTGTTCTGTTCGACTGTTCTACACTACATCTCCGCATTTCACCCTGCTAGCGAGGAGGGCGGGCTAGACTGAGATGCTTTGGCATCTTTTATTTGTTTGTTTCATAGACTTGAGCGATTTGGCAAGGCATAAGAAAGACAGGAAAGCATGAGACGTACACTGTTGTGTGTGCGTGGATGGAAAGACTGAGACCTGACATGCTCGCATGAGCAGTGTTCTCTAACATCATCAGAAGACGAAGGAGATAATACTGGCATTGGGGTTGGCACGGTATATACTAGTATGGGGTAGCTGTCGGGTACGAAGGCCAATACATTCGCCCTCCTCTCAACCTGAAAGGAGAGAGGGCAAGAGGATGTCGATCCTCGTGCGACACACGGATACATAGCCGAGAGAGATGGGGGGAGAGAGAGAGAGAGAGCGAGCAAAAGAGGAATAGAAACAAAGAAAGTGAGATCGAAATCTCACCAGCATCTGCAGTTGGTGGTAGATCCGACTAGCAGGTGTGGTTACATGCCAAACAGCTTTTGCCACAAATATGAACCTAGATTACTCTGGCCCTGTGCCTGACTCGAAGGCACCTATTTCCATCTAATCCTCCCAACAAAGAGCGTATGTAATTTTGAATTCTGCATTAGTGAACATGAGGGCTGTTTCTAGGTGAGCACAAACATCCGGGTTATCATGTGAGAGCATTGAGAGTCCGTCTTAATCTAGCAAGACAACAAGAAGATGATGGCACCTTGATTGACGTTCTTGTTCACGCAGAGCAACACAGACAACTAATTAATCAGTATTGTTGTTAGTTTTTTTTACTCATTGCTCTTTTTATGACTTGTTTCGCCGTGGCGCCTTACAGGCTTGGCCAGAACATAAACATTGCACACGTACAACCGACTTTGCAGAGTCATATCTACTACCAAATCCCAAGACGCCATTTGCTTGTTGTAATTCCAAGCCCCAACACAACACCAAAAATGAGGATAAAGACGGTACTCTTTCAACCCATACGCAATGCGACATCTGAGGGCGAGAGCCAGGTTCCATCATGTCGGTCGTGGATCCTGCAGGAGACGACACAGGTATAAAACTTCCGCAAGCGATAGATAGCATGACCGGCGCATCCGTCTCTGAATTTGCCGGGCCCTCAGCCCCTGCTTGCCGTGCCTCTCTGTGTCGCAACTCGCTTGACGAGGGGGCTGCTGCCCATGTTGTTGGACTTGCATCTATCCGTTTCTACCACGGAGCCGACTGAGTGTCCAAAAGGGGGCGTACAACAAAGACACTCACTTTTGGCGCGGATTACTCACGACAAGGATGTGAAGCCGCCCGTCTCCACGCCAAGTTTCTATCTCCAGGCACCTTGGCTAAGAGACAACAGACCTGCGATGCAATCCATGTCGCCCTTCTTGCTCGGGCTTACATCGCCGCCGCGCATGAAGCTCTCCACCTCGTCCGTGCCCTTTGTCGTAGGTGAGCTTGAGCCATGCCCATCCTCGAATATGGTGACATATTTTCCGGATCCTCGGCGTCCCATAGCGGGCATCGTTCTGGCGCGGCTACTGCTGAATATAGCAGGCCCAGGATGGTCCTGTAAAGTACGACCTGTTCGTCTCGCATTGTTTTTGCCGTCAACGGTAGCCGGCAAGGGTCTTCGGTCATTCATTGGCGGCAACCGACGCATGTTGCCTTCGTCCTCGGGTATCCAATTCTCCTTATCAGAATCACCGGATGGAGATATCAGCATGTCCACCTTGACCTTATCACCTAGGCTTTTCTCTTCACTGGGTTGAGACACGGACTCCTCGCCGTCAGCGAGTGATGTTTGCATTCTAGCCATGCTTGAAGATGTGCGACAAAGCTTAGGCTTCTTAGCCTGTTGAGGCCGAGAAGCCGGCCTGCTTGCAGGACAGTTCCGTTTGGAGCTGTTGTTTTGAAGCACGCCGCTGGTAGAGCGGAGGAGGCTGATGGCAGCGACAGCAGAGCCATTAGACTCGTCTTCAGCTTGCGTCGTGAGCTCGTCACGAGTATCAGCGTCACAGCACAGCTCCCATGCGTGAGCATCACGAGATCTGCCTCGTCCCAGTGCCGGTGGCAGCGAGTCAGTGAGGGCTGTTATGGGTGGTAGAGTCACGCTAGGGAGGGCACTGTGACTGCGCTGGAGCGGTCGAGCTATTCTGGGCTGAGGTAAGGCTGCCAAGTCCGAGAATAGCTTCGTAGGCTGAAAGCGAGGGGGCGAGTTCTCATTAGAGACAAGCTCAGCTTTGCCTTCGAGTGAAAGCGACAGTCGCACCTGTGACTGTTGCGATGATTGAGGAGAGGGCAGGGTTTGCGATCCATGTGCAGGCGGTGAGCAAGACGCAGGTGTACATAGATCGGATCTGCATAATATATTAGCACAAATGCGACTGACAATCAATGGAGCGGGACATACTTGGGGGTTTCGTCAACGCTGCGGTTGAGCGTTGAAGGGGTTGAAAAGGCACTTGCTGGGTTCCAATGAGATGATGTGAAGAACCCAACAGAGTTCGAAAAGGAGAATGACCCTGTTGAGTGAGGCTGAGACGAGGAAGCCGTGACTTGGGATAATGGCGTCTCCAAAGCCGTCGCCTCAGGGCCGCCACTGAGAATGAACGGTGTTGCGTGTTGAGGCTGCTCATCGGCCTCGTCTTCTCGCAGGCGTATAGCCTTGACCGGAGTCTCCGCAGGCATGACAGCGTTGACGGGAGCTGTTTCTACCACTGGCGATGCTTTCTCTTCCGGCAGGGAAGAGGTGTAGGCTACTGGGTCCGAAGAGAGTATTTGCATACCACCGTATCGGAGAGCAGCAATCTCCTGGGCGGAGAGGGGCCGCGACTTGCGCCTGTCATTTTGGCGACGATTTTGGAACCATATCTACACGCCCGCAATCAGCACTAAGCGCGACCGTTGTCGTACCGGCAAAATTATGCAAATACCTGAACCTCCTTTTCGTTGAGAGAGACGCGCTTCACAATGTCTAGGCGCGCTGCCTTGTCTGGTTTCGGGTTCGCAACATAGGCAGCCTCAAGTATCGACTTGTCTTTGGCGCTACATAAGTCAAACGAGAGTCAGTGGCCACAGCACAAGAACGCGTAGCAATTGGGACCAAACACAACGACATACGCAGTTCTCTTCCTCTTTCCTTTCGGGTGACGCTCCGAGTCGGGGTTTGACAATTCTGTCTTGACAGACGAAGATGGCGCGAAGTCGGGAGTTTCTGTCCCAGTTGCAACAGGCTGTCTCGTAGGCGTCTGCGCCGGTTGATCTTTCCGCAAGGAGGATTCGCGTGGAGACGGGGAAGAAGAGGACGGCGGAGCTCCAACCAAGGCTTGAGAGGAGATGTCGGAGACAGACATGGCGGCGGTTGAAGCTATGAGTAGTAAACGACAGTCATGATCCGGGGTCGACACAATTGAACGAGGAGTCGCGAGCCGGGGGCGATAGTAGCGAGCGTGCACTGAAGAAAGGTTGGGCGAGACACGGGACAGGCGTGAGAATAAAGCGAATTGAAGATAATCGTAGGACTGCAGGCAAAACAAAGTTGGGAGGAGAGTAAAGTAAAGAGGAAGAATGACGAAGAGAGGTTCCCAGGAACGGACGAGGTGGGGAAGCGAGAGTGTCGAGACACACGAGGCGCGGTTATTCGTCGCAATTAAGGTCAGGTACGGTCCAGGTGAGTAGCGGTGCCTCCCACATGGGTTTTGGTGTTGAACACGGCGCGTCTGAGAACCCCAACTAGGGAAAGGCACTTACACGCTAGGGACGTGGATAGTGGAGTTGCAGATACCCGGTCAGGGTACCGTAGGTACTGGTACTGGGCTTGGTCTGAATACCGGCTTAGTGCAGTGCTATAAAAGCTTTTCTGAAATTGACATCGAGTAAGCGTATTTGAAAACGAGGATGAATTTCGCTGTAGATTCAAGGAAACTCACACTGACGCGTAATACACATTGGATTTGGTCGTAAGTGTGATGTGAAGTATGTAGCAAGTGATAATCATCCACGGAGTACAGTACCACTAAGCCTACCAGGTCAGGTACCGCACAACAGCGCGATCGCGGCACGGATCCGCAGACCCACCAAGTTACCTCCACGTCTGTTTTTATGTGCTCTACCTTGCAACAATGTTTGCGCATGAGCATCAGGTCTGGTATGCTTCTATTCACATTTCATAGGCCCCATCTTCCATGGGTGGACGAATGCGGCGCAGACAGTCTGCAAGTCAGTCCAAGTTCATATTCATCTGAATAAAACAATGTCGTTCGCAAGGCATAACCATCACATGCACGTAGGTACTTTAGCACATGTCTTCATGTTGACGAACCCCAGGGTCTGTTGTTCCTTGCTGACTTTAGCCCAAGTTTACGCGCTCAATGTAGGCACCTAGCTTCTGCAATTTAGTGGCATAAGGTAAGGTGAGATACGAATAGCCTAGGTACGCATAAAAGGCTCGGACCAGTCACGTCGCGCGTCTGTTTTCAATTGGGAAATAAAACAAAAACACTCTACTTTCCATCACCAGGGGCTACATACACCAACAAGATTGAAGACAGACCCTAATAACACCTTAATCATTTGCGGTCCGCATGAAAATTACAAGTACGCATCGAACCTTGCTGGTGTTACCGTTGACGAGCTGCCCGATGGACATCCCTAAGTCCCCTCGCTCTCTCATCTTACCTCCACTCTTAATTCTCCCCATTTTCTGGAGTTTGCGTACTTTTGGTCTAGTGCCTCGCCTGACGAATCACGCGCGTATGCATATAAAAGCTGTTCGCGAGATACCGGATACAAGGTCATATGGTCACAGTTGTAAATTGTATCCAGAAAAGCGAAGTAGAGATTGGTCATTTGCTGCATTCCGAGATATTGCTCTTCGTCATTTCTACGTGCCATCACGCGCGTGCGAAACGCCCCGGTTCGACCTGAATTCGATACTATGCTTCCGTTGGCAGTAAGACGCGAAAGACAACTAGTCGTCGCTGATGCGTGGTAGGTGTTCAACCCCAGACCATCCCTCATCCGTGTGCCCACCCTGCCGCATCTGACCGAGTCTGCTCCGGGACCATGGAACATGGCGCCAATTCGAATTGGTGCTTGAAGGCTGACACAATATACGGACACACTTGATTGAGTACGGAAAAAACTTGTCCTCCACCGCATACAAATAAACGCCCACCTTGCCTTTCCAGAAATCCAGCAGACCCAGTGACGCGTGTGGCAATTGGCACATAAGCTGCACTCAGCAACGAATCTCCCATTACAATCCATGTCCTCTTATATTCCGCCAGCAACTCTCGGTTCTTCCATCAGACACCAAAGATCCGTACTATCAGAGATTGACACCCAGCCACCTCCCGACAAACAGACAACCAGACGCGTCACTGGATCCCGGGTGTCTAGCAGACTAGTACTTCTGTTTCTTGAGTAACCAAAAGCGCGTTTAGAGAAGCGAACAGGGGGTATGCGCTGACTTTGGCAGAGTATCGTGTACATTCAGAGGAGGTTGGTGACCATAAGAGGAGACGACCCCGGACCCTAGAAAAGACATGCCTAAATCTGGTGCAAAAATAGTGCTTGCAGCCACAATACGGATCCATCTGTGCAAATGCTCAAGCTCTCCTCTCAAGTCAAGCTTCAGCTGCCAAGTTACTCCCTACACCTATGATCATGTCTCAAACAACTGAGGTGTGTGAGTCTTCCATAAGTTCTTTATTTCTGCACTACGTTCAAGAATGCCAACTTTAGAATAAGTTTCACAGGATGGGTAACTAATCCACCTCTCACCTACACTCACCGAAAGGCAAGGCAATACCTCTGAGTCTAGACCCAGGACTCTCTATTTAGGTACCTCATTCGGTCTCACTCGTCAACTGGGTCCGTCACATCACCGTCCAAGGTACTACTTACTTTTGTGCTATTTATGCACCTTTCGAGATATCTGAAACGCACTTATCATCTCTCACTTAGAATATGATGAGAAGTCGTGTAGCTCCTGGCGAGACCATGTTATTGATGATTTCTCTGGCGGCCTTTGCGATCTTTCTCTCTCCTTCTCTGTCCGTCCGTCTTTCTGTCTGCCCGATCATTCCTAGCTAACCATTGAATTGCTATCTAATTAAATGCATTGCGCTGTCTGTCGAGATACGGACACGCATAGTAGAGAAGAGGACGAGCGGAACCCGAGACACCTTGGTGGAAATGTAAGGACTCAGTGTTCATCTTGTAAGGCGTCAAACTACTCAAAGTATGCTGGTCGTCTCGCAGCAAGTGTAAAACCCTCCATCCAGCTCCGAGTCTACCATACGAACCGGCCGTGCCGTCTTCTACCATAATGACCGTGACCAGCTGTTGCCGGTCTGCGCCAGAGAATTTCGGTTCACGACGTCCTTTCAACCGTTCCACCCATTGGGATCATGTCCATGCCGCGTCTCTATCTTTACAAGTCATCGTCGGAAAGTTCACCGGGCAGAGGCATGTTGGAGGCCTCAGCCATCTCCTGGCGGTACTGCTCAAGGAGCTTCTCGTCGACCTGAGCGGTGGGGGGAGCGAGAGCCGGTGCAGCAACGAATTCCTGTGGAGCAATTAGCATTAAAATTTTCGAGGCAGAAACCGGTGCAGAGAATCGTTCGGGAGCGTACCAAAGCGGGGTTGCCGACAAGCTTGCGTGCAAGCCAGAGGAAAGGCTTCTCGAAGTTGTAGTTGGACTTGGCAGAGATATCGTAGTACTGGAGGTTCTTCTTGCGGTGGAAGGTAATGGTCTTGGCCTTGACCTTGCGCTCCTTCACGTCGACCTTGTTACCGCAGAGAACGATGGGGATGTTCTCGCAAACACGAACGAGATCGCCTAGATGGTCCTTGTTAGTTGGGCTGGTTGTTTGGGGTCAAGGATACGGATTCGAGTCATGCCAATCCAATGGGTGCCACGTACGGTGCCAGTTGGGGACGTTCTTGTAGGTGATACGGGAGGTGACATCGAACATGATGATACCGCACTGGCCGTTGATGTAGTAACCATCACGGAGACCACCAAACTTCTCCTGGCCGGCGGTATCCCAGACATCGAACTGAATCTGACCAAAGTTCTGCGCGCGCTGAGTTAGAGACCGGCGACCGATGTTGTAGGGGAACCAAGCCAATGGGAGGTACTTACCGTGCTGAAGCCCAGAGGGTGGACTTCGACACCAAGAGTGGCCATGTACTTCTTCTCGAACTCACCAGTCAAGTGACGCTTGACGAAGGTGGTCTACAACGTTACACATTGTTAGCAACGCGATAAAATGGAGGGGGGGAAGCGGAAGGGAGTGCCTTCGGCTCAAGTCGAGGGGTCGATGTTTGCGAAAAGGGCAAACGCTGTTGTCGGGCGCAACCTCGATAAGGGCCATGGGGGACGAGGGAGTATTAGATTCACCTTTCCGGTACCGCCATCACCGACAAGGACGAGCTTGAAGGTAGGAGTCTGAGTTTCGGCCATGTTTGCGATCGGTGAAGGAATCGGTTCGGTGCGAGTTAATTGTAAACAAGCGGGGCTGATCGCGAGGTTAGCAGCTGGCGCAAAGCGAAGAAAGCAAACAGATGGAGAGGTTTGTTGACGTGAAAGCAAAAACCAGCGTCAGCAAGGGCGCGGAGTAGATGAATTCGTACCGGAGAGAGGGATGGGTAGTGGGCTGTAAACTTTTCGACGTGTGGAAATCGTCACCGACTGATCGACTTTAGGGGGGGTTATGTTTTTGAGGATGGCGGGGGAGCTTGCAAGGAAGCCGTACTTCTTAAGCGAAAAATTCAGTCAGGCAGGCCAACGAAGTCGGGTAGGCACGATTGGGCTAGGCAAGGGTCACGTGCGGCGCTGTCTCGTCATAGCGGGGTCCCCTTTCAATGGGCGACGGCAAGTACGCTTCTCTCCATTTGTTCTTTCCTCCGGGCCGTTTCCATTTGGGTGACTGTATGTGTCCTTGCTGTTTCCTTGCCTCCTTCAGCAACAAGTTGGGTCCCATTGCTTCGGGCATTCGAAGATCACAAGCCTTCGCCGGCAGACCGCTCTCATCAAGAAATCCAAGGTTAGGAATTTCATTCAATTTGAGGGCTAATACATACTCGACGCGCTCAACAACTCTCATGCTCGTTTTATGGAAACTAGGTACCAAAGTCATTCTGAGTTCCGCCTTTCCGTCACTGTTTTGGGAGAGAGCGGCGTGGGCGGTCAATCCAGACACAGGTACGGCACCTTTGTGAGCCATCTATTGACATTCTTCTTTTACACCAGGACATTCAATCAATATCTCACATGTGTTACTACCAACATCATCCTCCGCCACATATCTCACAAAACCCCCTAAGCATCCGACACATGCAGCTGTCCCATCAGGCCGCGACTCGCTTTGTAATCCAACTACCAGTTTGCCTGTTCCCAATCGCTGCCTGCTCAGCCATGGCAGTCATCTGCCTAATGGTTGATCTAATGACTGCAGCCGGTGGCTTACACCAGGTCAGGTACCTAGTGAGTCTAGAAGCATGCCAGGCCACGTGGAGTCGGGGTGTCCTTCTGCCAATTGATCCTACCTTGTAAGCACCCAAGGCATTAGTGACTCTCACTGAACGAATTCCACAGCGCGCAGCCTTGTACTTTTCGGCATGAATCTTCGTGTCTTATGTCAGCGAAGTCGTCGCGAATCATGTAGGCCTACTGTACATACGGCGATATCAGATCCTCGTTTGGCCCCCGCAGCCCAAGCAATATATCCCTCTCTCACAAAGGTAGGATGTGACAGCCCAGCAAACCTCTGCCACCCCAGTTACGTCTCGGAGTCAAGGTTACGTGCAGCTCCTCCCGCGCCCCTTGGCTGGGCCGAGATACCCTGACCAGAACAGGTCGCTTTGTCTAGTTAAAGTCATATTCACACAAGTGCAGAGCAACAGTCAACTTACACCTTCATTCCCTTGTACGCATTCGGCCACCTTCTCAAGACTGTCGTGGTTTGAGCTGTTGACATAGCCGAATATGCGGATTTGGTCATTCGGCTTTAGGCCAGCTAACTCGGCTGGGCTTCCCGGAACCACAGTGTTGACCTTTGCGAATGGCTCCTCGAGCGGCTGAGATGCCGAATGATCTGCCAGGGTGTTGTTGGCACCCCCGGGGAGCGGAACTTCGGGTACCTCCTCTTCCTGCAAGCTGGCAAAGTGCTCATGGAGTTGTTTCTCAACCATGGCCATGAGCTCTTTGTAGTCATTGCGGAGGTGGATGATGCGGGCTCTGGTAGTACGCACTATTACAATCAGCAAGGTGCTAGATCTCTGCCACCAGAGGAGAAACACCTTGGGCAATATCGAGATCGGCTCTTGGAAAGCCATCTTGAGTTGTGAGAGGTGTGTTCATGTCAACCCCGTGCTGGCTCGCCAATTAGCTGATTACTCGCTTCTCCATGTTCGTCTCCGAACACTGAAGCGGGGGGTCTTGAAATCACAAACAGAGTCGAGGACTGCGCCCAGAGCTTTCAATTCAGCCTCCATGTTTTCCTTCTTCTTCTGTAGCTCGGCAAAAGAGAGGCGACCAAGGTCACCGTTCCTCGACGTCTTGCTGGCTGGGCCCGAGGGCACGGTTGGAGCGTGTATGTTGTCCATCCTGAGGGGCAATCCCATCATTGACCGGACGGGCCGATAGAAATGCGAGTGGGCTTAAGTGCGGTGAAAGGTCGGTTGCTGACTTTTTGCAAAGATGGCAGATGACTTCGTTCATGTCCCCAGTATTTGAGCTGGAATTGATGTTGGTGGACCTTAACTTCAACCCTCTTGGTTGGGGGTATTGCATCAACATATCCGTGGAGGACATCCAATCGTGAGCCCCGCGCCCCAAATCCGTGGGCAGCGTCATGGGGACCTGCCTAGCTAGCCGGGTACCGCAGGTGCTTAGGTAGGTACCTGTCCAGCCTTAGGTTCATTGAACGTGCCTGCCTACCTACCTAGGAGTGCTAGGGTACCCAGTATTGTGACTACCCATGCGCTGACTAACTCACCAGACCTGGTTGGAGCCTAAAGTTACTGCTCGTACCTGAGGCACGAGATGCGGTCTCGCTGGAACCCGACGCGTCCATCCAGCGTCCCGGTCCAGCTCCGACTCCAGCTCTAGGTTCAACCCCAGCCAGCTCCCGATCTCCTGCTAGACTGTCCTTGGATCGACGTCACAGCATCCATTTCTTCTTTCCTCCATCCTCTTACCCCATCCGCTTGTTGCCTCTCCGATCATCATGGCGACCGGCGTCGACGCAAAGCTCCTGAAGTCCACCAAATTCCCTCCAGAATTCAATCAAAAGGTTGACATGCAAAAAGTCAACCTTCAGGTGATGAAAAAGCACGAGCCTCGCCTTCCACTGTCATCCAATTGCTAACTGATTTTTTTCCAGGTGGATAGCCAGCAAAATTTCTGACATTCTGGGAAGCGAAGATGACGTTGTCATCGAGCTTTGTTTCAACCTGATCGAAGGGCCCCGATTTGTCAGTATTGTCTGCCTCGACCGGTTCTCGCGATTATCTTCTGACTTTCCTCCAGCCAGACATCAAAGCTTTACAAATACA
The DNA here is from genome assembly GCF_030867785.1 of Colletotrichum acutatum. NCBI lineage: Eukaryota > Fungi > Ascomycota > Sordariomycetes > Glomerellales > Glomerellaceae > Colletotrichum > Colletotrichum acutatum. The sequence continues at coordinate 74,110 of NW_026849044.1, read as the reverse complement.
ACTTACGGGCTTCTTGGATAAGGACACGGCCCCATTCTGCAGGGAACTATGGAAATTGTTCTTGAGTGCTCAAACAAGCCCTCAGGGTGTGCCCAAAGAACTTCTCGAGGCCAAGAAGCTAGAGTTAATTCAAGAAAAAGTACGTATCAGCTTCACCCAAAGACAATTACATTCACTAACATAGACCAGATGGAAGCCGATCGCGCCGCAGACGAGGCACGACGCCGCCGAGGCGATATCGACAGGCGTCAACAAGATGGCCCGGCACCGAGAGATAGGGATCGCGGTGAACGCGGACGCGGCCGCGGCGGCGGTGGAGACATGTGGCGCGGTCGCAACAGTGACAGGGATTACGACCAAAGAGGTAGACACGGAGGACGGTTTGGTGGCAACAGGTCGCGCTCACCGGCTGCGAGGAACCGTGATCAGAGGGACAGAGGCTCATTCCGTGGGTCCACTAGAGACAGCTATGTCCCAAGGAATCGCGGTCTCGGCAGCCGAGTGCCTGGCCGTCGTCGCAACGACACGCGCTCTCCGTCTCCGGCATCCGCCACCTCACGGTCGCGCAGCCCCGATCGCAAGCGGGACTCGAGTCGTGGCTCACCCCCGGCCCCCGCCCGACGAACTCGTCGAGAACGCAGCGTATCCAGCCCCAGGCGTACGAGAAATCGATCGTTGTCACCGAGAAGGAGCCAGAGCAATTATCGCGAATCGCGAAGGAAAAGGAGATCTTCACGAAGCCCTTCGACGCCCTCAACATCGCCTGATAAGCGGGCGGCTGCAAAGCGCCGCAGATACTCCTCACCACGGAGCCGTTCACCAGGTCGTGAGAGACGATCCCGCAGTAGAAGCTCGAACTCAGCGTCATCTCGTAGTTCTAGATCCTGCAGCCGTAACTCTACGCGTCGAACTTCTCGGGGACGTGCAAGTCCGAGATCTCGGAGCAGCCCCCGACACCGCCACGATAGCAGCGTCTCTAGCTCTGCAGATCCCAACGGTCGCGGAGGAACAGCTGATGACATCAACGAGACTGATCGAGAGATCACAAGAGGCCAGGGAGAGAATGAGGCAAAAGAAAGCAGAAGACGCACTTGACAGCCTCGCTGCGTGGAGATCGGCTGATAGCTCTAAGAGGTGACTTCCAAACTTTGCACAAGTCTGAACAGGCCGATCCCTGCGCCACAAGACGATAGGTGGGTGGCGATGGTTGGAACAGCATCCGACAGCTCAAACAGGTCTTGCTAATCTGACACTGGCACTATGCAGATGCAACATTGCCAGGTCTTCCAGCGGCGATGGTGAAGGCAGAAGATCACGGGAGAATGATAAAAACAAACAAGAGACGCTAAGCTCGCATTTCGCCTCATTCACAAACGGCTAAGGCTAATCGTCTAAGAAGTTTTGCTGCATACCTTACACAAACAAACGAGCTCACTGGTCAAGGGGGTGAAGGGCCCAAGGCGAAGCCATTCGCTTAATTTGGTACGTTGACTGTATCTTCTCAAGTCCCATAGACATAAGGCACCTGGGGTATTCTGCCCACCTCTTCTGTGATGGTTGTTTACACAGTTCGGTCTCTACTACCTTGCCTTTCTTTTGTCTAAAAAAGTACCAAGAATGGCACGACACGGCCATGATTTTGATTCGCTATTTGGTTTGCCACGACCACCATTCCTATTTGATCCAGAGTCCAGGACGGCCCTGGACATGGGGAAAACATCAGACTCAAGTCGGCAATGACCACGCATTCGTAAGCTAGAAAGCCATGATCATCCCGATTAAACTAGTCTCCATTTTTAAGACAGATTTCTCTCCTACGAGCCAGATATCGGAATTGAATGCGGTGCATTTGCAACACCACTGAGTGCCTGTGACCTTAGCCTTTCGTTCGTGATGGAGACGTTAATCTGTAGCCACGCAAAACGCCAACTTCACATTCGATCCTCAGTCGTTGACCGTATACGCCGTTTCCCGGCGCGCAAGAGCGAATACAGCCGTCACGAACGTCATCTAAATTATAAGGCGATCTTATAGGCGTATTGAAATCCGCGTCTTGACTTAGATAGCTACCTTCGCGGAGGTACCTAGTTACGTCAAGGTACGTGATAGAGCTAGGGTACCTTGAGGCTTTAGCATGATCCGACTGGGTACGGACCTGAGGTACGTCTCCACTTAAGGACGACGCCCTGTAGCTCCGCGGCTCCGTGGCTCCGAGCTTCAATTGGCAACTAAGGTACAACCCGACATTGAACCGCCACTCTAATGCGTCTCATCAGCCATTTCAACTTCCTTCCAACGCGTCCTGTCACGTCGGTCAATCCGACCGCCCATCGCTCTTTCCCGAAACCATGTTACGCGAACTGAACGAGTAGCTGTGGCATTGTTTCTCCTTACTCACAAGCGTATGTGTCCGCTCACGCCTGACATTCCTCGTTTGGAGTGATCTCCAGGGAAAGGACTGTAGGTCTGGAGGCTCCTTTGTTCCCGACGTTCAATACTATTCCCAGACTGTACGAGAGTCATCTCACTATCATCTTTCTCTCAACCCCACAAACCCTCGGAGTCTCATAGCTGTGAGGGTCATATTTCCATCTGGCGGGCGGCTTTTGAGTCAGGTCCGACACAGAACGAATTGACAATAGATCATTCGTTGCGTGGCCCTCAAACTATCACGGTTTTCAGACCTGACAAGTGTACAAGCTCTCCAATCTCTCCCAAAACCTTTCTACTCTACCTTTCACAGTTGCTATTGGAATCCAACCCATCACACCCTTTCTTTTCTATTCTGCGTTCTGGTTGGGTATCTCATCCCCAAGAGAGGGTGCAATGGAGCTTTCCCCATTGCCTCACAGTCCAGCCGAAGACGATGGCATTACTGCTTCATCTCAGGCTGGTGCATCTTCAGACGATGTGAAGTTTTTCACGCCGAGGAACAATTGTCCCTCTAGTGTCAATATATCCGACCAAGCCGCCATGAGCTTGCAGGATCGGTCGAGCAGGGACAACAAACGAAAGGCTGCTTGTAGCATTGTGGAAGTCACTGAAACTAGCCAAGACCAAGGCATGTCCAAGAGGCTAAAGCTTGAAGTTACGAGGAGCAAGTCGCCTCAGTTGCCCGGGGACAGATCACTTCTTCCCTCTGGAATATGGCATCGAGTTTTCGCATTTCTCCCCCCTAGGAGCTTGGGTGCCCTGCTACGAGTTAACAAGCTTTTCAACGGGTATCTTGATTCTCACTCCGCTTTCGGCAACACTGCTCTTTACCCGGAAAATGCGTGTCTCCTCAAGCCCATGAAGCCAGATACAGTCTGGCAGCATTCAAGGAGATTGCACTATCCCAGAATGCCCTCCCCTCTGGGAAATCGGACTGAACTCGATATGTGGCGGCTATGCTGCACCAAAACCTGTCAATATTGCGGTGTTACAAAGCCGATTAATCAACAACAAGAGAATGCCGATCCCTGGCGCCCAGGGCCTGGAGTGCATGGTCTGGCAACCGTATTTGCATTTGGCGTCACCTGTTGCGGTCCCTGTCTTTTGAAGCATTCTGTGAAGGTCTGTTTTCTACTTGAATCACGTCATCTTTCGTCTTGAAACTAAACATTTCATAGGAGATCGACCTCTTACTTTCTTCCACAACCCCATCATCCCTCATCCCAGCTCTCGCCTTTGTCTTCGTCACACCCGAACTGCAGGCCATCCCATCGAGCACCTTGAAAACCAATGTGGGCGATAACAAGCTGGGAACTACAAAATTATACTCAGCCTCCAACATCACTGCCGTCAAGGAACAGTTAAATGTGGTTCAGAGCCTTGGGACAGCAGCCGTCGAAGAGTGGCTCAAGGGACTAGGCGCCCAGGGCAAAGAACTTAGAATTGATGCATCACGATGGGAGAAGTGGGCTGCGGCTGGCGGTCTGGCGCAAATGTGCCAGGGCGTGAAAACTCTGGGAAACGAGAGTAGTGATGAACTGCTGCAAGACCGAGAACTCGAACCACCAAAGTCCCCTCAAGATTCTTTGGAAGACCGAGGCTCAGAAGCCCGCAGTAGGTCAGATAAGACCCAAGAAGAGGCTGCTGCGCAGAAAGCATTACGGCGTGCTGAAATCGAGCGGCGCGCAATGTTACTCGACCCTCCTCTGCCACCCAATGTTGTTGTTCATATGCCTTCCTTCCAAGCAGCCATACAAATCACGGCCGCCTTGGACGAGAATGCGTGGAATACGCTGAAGCCCAAATTGCTGTCTCAACGAGCCGATGCCGAGAGGAACATCAACGTGGGTCCTACTAAATCTCGGAGCACCAGCATTGGAGGGAAGGTCGAGACAAAAAGAGAAGTCACAGATCAAGACTGGGACGATATCCAAGGCCCGGTACGGGCACGAATGTCAAAATATGCTGACGAGATTATCCGCGGTAGCTGGAATAAGGGTCGCAAAGTCAGCAAGGAGAATAGCCCACGTTTTGCAGCAGGGGTCCTCCTATCAGTGCGTTCAAGATTCTACGCCGATGTCGCGAAAGACGCGGCGGATGCTATCGCAGCTGGGCGGCGGCCTGTTGTCGATCCCCAAGATGGCCCTTTTACACAGAAGCTCACTCTGGAGAACATGAAGTGGGTATTTGATATGAAGATCAAACAGCATACCGAGTCGCATAGGAAGGAGTTGTTTCTTTGCAACGGTTGCGAAAGCCATAGGTTCTACGGATTCGAGGGGGTCATACAACACTATGCCGCAAAGCATACCAAAGCCCTCAGTCTCGGCAACATTGTTGTTCACTGGAGAGCTGAGTGGCCAGAGCAGTCTATATTCAAACCCCACGGCCGATCGACCAAAGATTCTCAGCAAGCCGCAGGAAAGGGAACCGCCCAAGGTTATGCGGCGACAGGATCCCGGCCACCTCGAGGTCATGATACTCTTAGCCGGAGTGGTAGCCTCCTACCTAGCTCTGTGTACCGTTTTCCTTCCGACCAAGTTCCGCCCCTTTCCTATCAAGCACCACAAGCCGCCCCGTACAATCCGTTACCAACATACAATACAAATGCCAGCATACCGCGTGCGCCCTACCTACCGCCGAACTTTGAGCCGTCTGGCGCCCCCCAATTCTATCATGTGGGATCTTCTAGCTTTGGACCCATGCCTCCTGGCCCCCAAGAGCACCCTCTACACATGCTAGGAACACCATATGTTGGGCAGCCGCATAGCACTCTTCCGCATCAAGGCAATTCTCAGCCACCATCTGCTGTACCACAAGGAATGCCTTTTACGTCATCGTATACCACTCAGTTGGAAAACCTGGCCCGGATCGCGAGAGACATTTGGAACTCGCTGAGCACAACTAGGGATTTACCTGGGCCCTTGAGAGTATACATCACGATACACCATGTGGTCAAACGTTTCTGGCACAAATTTGGCGAGACTCCCTCGTTGCGGATGTTCAATGATGGGTTATCAAACAATAAGGCTATGCGTCCAGTCCGCAATATCAACGGACTGAGGTGCAGATCCTGTATTATGGGTCTAGGGCCACCAGTTAATCCAGAACGCGCCATATTCTCTCTCCCGCAGCTCGTCAATCACTTCGAAAACCAACATGTCGGATCCCAGCAGGTGGGGCACAGGAGTGAGCCAGGCCTCGATTGGACACAAGACATGATCTTGATGCCGGATGTATCAGAAATTCCTGACTTGAATGCCGTCATTGGCAGCAAGGGACACAAGTTCAACCTCGTCAACGAAGCAGTCCCTTGGGTCTTCAATAAACCCAGCAGGCCTTTACAACAGTATGGAGTCGCATGGCCTCTGGGCGGGGTGGTACAGCCCAGCGATCCAGATCAGACCGCGAATGAAAATTGGCACACCTACACCATGCATGCAGATGCTTCCATCGATGAATGCGCCCCCTGGCATGGTCCTGGAGCCATTCGAGAACCACCTATTGTGGGTCAAGAACAACAACGCCGAGACACGCAGCCCTCAACTGAAGATTATGATCGAAGATCTACAACGTTCCCCTATAAGCCACTGATCACTTCTCACGAAGCACGTGACCCAGGACAGACCCTTCAGTCCTCAAGCGTTGACCCTCGCCGACAAAGCTCTTGGGGCGCATTTCCGACAGAGTTTGAACATAGGGGCACCGCTTACTATGACAGTGGGCATCCTGTAGGTGGCAACAACAAAACATATCATCACATGCCGTCAGGCTACTTCTCAAACCGTACTCCAGCATTGGCTGACCAAAATTACCATGGGTACCGCGAGCAAAGTCGAGCCCCCGACCGAGTCTTGGCCGAATCTCGGTACAGGCATGGTAGCAGATACCCAGTTGAGGAGGAAGAGAGAGTCGTTCGTACGTTGGATCAGTCGAGGTTGGTTCGGTCACGCCCATCACTTGACCGAGAGCAATTACTGCCGCAGGACACAAGACCAGGCTCAGCAAGATGCGCCCCAGTAATTCCTCATTCTTCAAGGTCCGTCGAGCTAGATTCTGCACGTCCATCAGCAGGGGACCCCGATGACTTTAGCTTGACTGCTGCTCTCGAGTCGCATCTTGCTCGAGATCGTGACGCGCTGGCTCGGGTATCCAAGCCTGGGCTGTTGGGGCGCGAGGCAGTTCATCAAGAGCGCCAATCCACAGCGCGCGACGGTCCCCCATCGGACTTTTCCAACAACCCTGAACGACACATGGAAGTAGAAGTCTTTGATGACGCTCGCCGTGGACACTCCACACGATACATCGCAGAATCGCATGGAGTCCGTCACGCCGGACATGCTTCTGAGGTGCCGACGTACTACCATAGGCCGACGGTGACTGAAAATGCAGGTCGCAGCAGCGATCACCGCAGCGCAGCGCGCTACACGAGCGCGACTCGTCCTCAGTCTGCAGGGTATGAGGAGACTTATGAGATTGTACACGTACGAGATGCAGAGGGAGAATACATCGTTCGTCGGCCGATTCTACGAGAGCGAGAAACGCATCGGGTTTTATACGAAGATGACACTCGTCTCCATCCGAACAGAGAATCACACCACAGTCACGATGCTCTGTACGACTCGATGGGCCGGATTCCCGTTCCTGGCGAGCAGCGAGATATTTTTCAAATGCGCGAAGCTTCCACTACAGGAGCCCAGTTCAGGATTGCCCCGTCATCGTATGCAGAATATGACCCAAACAACCCGGCGCTAAGAGACCAGCAGAATACTAGCTAGACATTGGACTTTCAGATGGGATGGGAATAGCAGAACACAGTAGTCAAATGTAGCCGAAGAGCACCGTGCTCTACTTTATTTTCGTCGTACCAAATCTGTCTCTCTACCGAAAAAGTTGAGCATCAAGCCCAACTACTGGTGATTGCTACCGATAAATGGGCAAAGTGCGTGTATGTATGAGGCGAATCTCTCCAGGTTGGCTTTCACGTTCTCTGAGTGCACTACAATATACCCATAGCGTGATATTAGTCTGACTTTATTGAAGTTGAGGATCTTCTATTACACACTTCTTCGACACAAAAAGGTACATGATAGCCACCCAGCAGACTGATATGAGGTACAGCACAACGATCATGGCATCGTTTCTCAGACATCCATAAGCCTTTTCCGTCGGAAACGCCCCCTGACGTAGACCTCGCCTTTTATCCGCCTGACGAAACCAAGAGTGTACATCCGTGTGCTCGACACACACTGAAGGAGGAAGTGGAGAAGAAAGAGAGAGAAAAAGAGAGGGGGAGAGGCAGAGGGATAGAGAGAGTGCTAACGCAAACATATGGCGCCGGTTTCACCAAGATCTGTTTCTTCTTTTCCAACACGTATCTATAACACTTCACCGATGATCTTGGCCGCCTCTCTGTAAGTCTGAAGTAGCTTCTCGCACTTCTCACGCTCCTTCTTGACACCGTCGTCTTCGTACAGAAGCTCCTCAAACAGCGCCTCCTTGTACAGCTCGCTGACAAGTCGGTTCTGGACTACATCCTTGCAGTGATTCACCAACAGGTGCATGACAGCCTTGGGAACTTGATCTGCAATCGACTCGCGCACAATGTTGAAGTAGGAAGAGATAAGTGCTCGGATAAGCTCCGTCTCCATGGCTTCCCGTTCTGTCATGGCTGGCTCGCCGCTAGCCGTACCCTGGATATTGAATTAGTACTCATCAATGAAAAATAAAAGATCGTGGAGAGACCTACGAAGAGGGAGCCGTAATCTATGGATTGCTGGGGCTTGCCAAATTCCAGCTCGTCCCGGGACGAAGATTGTGCCGGGGCACGCAAAGCCACCTTGTCTTCAGCTCGCCGGATGCTCTGTGAAAATGTGGGCTCGGAGCTCTGGCTAACGTGCCGGGCGATGGAAGAGTTGGGCGATGATGCTGCTCCAATCGCAGAAGCACCGTCCTTGCCAAAGAAGTAGGTCAAGAAAGAGTCGCGCGCGCCGCCCAGGCCCTTATCATTGAATCTTGACGGAGAAGCTGACCTTGCCCCGTTAAGTGCCGCATTCAGACCGGTGGTGCCGTTTTCCCGCACGCCAGGTGACAAGCTGCGCGCGCCCTTAGTTGCCTGCTTCCGAAGAGAATTCGATTCGGCCTTTTCGACGACAGCCGGCTCTTCCTCCTCGCCCTCGGGGCCTTCGGTGCCATTAGCGCCAAGCTCCTTAAGACGCCTCTTCTCCCGTCTCTCCCGCTCTTCCTGAATCAAACGCTTTCGCTCCCTCTCCTGTTTGTTGCTGACAACGTGACTCATGGCAGCGGCGGCACCCAGGAAGTTGGGATGGTTAGTGTTAATGTACGCTCTTTGGATCGAAATCAAAGACTCGACATAACCAGAGGTCGGCCCTAAGCGTTCTCGCAGCAAGTCTGACACGACCTCAATCAGCTTAGCTTGCAGTCTCGGGTATCGAGACAATTCGGTTGAGCCGCAGGTATGACAAATTTTGATGAGCTCCTCGTAAACAAGCTCTACACATCGCTGACTAGGAATCTCGAGAAGCTTGATCTGAGGCTTAACGAGAAGGTCAAAGGCCATTTCGGGTACGAATAGACTGGGACGGGGACCGGTGGAATTGCGAATGGCTGTTCGAATATCAAGGGCGGAAAGATTCGAAGTCGGGTCGATGGATTCTAGAGACATGCCAAAGACGGAGTTGAAGATATAGTAGATACGAGCGCCGCCGCAAAGCTCCTTGGTAGATATTTCAGTCGAGGTACCGTCAATTGATGAGATGAATGACGTGGCAAAACGTGTCATTTGCTGCAAGATGAGGGATCCACGGTGCTCCTTGCCGCTAAAGTGCATATCGCCATAGCTTGCCAGTTCCTGTTGAGTCTGTCCCATGAGAGTGTTGAGCCGAGCTTTGATATCCGGCATGCGCTCGCGAATGTGAGCCATCAAGGTCGTATTCAGCGTCTTGGCCAGGTAGTGAGTGCCGCATCGACTGGCAATGTTCCGGTAGGCGGGGTGGTGTCTGAAGAACTCAGATTCGGCCTTGAGAGCTTCCTCCATGGGCTTGGCGCCCTGAATGTCCTGCTGAGAGCGGTTGACGACACCGATGAAACCAAGCTTCAAAGGGTACACACGGCCAGATAGGATATCCAATGCATTCGTGCCATGATCCATGAGGTCCACCTTGGTAAGCACGCCAATCGTCCTCCTACCAAGAGGGTCGACATGTCGTGCGAGCTTGAGAGCCTCCGAGTTCACAATATCAACATTGGCAGGAGATACGGCAAGTACAATACTGTTCGGCTTGGCAATGTACTCGGAGATAAGATTCCGTGTCTGCTTTTCGATGTCTGTAGGTTGATCGCCAATAGGAACCTAAGAGCTTGTGTTAGAGTATGCCAGATATGTGATGCTGGGCACCGAGAGAGGCAAGCATGTTGGCATACCTTGGTGAGGCCGGGAAGATCAACAAGTGTCAGGTTGAGCACATGTGGCGAGTATATCTTGAGGTTAATGGGTTGTCTGTTGATGCCTTTGTTGTTGCCCGCCACTCGTGCCGTTTCGTTTTCGATCTCGCGCTTTACATCCGAAAAGTCATTGAAGCGGCGGTTCGGAATATGGTGAAACTCGGCCCATTCGGATCGTCTGGCAACGTCGGGAGATTTGTAGGGGTCAGAGGAAGGGTCGAAGGCACTCTCGTCCTCAGATACGTTGATGAGTTGCAGGATCAGGGGTCGTCGAGTACAGATGCCACTGCCGCGGGGCAGAAAGTCACGACCGACGATGTTCTCGAGGACGGAGGATTTTCCGGCTGACTGTGAACCAACTACGACCTGCTCAAATGTCAGCGATTGGGCATGTAGACAGCTCATGCACCACGACTAGACGACGTACAATCTGGGGGAGATCGAGCGAGTCACTGCCAATAGTATTGAAGACTAGGTCTTGCAATTTGTTGACAGTGCCGAGAAGGTCGTCTCCTAGGGACGCCATGGTGATTGGGTGACGCTAGGAGGTAGAGACTCCCACAAAATCGGGTTGGAAGAGGTGATGGTGGTGAGGTGTGAAGCACCCGTGGATGTCGAGGAGAGCTTGGGAGGCGAAATAGTGGAAGCTCCTTCACAGGGCGAAAGGCCAGGCCAAACGGGGAGTCTGCAGCGCAGGGCGACGCAAAACAAGGCAGGGCACCTAGTGCAGGTGAAGGGAGCAAGCGCAGGCTCGTCGGGAGTGGTCGGCTGCCTCTGGAGGTTGAGGGCGAGGCAGATGATGAAGAAAACTGCAAAATGGAGAACGAAGCCCCTTCTGACGAGATGGAGTTTTTGGGCGAGGGGGGGCTTTGCTCGAGCCGATGCGCGTAGATGCTCTCCGGCGTGTCGTTCAATTTCGAGAATTCATGCGCGATCCACCATGTCGCCTACGCAGAAAGCTCCGACAAACGACAAGGCACGTAAATGCTTATGGGTTGGTACAGTGGAGGAGAATAGTTCTCAGTATTAGCTAATACACATCCATGGATCCATTAGTCCCTGACACCTCAGGCTCGGTTACATCACTATCAGCACCTACTCCGTACAAGCCAGCATATTTCTAAGTAAGCTAATTCAGAGGGTGAGAAAAACATTCATCGTGGTGAGGCTTTTTTCCAAGAAGATGAAAAGAAAGACACTTTCCGTAGTCTGTCTTTCAGTGGGTTTTTTTTTCTATCACAAAAAGCCTACAGACTTTTTTGTCTTTTCCTTCCTCCCTCGGTTTGTATGCAGGTAGCTGGCGGCTCCATCATAGTAAGAACGGAAGTATTAACTGGGCATGGACCGAGAGATTTCTCTCTGCCGGAATATTCCAATGGCAACACTACATATAAGAGGAGATCTGTCTATTGAATCTTGATTCTGAGGTTCGCACCTATTCATACGCCTTCCCCCCTCAGCTGCCGTAGCTTGCGTAGCTAGTTAGCTACCTTGGGGGGGTTCTTCGGGCAAGGTACTTAGCGACAGGTGCTCTGAAAAGGCCATAGCGTCCGGTCGTATTCCGTAGACTCGTGGGTGTCACCGGGTGCCAAGGAGACATTGTCTGTACGTTGGTACCTCAGGTACCTTAAAGAATCGACCAATGTCGTTCCACCCACCTTTGTCGCCCTCCCTCTACGTAGCCAACGATTCCCCTACAGGGCCAGCGCATGTGAGCTTTTCTGCAACTTGAGCAAAAGAAGCAATCGAGAATCTCATACATAAGGTAGACGATACAAGCATTTAATACCTGCTAAGGTAAGTCAGGCTACGGCACCGTTCTGCCCGAGCTCCGGATACTCAGATTTCTCATCATCAATGCTCAGGCCCAGATAAAGATATCCAGGCCCAGCAACTTCTTCTCAGCAACACAGCGGCAGCTTTTCAAGACAGCCTCTCAGCTGGAACTGCGTTGAATCATTTGTCATTATCGAATCTCAACCGCATTATCTCTACCATGAGTCAACTTGGTGGTCCAGGTTCTCGACAAGCCAATGCCAAGCCTATACCGTTCGTACCTGACCCGGCCCTTCTTCACAACAGCCAATGCAATATGTAAGGTGGTGCAGGCTAACGTGTGACAACCTTTTTTTTGTTGCCCAGTCCTCAACGTGGCAGTTTCCCACTTGATCATGATGGTGAGTTGCGAAATATTTACCCCAATCCACTGTGTCTTTGAGGTCCTTGGTCTGCTAACGCGCACCTGATCAGGCGAATGCAAGCATGTTATAGCTACGTATCTCGAGTGCATCAAGAAAGTACGAGGAGTAAACGACGCTGAATGCCGCGACCTTGCTAAATCCTACCTTGCATGTCGGATGGATCGGTAAGTCTCCTTTTGTCTATGCGACTGTGGACGAAACGGTGGACGACATTCTGACTACTATTGACTCTGGCCTCAGAAATCTCATGGCCAAGGACGAGTTTAGAAATCTAGGCTTCGACAATGGACCGAAACCAGCAAACGACCCAAGCGGTCTGGGTTTAAGCCAAGCTCAAGCCCAGGGAAGTACTGGCAAGGACAAGGACGCAAAGCCCGGCGAATTAAGATGGTAATATGACGGGTCGTTGGAGACTCTTCAGCTGATAGCTCCTCTACATGTACATTATTCACGGATTCCATACCGAGAGGGCATTTCTTTGCATTGCAACGAATTTGTGGGGATCTTCAACAACGTGGTTGCTTGACAACGCAGATGTGTAAGAAATTGACAATATATGAGCCATTATGCGCGGCAAAGAAAGTCATGCACTCTGCCAACGGACCCAGGAGCATCGCGCCGGGAGCGTCACCCTGTGCATGGTAAAGCCCAAGGCAAGGTACGGCATGTTTGTTTACGTTCACTTTGGTCTCAGGCACAACCATCACCCATTCTGACCTAGACTGGCGCGCTTGCTTTTGGGACAAGCTGGTCAAGACATGCTGGATTGCCCAAAATCTCAATTCTCATAGACTTGAGATAGGTATGTAGGCATGTAGCTATCTGATGAGGCACATTGGCGCGTATACAATTGCTCCTGAGGGCTATGTGGAATACAGAACGCGAGGTATAGACTCAGCATGGAAACATGTTCTCAAGTTGGGATACTTATAGAGGTAAAGTGGTTCCTTTCAAAAGAAGTTGACACAGGATCACGGGCATAAGCCATCATCTGGAGGCGTCTGCCACTGTGGAGCTGTCATTGTGGTTGTCTCCCTGAGAAGCGCTGGGAACACTCTGGACTGTGCGAGGGGCTAACCTGGAAGGGCATCAGATCACACTGCACCGAGGTGACTCCCTTAAGTCCAGGGCGTGTCCCCGACGACGGCACAGAGCCCCGTAGGTAGCCAGGCAGGTCAACTTAAGCTCACCCGAACCCCGTCGACATCGATGTTTCATTGTCGCAGAAGAGAGAGTCATCGTTGCCCCGACAACATCTCACGCCAAATACCTTCCCTCACCTTAGCTACGGATGGATGGCTCAAGTATAACTTCATCGCCGTCAATCGGAACCCCCCTCTGTCAAAGTGTCACAAAAAGACTGAGTCTTTCCCTTTCATTCATAAGTAGATGCATCATCGTCATCTATTCATACATCCATAGCCAAGCGAATCCACTAGACCTTCACCGCATGTTCCCCAGGCACCGCATCAATCTTCACCCTGTTCCCACTGCCCACTGCCCACCGCCACCACCATTTCCCGTCTCCACTGCTTGATCGACGACGTGCTCGCCGCACGCCAGCTCTCCATCATGCATCGCAGACAGAGCACTGAGAAGACGAGGAAGGTGACTCCTCCATCGCCAAGCTACATGAATAACGAACAATTCGGTGAGAAATGCTTCTGAATGCTTCTCTGCTTCTGCCTGTCATGAATGCTAATCCCAACTCCTCAGCCGCCTACTTGGCAAACCTCCGATCCAACAGAGTCGCCCGCCCCGGCGGAGCAAGGCCTCTGCCGCCTTCCTCTGCAAGCATACGATCAAAACGCCCTTCAATCGAACACAGCGTTTCCGAGCCCCTTCCTCGAAGCGAAAGTCCTGCACTCTCCACTCCAGGTTCTATCGATGTATCACAACCGCATCCCTCTTCTATGAACGCCAGCGTATCATCCCGTCATTCAATTCCGAGCACTCAAGGACGAGAGTATCAACCTTACCGCCCAACATCACCTCTGAAGCCCTCTCAGGTTGTGCCCACTGCTACCTATATGGAAAGAGGACAGCGATGGATGGAAAAGGAAGAGGCCGTGTCACTTCGACATGCCATGGAAGACATGTCCATTAAGAACGGCGAACAACACGTCGAGGATGAAGCCGCGGAGACGCCAGACGACGAAACACGTATCTATAATGCTGCGCTCGACGAGGCCTCAGAACTGGTCTGGCGGCATCAGAATGGAGTTCGCCCTCCTGACAAGGACGCCCCGTATCGGTACAAGCCTCACCTCAGAAAGAACAGCTATGCTCATGCTCGCACCGCGAGCGTGGGCAAACATGCTGACGGCGCTCATCCATCCGGCCTCGCTAGGGACAAGTCCAGGTCGGTTTCTGGCAGCTCTACCGACAGCGATGGTCACTCTCGGCGAAGTCGGCCCTCCTTGGCTTTGTCACGGAATAGCGTTGGGGGGGAGAGTCAGAGTCCCGAGCGGCCTTCAATGGACTTGGGAACTTCAGGGCCAACCGGTGCCCGACCCCTTCCGAAATCCAGAGGCTCGGGTCAGCGTCGCAGCAGTATGAAGCGGAACATCAGCGGCGAAGTTCAAAGGCCATTTTCCGGTGACCAGATCTGGGAAGAGCCAGAAGCCAATGCCCGGGAAGACAAGGTCAAGACGAAGTCAGCGTCGGCAGCAGACTTATCTTTGGTGGACAAACCAGAAAACCCCCAGAATCAAGTCCGATTTGCTACAAACTCACAGGCGACCCGCGTTGGACCCTGGAAACCCAGGTGCAATGTAGAGATTCAACGGAACCCACCGTCTCAGTCGCGCAACCCACAGTACACCACCAACACGTCGGCTCCGAAGCTTGTGGTGGACGACCTGGTACCCAAGAAGAACGGCATAGAGATACGCAGTGAAGATATCCGAGGGGCCACAAGTATGAAGCTGAAGGACCGCAGCGCGAAGTTGCCTACGCCCACGGCTGTCAGTGATCGCCCTGGTCGGCCGATTGTAAGCTTCGACTCGAAGTGGAAGGCTCCAGACGAGAGAACTGATGCTAGGCCAGGAGCCGCGAGCCAAAACAGCCAGCCGATGGAGATTCCTTCTATCGTGGTGGCGCCGGAGGAGCCTCCGTCGGACAGAGCACGCAGCAACCCGATCGTTCCGGTCATAAATATTGACGGGGTGGATGAGCCAGCTGGTTCTAGTCCCGGCATACCTTGCATAGTCACCCCCGACGACGATGAATCTTCGAATCCGAGGCCGCGACCCTTGCCTGACCCCAAGACAGCATCCAGAGCCCACCCTTTCCGGCGCCCGCAACGTCACTGGTCGCCAGCCCCTGGCGCGGGCAAACACTCAACCGCTTTGTGTCACGAATGCGCATTCCCCATTGAAGGTAGATTCGTCGCTCTGGGCGGATCGTCAGAGCGCTTCCATCCCCAGTGCTTTAGCTGCTTTGCTTGTGGTACTGGTCTCGAAGCCTTGGAGATTAGCCCAGAGCCAGAGGCTCACCGCCAAGAGCGCCTTGACAGAATCCAACGTCGCGCCCATGGCGAGGTATTGGAAGAAACGCCAGGCAAGACCATGGCCGAAGACGGCGACGAGCGCTTACGTTTCTTCTGCCATCTTGATTGGCACGAACTTTACGCACCGAGATGCAAACACTGCAAGACACCCATTCTCGGGGAGCACGTTGTCGCCTTAGGAGAACATTGGCACTACGGACACTTCTTTTGCGCGGAATGCGGCGATCCATTCGAGAAAGGCATGACTCATATCGAAAAGGACGGGTATGCGTGGTGTGTCAACTGCCAGACAAAGAGGACAGAGAGAAGGGCGCCCAAGTGCAAGAAGTGCAAGACTGCTGTCATCGGACAATACATCCGAGCGCTGGGCGGTGAGTGGCATGATGAGTGTTTCCGCTGTGCTTCCTGCCAGGGCGGTTTCGACGACGGCCAAATCTTTCCTAAAGAGGTTGGTGACAGGGTGATGGTGCTATGCACAGGATGTCGCATGATAGAACTAAAGGCATAACGATGTCGACGAGCAGACTGTTGAGTTGGGCGTTATTTTGAGTTGTCTAGGATAGGAGTTAGGACCATGGAATAGGGGAAGCGATTGCGCTTTTGTTGTCGGTTAGCATTCGGTTTTGTTTTCAGCTTGAGTAATGGGCATAGCGTTTGGCTGGATAAGGTACTCTAGGGGAAGAGGTGAAAAAATTAAGTGGTTAAAGTCATAATCGTCATTGACTGTCTTCATATGGCCCTGTTGGGAGAATCCGTTGCATCCATGTACGCCATTTGCGACAGCCGAGGCCTTCTCAAGAAGCAAGAAAATCCATCGCTCCTTCGACTACTCCCACCGTGTATTTTGCCGTTATTCTTGCCTCCGTTTGACTACAGAGAACCGCCGACCTGCTCCTGGTGCACCTCGAGAGTGTCTCCGTCCGCCATCTCGAGCTGGTAGTGCCACTCGCGTTAGTATTGCGTGCAATGTCGGGGGCAAGCTGCGTAGCCAGCACTTACCGTGTCTGGGGTATCCGTGGGTTGGACACGCTGGCCCTCGAATAGGAACCGAACAGAGTTCATAGCCTTGCCTTGTCTCTCGCAGAAGGCCGTCATAAGTTTGTCCAGCTTGGTAGAGCGCTTGATTTTGAAGAAGACCTCGTTGTTGTTGTCGGTAACCTTGATGTTCAGGTGCTCGACGGCGGGCGGAGCATCTTGACCGCCAGCAGACGGGCTTCCGTTCTCGTGTTCGCCAGACATTTTGTGAGTATCGCTGACGAGGTAAAAGTTAGCATCGGCACAAGACTGTCGTCGGTCGTTTGGACTTTGGAGGGGTCAACGGGTGGATTGATGGAGGTCGAATGATGGGTGGGGTGCTGATGGTTTGGTTTCCACCTACTTTGCGCTGCAGAGCGTAGTCGCGAGAGCGTGAGGGATCGCACGCGTGTGGCTGTGATAGCTCGGGCGTTGGGCTTATGAAGATCGCGGAAAGAGAAGCACGCGATGTTGTGAAGAAGGAGACTTGTAGAATTGACGAAAGGCGGAAGGTGGGGAGCAGTAGTGGGAGGCGCATCTGAGTCCGAAAGACTGGCGCACTAAGTCCTTAGAGAGGTAGGCAAAGACACTGGCAGGGTGGAAGTGGGATAGTAGGCAATTGATTGGGCGAAGTGGAGCCTGGATTTTTTAAGGCTTACCTGAGGTAGTACACTTTCCCACCCCAGATGTCGCCTGCCTAAGCCTCAATGTGATAATGGAATGCAAGTCAGATACTTCTTTCCTACCTACAACAACATCTCAATTTAGGTACCTTAGTTTCCATCTGATTGTTTGCCCCTTCCCAAAGTTTCGTGGAACTCGTACTCGTAGGTATTCAAGCATCCTCCTAATTGGTCACCCGTCATTGCATGATTCAGGTGCTCTATCATTTCATTCATAAGCACATTAAGGAACAATCACGAGCTTGAAGCTCAATGCCTATGGTGGCTCTTTGCTAACATGTCCATTGTCTACCAGGACCGTTCGCAATTTCGACGTTTGGCCTTGAGAAACCGTGCCATTACCGATCGTCATGGTAGACTCTCCGGCACCGCTTCGTCTTGCGATGTAACTACTAACAATGAGATGAAAGGGCCAGAATGAGGACCTAAAGGCGAATCCGCCGTGCCATCCTCGTGCTGTAAGCCCATCACCCAGCCCATGAATCAACTCAACAGACCCAGCGCTGACCCAATTTCGCGCAGTGCGCTATTCAGGGTAGGTTTGCACCATGGACTTCTCCACGGCTTCGTCACGATTCAAATAGCAGGTGCAAGGCTGAGTCAAAGCTGACTTGGGCTCATAGATTGCTTAACCAAAAATGGGTACAAGGAGGAGAAGTGCCAGTCGGTGATTTTGGCCTTGTACGAATGTTGCGATGCCTTTTACCAGTCAAAAGGAGACAACGCTACGTCGGCGAGCTGTCCCAAGCCAGATCTGCTTCGACTGAAGCTGTCGATATTACGTGAGGAGTCGCGCGAGACCGTTTCCCAAAAGTAGCCATAGGGATGCTGAAATGTACACTCTTCCGTAGATATACGTTAACCCGAGTAGAGAAATCTGGCAACATTCAAGAAAGAGAGAATTCTTCTAGGCATTCGTTGAGCGCGCTAAGAGACCCCGTAGGATCTGAACAAGCATTGAGTGCTTATTCCGAGACTCTAATACAAAAGCCTTGACATTGAAGAAGAAAAAGAGAGAGAAAATTAGAAGAAAATTTCCAACTGTGTGTGTTGATAAAGGATGCCAAAGCGGGTCTATACTGTTTTTATACATCCATTTACACGGTCCATCTTGGATCTACTCAAGGCAGGTGTTCACAGTGTTTACTCTTGCCCAAAGCTTTGACGCGACGCGCGCGATTATGCACAGAGCGCACAGACCAGCCAGGCGCTAGCCTGCCTTTGACCTGGGACGTCTGCTCCCGCAAGGTGAGGTATCATACCATAGACGCCTCATTGAGCTGCCAGCTGGTTTGTTTTCATTATTTTTTTCCCCGGTAGGGTGGGAGGTCCGATCAAAGATCCCAGTTTCACTATTCGAGTATAACTCCTCTAGCCTATTTCTTCTATTCTCAGAGTCGATACGTGGGGACTCCTTCAACTCTGTTGAGCGCCTGGAAAAGTTTCTGCGTACAAGGGCTTAATAGGTTGCAGCTTCTTACATCTTTGGCGCTGCAAAGCACCTTGGAAAGTCGTTCACACCGCAGCACCCATGGCTTGATCCCTCCCCGGCCTGAAAACAGAGAAGCCCACAATCATTGTCAGATTGTAAGCAGACGAGTCACAGCATAGTCTCACTTTGTCCGCAAGTCCTGTTTTGGCTAATCACCCACTAGGATCGCATCGGGACTCCATACTTGCCCTGGTCCCATGCGCAACCTTGCCGACGACCAACGATCGACCATTCCACATTGAAGTCAACGAGGCGACCGAATACCTTCTCCCCATTGTGCGCAAACTTTCGATCGATATTTCCCTAGATCCCGTTCCCTTCGACGACGATTGCATTCCCGAAAATGGACGGAATCGGGCCTGAAGTTGAGGTGTTCGCGAACATTCTTGACGATTGCCTAGCGAACCAAGGCACCGATGAGGACAAACGCGCAAGGGTCTTGGGGCTGGTAAACGCATACCACGACTATGCCGCCGAAAAGTTGTCGCAGCTGCGCAAGCCACGCCGTCAGGGCTCAATTGGCAACAATGAGATGGACCTGGACGATGAAGAAGAGGCAGAGGCTGCGGCAGATTCAGAAGAGATTCGAGTATGGGAGCAAGAGAGACAGACATGGGATCTCGTTCGTCGCCTGATCCCGCTGAGATATTCTGTTCGATCCTCGACGAACCAGCAAGCTACGTACAGTGGAGAAGATCTGTGGAGGGCATTCCTTGCGAACGACCAGTCGGCCACAGAGAGGAAGACCATTCTCGAATGGTTACAACAAGGCGCGAGAGCTGGCCCCGACATCGACGACCTCGTACGAGAGCTCCAGCAAAACGCCGACAGAGGTGACATCATCGCTCACGGCTGGATACACACAAGGTCTGCCATCAAGTTGCAGAAGAGTGTGATTGGCTCTTCACGCCCGCTTGACGTGCATTTTCCGGAGGTCGCACGCTCTCTAGTCAACTCAGACAAGGCGCCACTCGTTGCCGAACTAGACCCAGACTCTGTGATCAGACAGGGTCGGAAGTTGGAGCCACAGGATGAGTACTTTGAGAGGGCTATCTGGGTAGGCTGCTTCCAGCTTCTTCGAAGAGGCTGTAGTTTAGAGACTACGCGGGAGTGGTGCTTGGAGAGGACGGAGGTTTGGAGGGCTGTATCCATGTCCGCCTTACCCCTTGCAAGTGATCATGGGGAGACCACACTTGTCGACGACCCTTCAGGGCTTGCTCTTTGGAGACGCATGTGTTTTGCTCTTGCTCGCCAAGGAGGCACCGATGATATTGAGAGAGCAGTATATGGGGTGCTGTCAGGAGACATCCCCAGCGTGCAAAGGGTATGCCAGACTTGGGACGACTTCATGTTCATGCACTACAACGCTTTGATTCGCACACAGTTCGACACTTTCCTACTCAGCCAATGCTCTCCAGAAGCATCAGCAACCATCCGCTCATCGTTCGCCGCTTTTGACGCAGTTCAGTTCCATGGCGATGCAGCCACGTTGGAGCAACGCTTGATCCGCAACCTAGAGACCAGCCCGCACACGAGCAAGGAAGCTTTGGAGCCTATCAAGGCACTACAGGCCGCCATTATCTCGAGAGACCTCCAACGGCACTTTTACGAGCAGGGTGTGGCCATCACACAGAAGGCGAATTCCAAGGAGGCATCTGCGCTCATGCCCGATCACAGCTGCCGCAACGTCGACGTAGTGACGGAAAAGTTCGCTGACATCAAAAATCCTGATGGCCTGCGAATCGCTGTTCATGCACTCATCATCTTCGATACGCTTGACAAACTCGGCACTCTGAAAACCAACACCGTAACAATGAGTTCGGATCACAATCGTCGTGAATTGCAAGAGAACACGATTACGCAGTACATTAGCTTGCTCCGCCTAGCAGGCTTGGAGGAGTTGATACCACTGTATTGCTCCAGGCTTCATCCATCGAGAGCCTTCCAAGTGTTGAGCACAAACCTACTTCCCATCACCGATAGCGAAGCTCGTCAAGAGCAGCTCACCTTCATTCACAAAGCAGGACTAGACGTGGTGGACTTCGTCAAGGCACAACCACAGTTCTTGTTCCAGACCTTGGGCCTCGATACAGCGCAAAACGATGCAATGCGGGAATTCCAGATCATGGACGATGGTCCGGCGTCCTTAAAGTACGGACGTTCCATCAAAACAGACTTCTTCGGGGAAGATCCCGAATCCATTGACCCGGTCGACGAGCGGTTGATCCGGTCAGTAGAATGGCTGCTACTAGTCAGCGAGGCCTGGCCTTATGTCTTTTCCACCGGCGTGGCAATCTACAAGCACTTTCTAAGTATGACCCTGCCTTTTCAAAATAGATGACACCTATCCGCTAATTAGACCCCAATCGAACAGAGACCATGCATTTGAATGCTGCCCGAAGCTTCGCAAATCGTGTACCATTCGATAGCATTATGCGCATGCGCTCAAGCGACTTCCCTGAGCAAGCAGAAGACGAACTCTGGTGGACACAAGATGGAGAATTCTGGGTCAACCAGCTCGAAGGCGCGGGTGCGATGGACCTCTCGCCAAGTCAAGTAGTATCGGACGCCAAGGTGTTGCGCGAACTTGAGTGTCTCGTCAGAGCCTTGGACACAATGGAGACTGTCGCTTCACTGGCGGAGCTGTCAAGGGAGTATGTCAACCTGATCTTTGGCTACAACATCTTACTAACCACTTGCAGGGACCCGTCGGTCAAACGAGATTTCTGGGCTAAGGTCGGCAACGAGGTCAAAGCAGCCAAAGAACACGTGCGACCACTACTGGTTGACTGGCTGGGTAGCCAAGGTAACCCGTGCTCCTTAAATCACATTTCTCGGAGAACTAATCCGCTCGTGACAGAAGATCAAGACTTACAAGCGCTGCGGGAAGCATATCTTCCCGAGACAATCCTCGCCTACGTCAGCACGCTCCATTTCGCCGGCACGACGCTGACGAGGGATAACTTTTTGGAGTGTATGGAGCTGGCAGCCACTATTGCGGAGAAGGGCTCCGATGTGGCAGAGTGCTTCACCAAGGCTAAGCGAATGAAGGAACTGGTCGAGTGTTTTGCTGCCTGCAGCAAAGCATTGGCCGTTGCATCGGGCGAGAAGAAGGCGGCCAATTCGAGCAGCAAGAAGCTACGTGAAATGGGATGGTCACGGGATCTTTGGTCCGTAAAGCACTGAATTGGGCAGTTTACTGGCGAGTCACAATGTTTGTCAAGAATAAGGAATGGGGATCTGAGGCCTGTACTGGAGATGTGTCACGTCTACATGAGATTCAGCTGGCACACGGCATGCCGCTCAGGAAGACTTCGGCCAGGCATGATATGCCTCGAATCCAACAAGGTCATTCAGCTGCCAAGTTGATTGATGCAGGGGGGCGATTAGTTAGATCGAGGCTTTGCAGGCTCACAAATAAAAGAGTATCACAGCAAAGAAGAAGAGGGGGGGGAAATCACCAAAAGTGAAGCATTTCGTAACCCTTTTCGCCATTCTTGTGTTGAGTTCCTACTTATAATTGAGTACTCCGTAGAGATGTGTGTTTATGGGTATGATATCATACTAGGTACGTAGGTAGACGCGAGCTTAAATTAATAGGAAGTACAATCTGATCTCAAGTTCAATTTCGATTGGTTCGATCCAATCATCCGTTGTGGGGCACCCCAAACAAGGTCCTTGCTTAACGTTGTGGACCTTGCACCCCTCTGCCTGGTGAACCATAGCCACATCCCGTCTTGTAGAACCACCCCGCCCAACGAACGCTGACATCTCTAAAGTCGGAAGATATACTTTGATCAGCTTATCAAGCTAGTCAGTGGCCTGCAGATTCTTTTGAGTCTCGAGAATAGGGATCTTGTTGTAACCTTTAATCCGCTGCGTGTTTCTGTCCACACCATGCATGATCCTCCACCACCGATACTTCCACCCAAGCCGGGTAGCCACGACACAAGTCGTATCGGCACGCCGACTATGGTCAACTCGCCCCGGCACGGCAACGGCAACGGCGCCGGCCTGGATGTGGAGAGTGCGGGTGGGAGCCGCTTGAACCAAGTCTCACAGCCGGCCGGGCTCGAAATTGCTCGACCTGAGCCTGTGCCAGATCCAGGCGAACAGTGGCTTCCCAAGGTGTTGCAAGACAAGGCGTACGTTCTTGGACATGGCAGTGGCATCACCTGTCGTTGATTTTTCTTTTTCCAGGCTGATGATGGTATTAGGAAACATGACCTCGCTGATATAGCGACCAACGTGGACCTGCTTAATGCCCTGACACATGCACCAAGTACGATTCACCCATCTCTGTCGTCATCTCACCAGGCCCTTCAAGCGGCCTTGACCGAGAACCTTGAGCTAGCGTCACGGCTTGTAGAGCTCGAGGCTCGTTTAGCCCACCAGCGGTCCACGACGCAAGCGCAGCTGCTTTCAACACATGCGCTCGAGCGCCAGTGGCGGCAGAAGCAATCCGACATGGACCACGCGTTAGCACCCTTCTCACCGGCTGCCATGTACCAACGCCTGGGGCAAGGCGTCCACGAGCAGGCCTCGGTATGCCATGTTTTGGAGGAGAGCTTCATCGACGGAGAGGGAGATGGCGCGTATGCGTCGGAGAGAGAGACGTTGGACTGGATCAAGAGATACAGAGACGCCAAGGTGCTTTACTATCTTCGGCAGGAAAGGAAGGAGCGGTGGGATGAAGGTCGCGTTGGTGGCTGGAGGTAAAATGTATGCCATTCCGGCATCTGGTTCGGGGAAGTCCAAGTGAAGGCGAAAAAGGAACGATGCAGTGGAAACCGCAGGAGGTGGTGGTCCTCGCGGGTTGGAGGTAATCATTCAGCTCTATCCAGAAACGGGGACCAACACACGAGCACTACATCAATGGCATGTCGACGGTTATGTCTGCTGTTTTCTACTTTTGCTCCTTGATGGTAGTATTGGCGACGAACAATGCAATGCAGAGGACCGCATCTAGCTAGCAGATATTTGAAAGAAATATTCTATGGAATAGAAGAGGGGAAGGAAGTATGCAGGAGGAGTGGCCTACAGACTGAATGGAACATGCTGAAATCACTAGAAAATCGCCATGATGTGCAGCGTATAGGTCCTGTCTGTGTCGTTCTGTAGCCCGTCTACGAATGTGTGCTATATGCCTTCAGCTACAGCTGTCATCCTCCGATTTCTCTCTCTCTCTCTCTCTCTCTCTCTCACACACACACGGCATACGTCCAGGGGACATCGCAACCCCACTCCCTGGGATCGTACTCAAAGTCGTCGGAGTGGAAATGATGTTGGTCCAGGGGCAATCACTACCTTCAGGCAAAGCTGAAGGGACTCCGTTTCATCTCAGGACTGCGAGGGCTCATCGGGAGTGCAAAAAGTTCCTCCTCCTGGTCCTGGTCTTGCTGTCTCGGGTGAAGATTGCCCCCTGCGAGCATGGCGTCCAGCGATGCCGAACCTCCTAGGGACAGGTTGCCAGTAGTCGTATCTCGCGCAGGGTGCGAGAAGGAGTGAAAGGCCATGTCATTAGGGGCGGGCGAGAAAGATATGGGCTGAAGATGCGCGTTCTTGTCTGCGAGTCTCAAGTCAGTCACGCTTGGTTGATATGTTGCATAGTTTATCTTTTACGAGTCATCTCACCAGCCGAACCAGCAATCAAATCTGCTGCAGAAGTCGCGAGCTTCAGCCCCTTCAGCTTCTCTCCCAGTCGGCCACCGGTCAGGGGTTGAGGAGAGATGGGACTCGGTAAAGTTCCTGATGCAGACATCGTTCGGCCTTCGACGATGTTGTTGGGTTTTGGGGCAACGCCAAAATGATCGACAACCCATTGCTGCTCCTGGAGCACCATTTCTAAGCCGACGCTTTCGGTATTTGTCATTTTCTCGGCATCGATCTCTTCTTGAAGTTCACGGAGTCTCTTCTTGGCCCAGATGGTGTGAAGAACCCCACGTGTTCCAGTATCTGACTCACTGGCACCCAGGCCTGGCGGGAAGATGGCAGGAAGGGGTTTGATGGTGAGGGATGTACCGTCAGGATGAACAATGGCAACGGTGGGAGGAATATTGGCACCGGGTGGAAGTAAGAAGTACACCCGCTTATGCGTTCCTTTGACATCGTCGCTTGCTGGAAGATAGTTTGTCTTGCCATCCCACGAAACTTCCCATGTCTTGGCTGGCGGTGGTAAGAGTTCGAATGGCGGCGAGGAGGAAAAAACAGATATCGAGGGATCCCATTCCACCATCAGGACCTTGGTGCCCTCATTGCCCTTGCCTGCCTCAAACTCGAACCGGGCAAGGGCAAAGGGCGGAGTGTCCGCGGCAGCATAGGGATTGGTGCTTTTTTCCGGACCGGGAAGATGCGCTCCAATCGACGCCACTCGAGGTAGCGATGAAGCCCGAGTACTACCCGGCGTTCCCATCTCTTCGTCTCCTTCCGATCTTGGCCCGATTGTGGTCCGGCGTGAGGTGGGTTTTGCGGACACGACGCGGTGCGGGGCCGGGCGTTTTGCGGCCTGCTCAAGTACCGAGGCGCTTTAAAGACTCAGACTGCCTATACATAGCGTACTTTCCCCGTCAGCACCGGACAGGAAGAGCAGAAGGTAGTATCGGCCAGTGGAAACAATCCGACCGAGTCTATCGTGACAGTTATTTGCAGCGATTGAGCCGTGGTATGGATTCTAGGCGATTCACCGATGATGGAGTCTGGTCTCTGGCAAAGACAAATGTTTCGAGACGGAGGAAAATAACGAGGTGTTTGTATTGGTGTACATAAATCGGCACCAACCAATGACTAAGATCAGTTTAAAGGAGGAAGTACCCGGACTTGGCGATGAATGGGATGCGGAGGCGGAGACAGACGGATGAAATTCAATCAGGTACGGACCGTTGTGGCTGAGGCGATTGACGCCACGGGCACCATTGATTATTTTTAATTATTTGGGAGGATACGAATAGAGTATCACTTGATTTCAGGATCTATAATCGAGCGGCCTACAACTACCAGTGTAGGTGTCATGACGGGAAACGAATCGCGAATCAGCGTTGAGGCAGGGCCGTATACGTGCCAGGGGCATTCAGGCGTATCGCGGCATCCCAGGAACTCTTCCATTGTCAAAGTAAGAGTGAATAAGAGGTACGGGGAAGACAGAAAAAAAAAAAAAAAAAGGGGGGGGGCCTCTGTTTCCCACATCAGCCACCAAACTAAGGTAGACAACATGTATTCTGTCACTCGGGTGGTACGGTTGGCCTTCAGGGCTGTGTGGCTGTGTCGTGTGTGGCTGTCTAGGGGTGATACAAACCCGCTACGCAGTAGTAGTTTGCCCTGACTCCTGACCCTGGGCTCTGGAGCGGCTCAGAGAGCGGAGGAAACGCGGAGTAATATGGAGGGAATGGGTCCTGGAGATGCAACCATTGTGTAAATTTTTGACAAAGCTGGAGAAGTTTGAAAGTTGCAACCTGTGACCATGGGCGGAGAGAATCCCACATATCCACGGGGCATTCTCGGCCGATGTCGATGCTATTGCCCGCTAGTGTACGGATACTGGGGGGCTGGCCTGGCCAAGAAAAATGGCTTCATGGTCGGCCAACATGACGGGATTACAAGTCTTCGTCTCAAAGGCAAACGACGATGGCGCGCCACCACCAGCCGTACTCAAGTTTCAGTTCTCTTTTCGCGGGCACGCGGGTTGGGCCGCTCGATTTCTTCGAAGCTTACGTAAGGAGATGCGCAACGGAATTTCTCACCCTTGGGATTGGACCGGGAATACAGAGAGAGTACCTACTCACAAACGTAAGTAAGGTGCTATGTACGGATACAGTCCCGTGTCTGTAGGGTAATATACGGATGATGCACTCCCAAATGTGGAGTGAGGCGCCTTCCTATTCCAGTATTCCGTAGCGCCGGTAACCTGATGGCCAACCGGAAGAACGTTATAAAGTGCCAGAACATCCCTCTCTTCATTGCTCCAGTACGGAGTACCGGTATGGCATGGAGCCGGTAAAACGTTAGTCACTAGGTAGCCACACATACACAAGGGAGTTAGAGCGGAGCGGATAACGGTACTTGAAAGTTGAAGGTAAATCAATCCACCAACGGCAACCAAGAGGCCGGAAAACGACGTGAAAGGTTGGAGTCTTGGGGGGAGAAAATATCGACTGTGACGAATGCGGAGGGGAGGGAAGGCCGAAGACTAAGAGCCTAAGAGAACAGAAAGGCCGCGGTAGGCCCGAGGGGCGCTCCACCACGCCATCTGGAACCTCCGTACCTACCAGTGTGCACCACAACATCAGGGTTCCTACCTCAGTACTCACCTTTGAGTGACTTACAGTGTTCATGGTTGGGCTGAGCCTGGCGGGAGGTCAAATTGGTACCGCGGCACCGTAGCATTCACGGTTTACTTTACTTCCCCGGTATTCGTGCACCCCACTGTCTCCGTCCGCCCCCGCTGCATCGAAGGCAGCTTGTCCATCCGAGACAGCGCCTAGCCACTTGTGTCAGTTCCATCGCTTCAACTTCGGTCAGTTCGGTCCAATCTACCGCGTTCCATTTGACCCCATGGGCTACGTTCACGTTGGCACTGGCGGATGTCGGCTTCGCACGCTAAGCTCACGAGAGGTGCCATAACCCATCTGTATTTGCCATCCAAGGTTAAGTGTGCACGGTGAACAGTGAACAGGGCGACGATGAGGTGCCAGAAACTAGAAAGTTGCAGAGGCTGTTTGGAACTTCTTCTTTTACGTGTTTACATGCCTCTAGAATACTCGGCCCTCAAAAAGGAATGGGAGCATGCGTAAAAACCTCAAGTGATGGAGTTGCGCTCACGGCGTACAATTGCAAAATTCCTTGGGCAAGCATTGTGCCTTCAACACCTTTTGTACCTGTACGCATTCATTCGCATGGCAAGTTTCTGTAGGCGGTCCACGTTCCGTATCCCGATGTGCTTCACTGCTTGCTTTGTGACGCCCCGCGAAGCCAAGCCACCCGTGTGTAAATGGCGAAGGCGAGAAAATCAATGAGCCCGGATCGGCAGTGTCGGCGATGTTCGCAGTCCGCTGGCTTTCTCATTCCTGCCGGCTGTAAATTGCATTACTGCGAGAATGAAGCGAAACATGGGCCACGATGGATGAATATGTAGATATCAGTACCAAAATGCCCAACATGACCTTTGTCTGGTTCACATTACTTTCTAGCACGCAATGCGATTGATAGACCCGCCGAAAGAAAAACGTTTCCAGACTGTCACTGTCTACGGAGTAGTGCCTACGGATAGACGTGTCTCCGTTGAAGCGTCTGGTATGGGACCTGTCTCGGGCCTATTTGGCAATCGGTCCTGGATCATCGAAGTCGGCCCAAGCAGCTCTAGGGCGACTGAGACCATGGCCCATTAGCAGTACCTTTGGAAAGGTGAAGCATCTATCCGCGATAGCATCGAATCGAGCTTTGCAATACAAATGAGCCAATGGAAGTAGAGCGACAGCATCTAGCCGTAGGGGCTCCGCCTGGATCTAGGTATGCCGGGCTTCTCTCCTAGATCGTTTGGACGACTGTGCTCGGTACTTCATCGGTGCATACTGTCTAGGGATATTTCTTTGCGCCCGCTGAACCAGAGGTAGCCATAGGCCAGCGCCCACTTGACGCGGGACAATGGCCGAGAAGTGCCTACGCAGTATGTCTACAGCCAAACCACCAAGCTGCTTCGTCGCGTGTAGTTGAGGGCAAAGGCTTGACACACGGCGAAGACATTGGAGCGCCATCGGGCGGGTTCACCATCAATTCCCCGGGCCCCGTGATCGACGTCTGATTCTTGAGTCTTGACGATGGCACTGGATGGGAAATGGAGACGGGGAAGCGCTATATAGCCCGTAAAACAGCGGAGGAATGAAAGTCGGATGTTGAACTGCGAAGTGAGTAGATACCAGCGAATAGACAACCAGGTATCTGATCTGAAATTGTACGTGCCTAAGGCAAGATACCTTACCTGATTGCTGTTGTGGCAGTCGCAATTGCAGTTGCCGCTCAAGTCGAGTGGTTGGAGTACCGTATTACTCCGTACCTGACCTCCGTTTCAGTACCTTACTCCATACGGATACCTGATGGCAAAATGGATGAGAAGACATTACACTGATAGAGTCAAAATCCAGAACCAATGGGTGACTTGTGGAACAAGAAGCGGGAAGAAAGAAGAAAGAAAAAACAAAGACTGAACCTGAAGGCCACACTCGCAACAGGTATACTTACCAAGGTATCTATTTACTACTACTCGCTCCATAGAGCAATGGAACTCGACCACTCGACAAAAAGCATCCAATGCGATTTCACGTACGGCTTGCCAGGCTCAGGGCTGTGGGGATGAAAAGCTTCGTCCGCGCACTTTTACGGTGCTTTCCTCGGCCGCTCTCTTTCGCTTCCGCCGTTCACGCCCATCATACTGTGGTAGTGAAGAGATCGATACACGGTAGAATACCCACAATTGATAGGTAAATTGAGCGAAGTACCCCCAAAAAGACGCTTCTCCGGCCCTTCCCTCTCCGAGGCCGCAGCCAGTCAGCGCCGTTGCATCACAGTGCCAAACACCGCTTCGGGATCATCGACCCCCCCCCCCTCCAAGCCAGCAGGTGCCCTTCCTCACTTGGACCTCCACTAATTCGCCGCACATACCGCCGGGCCACCCAGAATTAGCGAACAGCCGATCCCTCTCTCGCTTTCTTGCATCTGCCTCTCTCCCGTTCCTGGCCTCCAGTTCCACCCGACTGCTCTCGTTGTCTCTTCTCTATCCGTACCGTACCTACCTAACCTCATTGTCACCTCATCCGCGTTTGCGCCCATAGACTGAGGTGACCGCCAGTGTCTACCAAGTTATCCAGGCTTGGGTACCATACCACCATACCTACGTGCATACCCACGTCGCCCACAGAGAGGTTCTACGTTTCTACCCACTCTCATCCACCCACCAAGGATTCATGGAACCTGAGCCTGACTGCACCACCACCGCCTTTCTTCCACTACCAGTGCCGAACGTACTGCCTGTCAGAGAGAGTGAGTGACCCGACTTCGACGGGCCTCTCCAGCACCCTCGCGCTCTGTTCTGTGCCCCCTCCCTCTTCCTCCTCCATTTCTTCCTCGCATCCTCATATTCCAACCAACATCGACCATCACGCCCGAAGCGTCACCACCGCGTTCTGTGTCTCTACAACACTATCGTTCGCCTTTCATCTCCTTATCCGACTCGGCTTTGTCACATACGCTCATTCACCATCTTTCCTCGTCTCTTGCTCCGGCTCGACTATTCTCGATCCATCTCATCGGCCATCCAATCTCAATAACCTACATTGCCGTTGTCGTTTGTCGTCACCTCTCGCCCGTCGACTCTCGAAGCCTACGCTCTCGACGACCCTATTCCAATCGACGCCGGGCGCCAGCCTGTTCATTCAAATCACCCCCTACGATTCTTCCCGCCTCCTAACCATCATCGATATCTTCAATGTTCAGCCATGTTTGAGCCGCGAATGCACGGCATCGTCGACTTTCCGATTCCCGCCCGTCGTTAACCCTCCCGTTCTCAACACGACGTACCTCGAGACCTTATGCCGGACTTCTTAGACCTTGCTCCCTCTTACTTCAGGCTGAGCCATTGTCCAGCGCGATAGCATCAACATGGATCCGCCGCATATCACCGAGTTCGCTTCCGAGCGCTACTTCAGTAAACTCAATCAGCTCAATGAGTCCCCCGCGACCCGCGAAGCCCAGCAGCTTCAACAATTACGCCATCCTCAGACGCCATCCTCTCAACCGTATCCCTCCCCGCCGATATCATCTCAGTCTACCTCTTCCTTTATTTTGCCATTACGAACGTCCAAGTCAAATGAAGGCAATACCGAAAATTCCCGACCCTCAGATCAGAAGCGTACCGAGAAGAGCCGACTCTTCAGCCTGCGATCCAAGGTCTCGATCCTCCAAAGCAAGTCAACAGTGCAGGTAGACCATCGCGAGCAGTATACAGTGTTTGCGAAGCCAAAGACGTTAGCCACCCTCTCCTAGAGCCAACATGCGATTGCGTCTAATAATTCTAACAAATCACCAGGCAATCTCTCGGTCAATTGTTCTTGGCTCTGCCTACCGAGCTTCAGATTCAAGTCATTTCATCGCTGCCATTGACGGACGTCCTGAATCTTCGCAGAGTTTCGAGATCCTGGCACGCCATTGTGACTTTGAATGAGGCGCCCATCGTTCGCCACCATCTAGAACGTCACATCCCGGCATACGCCTTGCGTCTTTACCCATCTAACGACCCCACCGCCGCCAATTTCCATCACCTGTGCGGCTTGTGGCATCGTTTGCATGTCGCCGCCAAATTGTCATACCTCATGTGTGAATGGATCACGAAGGAGATCTTCCTGCGAACGACGGAATCGCAGCGTCTCGAGTTCGCCCCTCAACACGAACGGATGCGTCGTCGTCTGATACCACTCCTTTTCACCTTGTTTCATTTTTTCGAAACCTATCGAAAGCTGCACTTACAACACATACTCGACCACAACGGTCATGGCTTACTGCACGAGCCATATACCCTGAATCCGATTGAGGCTCGAATCATGAGCATGTACGACGACCAGACACTTTTGCGAGTTCATCAAGTCTTCCCTCTGGTCATCTCCTCATTCTGCCGACGGTTACGTCCGCCATCTTATGCTGGCCGCGTCGAACGATCATTGCGAGGCTACTTGAAGGAAAGACCTCCAGATGAGGTTCACGTTGCCATTCTATGTGTTGGAGGCTTGCGACAAGTGGAGAGGCTTTGGGAGATCAAGGGGTACAACAGCAGGCGGGGAGCTGTTGATGTTTGGTACAATTGTGTCTCGAAGGACCCGATCGACCCAACCCCGAAACAGCGACGAGGTATTATGGGCATGGGCCGAAAAAAGTCCTCGATTTCGGTCAAGGATTCGACCAAGTCGACGCAACATGACGGAATATCAACGCGTCGTGCCTCTCGGGCTTCTCTAGATGATCCAGTCGATTCCGACACGAACTTGGTATTCAACACAAGCCTAGCAGCCGGCATGCCCATGGGACCGCTGGAGCGTGAGCATGCCCGACACGTACTATCTGACCTCCCTAGCTTACAAGAAATCTGGCTCAAAACTGCGGAAGCTTTGATATTGGAGCGGGGCATCGTTGAGCGTACCCAGGATATCAAACGCAATGCACAAGTAATGTTGGAATTAATTCGCGATGATGGCATGGATGAGGAGGATGAGTGGTGGTACGGACGAAGTACACCAGAATCCATTCGTCCTCCGCTCGAAGCGATAGACGAAGATGCTATGGACGGCGCATGAGAACCAGCGTGGCGTGTTTAGCATTTAAGGGCGTTAAGGTCGGTCTGGAATTTGGCCCATTGGAACTCAAGCGGAGACTT
Source organism: Colletotrichum acutatum (assembly GCF_030867785.1). NCBI lineage: Eukaryota > Fungi > Ascomycota > Sordariomycetes > Glomerellales > Glomerellaceae > Colletotrichum > Colletotrichum acutatum. Next base: position 41,901 of record NW_026849044.1, on the reverse strand, counting down.
GTTTTTGGATATTGTTTTTTTTTCTTTTCATTCTCTTTGTCAGGGCCAGCATGGAGAGGGGTGCAATACCTGGGATGTGGATAAAGATACCAACATCAAACAGTTTCCATTTAGTTTTGTAGTCTTGTGATAGCCATGACCGGTTGGCATTCGTTTGCCCAGTCAAGTCAAACAATTCACTTGTTGAGCGACATGCTCTTTCCATACACAGGCCTGTCACTGATGACCGACTGGCACACACTCGATCTTGACCGAGGCGACCGAGGCACATCGACCTGGCTGGGTATCCGTACTAGACGATGCTCGGAATCACAGTTGAGAATGCCACCCGCCTTTTTGGCGCATCTCTTCCGTGGCGCAAAGACGTAGGTAGAGGGCAGGAAATATTTCCTGAGCCCTTGGCACCAGTCGGAGCAAGGTGCCAGTAACACAGTGTACCTACAGGCGGCGCATTAAGTGGTCGCTCGTTACAACCACGTCTTTATCTACTGACGTCTCGAAGTATGATACATGCGGTCTCTCATTGCAGATTCTGTCATGCCGCCATCAAAAGACGACTGGCCCAAGTGTGACGAGCCATACGTTGAGTTCATGGTCGGCGATGCACGCTGCATCTCTGCACCATTGACATTGTATTGTGTGGGGTTCATTGCCAAGCTTGCTTGATTAGCCGTTGTCAGGCTTGCCAGAAAGGCTGAATCGGAATAGTCCTGGAAAGACGACATGCCCGTATTCTGTACTGGGTGTTCCTGCCGTGCATGGAATGTAGATGACTGCTGTTGTATCGGCCGTGAAGTCGAAGTCCGGGAGCTGTCTCCGCGCGTGCTCGAGGATCCGGTCATGTGGGTGCCATACGAAGGTTGCTGAAGGCCCACTAGCCCATGATAGTCTCCGTCACTTGTAGACTCTGTATAACTGTCCCCATTCTGCCCTAGTATTGACGGAATTTGACCGGTACCCGAGCTGCTTAGGCGGTGCTGACTGCTATTAGATCGGTTCTGTGGAGTTGGCTGATGTTGCTCTTGCTGATGAAAGAGATGCTGTTGCTGTTGCCCCTGAGCCGATCCACCTTGATTGTACATGCCTTGCCTTGATGGCATATTCGAGGAGTAGGATTCCGCTACCTCAGTCCTTTCAACTCCTCGGCCAGCGGATGAAGCTGTGAGGCTTTGGCTGTATCGAAGTCGTAGATCAGACTGAGGTTGCTGGGCGTCAAGGGCTTGCTGGAGCGATGATCGTTTTGCAGAGCCGCTCATCTGGGCGCTCGACCTCTGAAGATTAGTATTATTGGCATCTATGAGGCTGCTGTTGTGAAGGTCTGTCCGCGTTGGCTCTAACGATTGTGGCACGTGCTGCCCTCGTTGTCCAGTCTGACTGTTCTGGCTAGCTTGCGTCATTCGGCTGTTTGAGGCAGCATCTTGGCGCTGATGGTTCGGTAATTTCTGCCTCTTGGTCACTGGCTGATGGCCATGAATGTGATCCTGCACTTGTGATCCTTGAGACCGGGCCATCTGCGGTGACGAAGGGCTCTCACTGGTGATTGCAGTAAATCCACCACCATTGTTTCGATCTGAAGCCGAGGCAGCTGTCATCGACTCATTGCCGGCAATACTGTCTCTGCCTTCTTGAGAAGCCTTCCGTTTACGCTTGGCGACTCTGGAGGCTTTACTGACTTGTTGCTTCATGGCAGCGGATTCGCTGACAGTCTCCGGTCCCAACTGAGAAGCCACATTTACCTGATTGGCCGGTCGCTGCTCGTATTGTTGTTCTCGGGTAGAGGATGTGGAAATGGCAGCAGGCGCCGGCAGAGCCAAATCACTCGCTGCGGCAGATTGTGGCTCGCTTCGTTGGTCGTCTGCAGCAGATGTGGTCAGTTTTTGTTGAGATTGAGAGCCAGGCACATTTGCTGATTCTTTCGGTCGATTCTTGGATCCCTTAGGACGGCCAGGACCTCCTTTCCGCTTTTTGACGAGCGGCGATCCGAGCTCGTCAAAACCACCAGCCGTGCTTGAGGATTCGGGAGGATTAACTGCTGTTGGCTGAATAATTACTGGGCTCTGAGATACACCATTCGTATCCTCATGGGCATCGTTGGCCAAGGGCACCGTATCTTTCGGTCGGTTTTTCGAGCCTTTAGGTCTCCCTCTCCGCTTAGGGGCCGGCGTGATTGTCGAGGTCTGGGCGAAGCCAGATTCCGGCATTCCACCGGAAGCACTTGGACCAGAGACTACCCGACTGAAAGCTGGAGTTTCAACCACCCGCTCGGCGTCCACTTGCAAACTCTCTGCGTCAGTATCTGCAATTGTGTCATCCATGTCAACCCAGCTACTATCCACCGCAGCTCTTCTCGCCGCGTCATCACCTGCACTGTTGTCCGTTGTTGCTCCTGCTGCACGAGCTCCTGAAGCCAGTCGCTGGGCCCTCTGGCCAGCTTGTTTCCCCTTCGCATTCCTGCTTCCTTTTGGACGACCACGTGGTCGTCTCAGGTTCGTTTGGTGTGCGCTCGGCATTGTTCCCTGGTCTAGAGCTGGAAAGATCTCTGCCAGCCAGCCAACAAAGAGAGATCCAGACCCATTCGCCTCGGCGCTAACGGGAAATGATCCGCCGTGTGATGTGTGCGCATCGGCAATCCCTCCAAAGAACTTTAGTCCCTTGCAAAGCTGATCAACGACCAGATCAGGGTCCAGGCTTCGCAACAGAGTCAAGAGTCGAGCTTGTTCGGCTATTGTCTCCGCGGTCGTAAGTGTTGAGGTCTTCCTCCGCCCCTGCGCCGTTTCTCCAACGGTCTCCCGAATATATGGTGTATTTAGCTGGGGTCGATTGAGCTGGGGTGCATTCAGTTGCGGTGTAGTGAGCGGTGTTTTAGGGAACCACGGTTTATTGAGTTGTGGTGTTGGCTGCGGAGCATTGAGCTGCGGTGTATTCAGCTGCGGTTGGTGAGGCCACGGTTTATTCAGTTGTGGTTTATCAAGTTGCGGTGCGTTTTGCTGCGCTTTATTGAGTTGTGGTGTGTTTGGCTGCGGTGTGTTTGGCTGCGGGGCACTGGGATGCGGTGCGTTGAGCTGCGGTGGACTATTCGAGGCATGTACTTCTGGTCGATAGATAAATTTGCTCCGTCTGATGGGAATGTAACGGTCTGTCTGGGCCAGTCTGGCCGCAAGCTGCGTTCCCTCACTCGTGCGTTTGGCTGCTGCATCACGCTCCCGACTTTCGTTGGTAGTAGTGAGGTCTATGTGCATGACTCCAAAGTTCCCTTTCGTCGCATCGGTCTTGCCCTTTAGCTTACTAGGCACAGGGTTACGTACACGTCCATCTCTATAAAGGCCTGGGATATCATCCTGTACTGGGGGGCCAGTATGTTGCAAGACACCGAATCTGTTCGCCGCACCTACAGCTCGAACGTCAGCAACGTCTTTCAGTGTTCCTACCTGGTCATCCAACGAGTAGTAGCATTAGAGAGATAGGAATAGTCTACAAACCTCCTTCACTCACAACACCCAGTGTAGGGGTTTGTGCTGCAGAACCGTTGCGAGTGCTACTATCGGTATCAGTGCCAACAACGGTGTCAGTGCCAGTGCCAGTACCGGTAGCGGTAGCGGTAGAGGCATTAGGAAGCGGTGTAGGGCGTCGCGCAGGGTTTGAAGGTTGAGGAGATGCTTTGCAGAAGACGATTAGTCGGGGCGCAGAGAAGGAAGCGTGTTGTGCTTTACACTTACCTGCAGTTGTAGCCATGGCTGTGGACGACAGTCGCGTCACAAATTCAGCATCGTCCCTCAAAGAAAGATTGGAGCACAGCCGTGCCTTTTGAGGTTTCTGCCCCGGCGAGGAGTGTTGCTCGGCCCTTGATCCAAATGGCAATAAATACGTGTGCTAAAACTCGCGGTTGCAAGAAGGCATCACGAAACCCAGGGCGGATCACCAAGGCGACTCGACAGCATATGATAACTTGCCGAGTCAGCTTCTCTTTTTAATAATGCAACGGCGCCAGCTGGTCGTCATCGTTGTTGGATTCGGCTGAAGTAACGACTTAGATTGTGACAAAGCGAGAAACGCTCGATCGTCTGGAGCTATACATTGAATTAGCGACAGCGAAATCTAGCGATGCGCATTGGCGATGGGCGAAATATACCGAAAGGGAAGATAGAGAAGGAACCAAGACCTGCCGCGGGATATCTAGACAGGTCTTACGTTCTGCAAATGCACAGTGGCCGTCGAAGTTGGGGAGGTATGGCGTGAGCAGAGTTGGACAGCATTGGGATGTCGAGTGGAGAGGTCAAGCTTGAGCTTTTCTTAGCAGCTTTCCTTGTACAGCAAGTAAGTAGGCTGCCACCTCATTAGATGGCAGCAAACTCGCTGGCTGCCTATCAGGCGACCTATCGCCGAGTGAGTGACGAACCACCCACCACCCACCCAGCTTTGAGGTACCCGACTACTGCGCCCCCGCTACGTCGCTCGCTGCCCAGGTACCTGATCGCCGCTCCCAAATCCACGTACCTCTTCCACCTGTGGACACCTAATCTGTACTTGAACACTGGCAAAGCTGTGAGTACCTCGTTCGCGATTGATCGTTGCGGAGGGGGCTACATGGTGCAGGCCCGTAGGTTGGCCTCAGCTTAGGACCTAAGGTAACCTCTCTCTCCTCTACTCCGTACTACTTGGCAGTGCTGCATTGCAATCCGCTCCGGCCTTCAATTGACACCATCTTAGCTACCTACCCATGTGCGATTTCTTTACTGGAGTTCGCAAAGTCATTGCTCATTAGCGGGTATTATCAAAACCCCAGCCTCCAGGTCAGTTGATAACTTCTAATCTTCTCTTATTGCATCGACCGACGCCCAACTAATTCCGCCTACTTCTCGATAGCTCGCTCGACCTCACCTACCGTAACCTTACCTCGCCTTACTTTCCTATACCTTCCGAGGCTCTGACATAGCCGCATGGATAGCTAGCCTGCGTCCGATCCAGTTCAAGAAGCATGTCTACCAAATACGCCCTCGTCTCCCTGCCTCTCGGCATCTTCGACTCTGGAGATAAGGACGACGCCATCTCCTCGTTAAGCGCTACCATTTCGGCTGAAAATGGTAGTGTTCGCCCCTTCAACATCCCCGATTTCAAAATCGGCACCCTGGATGCCTTGGTCCAACAAGCCGATGACCTTGCCAAGCTAGAGTCCACCTGCCAGGCTGTTGTTGCGAAGGTTGCCGACTCATTGAAGTCAATCCTCGATGGTGATGAGGACAAGATCTCCCAGCAGAAGATGGTCAACGACAGTGAGAAACGTCCAGGGCACTGCCTCGTTGCTGCTGCCTGTTCCACAAACCTCTTGTACATGATACTGACGGCGGTTGCACCTCAGAGCCCACCGACCAATACATCAACTCGTTTTCCTGGAACAAGGTTCGATACCGCGCCGACAAACCTTTGAGCGAACTCGTCGATACACTGCAAAAGGTATGTGGAGAGAGAGAGAGATAGCGTACTCAGACCAACAGGTTCGCGGCGGGACGTTTCTTTGCTGCATCTGTCTCGCTTTCGACGTGGATCTGGGTTGTCATCCATAGAGTAGGCCCACAGGAAACTAATAAAGCGCCAGGAACTTGTCACTACCGACAACGATGTCAAGAGCAAGTTCAACCAGTATAACTCAGTCAAGACAAACTTCACCACTCTCCAGCGCAAGCAGACGTACGTATTACTCCAAGGCCCATCCTTTCTCGTGGCCCAATGCCGGCTCGATAGCTGACAGCGGTATTACAGTGGTAACCTTGCGACAAAGTCCCTCACTCCCGTTGTCGATCCCGCTCTCCTTATCCAGGACTCGGAATACCTAGAGACGCATCTTATTGTTGTGCCGAACAATGCAAAGAAGGACTTCTTGAAGAGTTACGAAACACTGGCACCGATGGTGGTCCCCAGATCTGCCGTGCAGGTCGCGACGGACGAAGAGTTCACCTTGTACGCCGCCACGTCATTCAAAAAACACAGTGCAGAGTTTCTTGCGAAGTGTCGCGAGCAAAAATGGACTCCGCGTCAATACAAGTATGTGGAGGGTGGGAAGGAGGAAGAGCAACGTGAGCTTGACCGGGTGGCTCGTGAAGAGAAGAAGACATGGGGAGAAGCTCTGAGAATCGGCCGGACAGGCTGGAGCGAAAGCGTCATGATCTGGCTGCATGTGCTCGCACTTCGCGTATTTGTCGAGGCTGTTCTCCGCTACGGACTCCCGCTCGACTATGTCAGTGTTCTTGTCAAGGTCAGTGCCCCTATCTCTCGTTCAAATCATTGCTTACGATGCTAATGCGACGGACAGACGAATTCGAAGCTGGTCAAGAAGGTCAAGACAGCGCTCGACTCTAATTACTCCTATCTAGGAGGCAACGCCTTTGGCAGAGACAAGCGCGGGAAAATCACCAAAGACGACGCAGCACTGTCGTCCGAGATGGCTGCTGTTGGTCTCGGCGGAGGCGAGGAACACGAGTACACGGCTTACGTTTACTACGAGTTTGACTTCTCCTAGTTACGTGGAACTACGCAATTGCAGCATGGCGGGCGCATGCACTCCCGCGCTTCAGACGCAACCTTGCACTGAAAACGCGTAGTATTCTTTAAGAGGCAGTTAAACCGTGGTTAGAACGCTCTGGGCTATAGCGGATTGGTAACTCCTAGTTCAAACAAGATGAGAATCGGCCGTCCAGGCAATAGTAGGACCATCCACATCAGGCTGTTTTACTCGCAGTAATGAGACCCTCTTTGATCAGCCACTCGGCAATTTGTGCCACACATTCCTCGACGCTCGACTTATCGGTCCTGATGACAATCTCGGGCTTCTCGGGTGCCTCGTAAGGGGCCGAAATGCCGGTGAAATCCTTGATCTCTCCCGCCCGAGCCTTCTTGTACAGACCCTTGGGATCACGCTGCTCAGCGACCTCGAGGGGCACATCGACAAAGACCTCGATGAATGGAATAGCCTCGTCGCTGCTCTGGCCAGTCTGGCTGTGCAGCTCGCGAGCTACTTGGCGGTCTGCACGGTAGGGCGAGATGAAGGAGGTAATGGCAACAGTTGAAGAATCGGCAAACAGCTTGGCAACCTGCTGCGGCATTAGCCACGTACTCTTCAATGGTGGCCGTACTTGGGTCGGAAGATGAAGTCCAAAGGGTTAAAGTAAATGACCGTACCTCAGCAATGCGACGGATGTTCTCATTGCGGTCTTTCTCAGAGAAACCAAGATCTTTGTTGAGGCCGAAGCGCACATTGTCGCCGTCCAAACGGTAGGCGGCAACTCCCAGGTGCAAAAGGTGCTGTTCCAGAGCGGTTGCTACGGTGGACTTGCCAGAGGCGGAGAGTCCTGTGAGCCAGAGGGTGAAACCACGCTGTCCGCGCAGCTGGTTACGCTCGGAGCGCGAGAGTGAGGGGTGCCATGTGATGTTGCTACGATACCGGAGGTTAAATGTCAGCCAATCTGTTCGTTAGGCTGCCAGCTGTCGAGTTGTGGACGTGAAGGCAAAAAGCTGCAGAGCATTCACCGCAGGCAGGTGCGACGACTGCGGGGTCGGTGGGATGGTAGAAATACATGGAGGGGCAATTTCGGTCCTGTCATGGCGAAACTCTAGATTTCCAGACTCATACTTACGTGGCCATTGTGAATTCAATTGGGCATCTGTTGGGAAGGACTCAAGGGGAGAATGGTGTTGAAGAAGCGAAAGTGTGGAATGGAATCAGGCGCAGCGGCAACAACCACCCATACATATACACACAGATGCGCTCGCATACACGACTCTCACGACAACGGACCGAGTTGGGAGGGTACTAAGTTGCTTTTCACCCCACCTCCTCCCCCTCCATTTTTCTCTCTTGTTTTTCACTTCACAAGCTAAGATCACGTAGAAGTCAGCGCCAGGCGATGTACCCCAAATTCCCAAACACTACAAAGTAGAGAGTGGCTTCACAGGGGAGGTACTTTGCCTGGCTTTGGCCATTTCCACATCTAGGTTTAGTACCTTACGGATCCCGTAGGGAATGATCCAATGACCTAAGATACAGGAAGAAAAAAAATCAATAGAATCCGCAACATGATGCATGTACTTCCTTACCGGAACACTGCGAGTCTGCGCCGAGCGATGGCGTCAGATCGGCTAGAGGTGGATCATCGCTTGGCGGGACCAGCACGTCAGTGGCCTGTAATCTGGCTGGTTCTTGCCCATTTCAAGGTATTGCCTCCGAATGACCGAGTGCCGACTCCCGCTCCATTCCCGGATGCCGCGCCGCGCTTCACGTCGGTGCCGAAGACTCCTCCGTCTCAGCTAGGGACGGGACCTCTGATGGCCACCTTGCACGGCTATAACATCACAGCTGTCCTCAACTAGAGTCGCGCACTTCGAAATCTTGACTGAATGCTCTGCAGGACATCAACCCTGTTCGCCGGCTGCAATTTTTCACTTGCGAGCTATCTATCAGCTCAGGCCAGGTCGCGGGGCTATCTACAGCCTAGTATTCACCGTATGCTGCAATTTTGAGAGGGAGCTATTCTGCGCGCACCCTGATGAGAGCCATCTACCAATCCATCCAGGAGGGCTCGTGGCCTGTACTCATAGTCCGTCCCACAAGAGTGTGGAAGGTCTACTGGCTCGAATAGTCTAAGTCGGATCGGGTTGAGCATGTGCTTTCAGCTCAGTGCATCGATCTGTCTCGCAAAACACTTGTGGATTCGGTGCCATGTCTTCTTTCCAATCACCCCAGTGCATCCCATTCGACTATTACATTTTCAGTATAAATAGAATCGAAAGGACGCGCTCTAGTTTGCGTTTGCAAAGGTCTCAAGTCGCATTCAGCTTGGCCATTACCTTTGTTGGATATCAGTATTGTGGCTCAATGATCCAAATAGTAAGAGAAAAGGTCACTCACGGATGCAAATCTGGGGGAGACAAAAAGCGCAGAGGCTTGCGCTAGGACAATAGGCTCTTCTCCGTCCACTGGCAGCGTTTCCAACTGGCCCTCAACCCATGCCTTACGCCCTTCTACTCTCGTCGTGCGTGCCCGCAAGACAACGTACGTGCCTGCGTGCACTGGTTTTCTATAGTTGATCTCAAGCTTGGCCGTAACGCCCACTTTGTGTGGAAGAGCACCGAAGCAGCATCGCGCCAGACCCTCGTCCAGCATTGTAGCAAGCAATCCACCATGCACAATGCCAGGGTGACCACAAATGTCTGTGCCAAGATGGGAGATTGACACGAGAGACTTGCCTCCCTTTTCAGTCCAGCAGACAGGGGGCACTGTGATCCGACCAGGCCCAAGAAGCGTGCCGCCAGTGAGATTATGCCGCCGCAGCGCATCGGGGAGTCTCATATGGGGTCGAGATTCAGTCATGTCGGGATTCTGGCGCATCTCTGCCGCAATTGGGTGGTTGTTGACGAAATCATTCACTATTGCGGCCTCGTCGTTTTCGGGCACGTAGGCGTGCAGGGTATCTTCATCGGAACGGGGTCTTGCCGCGTCAAGTAGACCAGGCACTAGGGGACTCGCCGCTGCAGCGAAACCCAAGCTCGTAAACAGCAGTCCAAACGCGCCAAAGCTGATGGCTTTGCGGAACCGGGAAGGGCTTGTCGGTTGCGATGCTGTGCCTACAACAACATTGTGTGAGCTCAATGGGTTATGGTCTGAAGGGACTCTCAAAAGCCAAGTAACTTACCTGCATTAACGCCTTGATGATAGCATCGGAGCCAAACCTGCTGACGACGGGCGGAGGTTTGCAAGACTGGCGCGTTAGGGGCGGCCAATGTTGCAGGCTGCTTGAGAAGTTGCCGAAGCGGAAGAAAGGGTGGTGCTGCCATTGATACAGCCGGTCAATCGAGCAACAAGGTTGAAGCTTACGATCGATGTGTATGGCATAGGAGAAGGTCGAGATTAACCTTTCACACGGTTTGTCACTCCAGTCGTATGCCGAGGCTATATGCAGGGTAGCTTGACGGTTCGGGTGAGGTGCCTTGATCCCGGCACTAAGATAGTTCGACTTCATGACACTAAACGACAATTCATTAAGCGAACACTGCTAGCCAACAATATGCATCAATGGGATTTCACTCGGATTCACGAATATGGATAGACGGTTTCCACTCCTCGCACTTGTCTGATGCTTTGTTACAACGGCACACTCCCCCATTCTGAACTCCTGGAGCCATACTTTTGCTGCCGATATAACGTACATGCAACTTCTGGTGTCGTAACCTCGCCCGATCCCCTGTACACCCTACGCAATAGGGTTCTCGAATATGATCAAGACAAGATCCCGGCCACATGACATCATTTCTCTCTCCGTAAAACTATCAGACTCCGGACGGACAGGACAGGGTCTTCACCGTCACCTCAGTGGTTGGTTTTCATGCGGCATCGGTCCGTGTGGCTCCAGGGGTCCTGGGCAGACCTCAAAACTTGAATGACCAAGTACGGGTGCAGAGCAACGTGAAGAGCCTGGAGACCTGGTACAGATGGATACATACCCCTCATCTGACCTTTGGCCTTCTGGTACTATAATAAGACACCGCCGTCCACGATGCAGAAGCTCAGTTGGCTTTAGCATCCACCGTCAACCAACTTCATCTCATACTCGTCCCATCTAACAACTCTCATCACTTAACAGCTGCTAGTAGTTCGGCAGAAAGATACAGCAACAACATACACAATGGTATTGCCTTTTCATGTTTCTTCGCATGCCGAATATGCAAGCGACCTACTGTCTTTTTGACACCGGCTGACCTATCACCGTGCTCTGTCCATTCTAGGCCACGGCAGAAACCGTAGATCTGGGTGCTGTGCACGCGCCTAAAGAAGAGTCCATAAAGGTGTTCCAAGAGATTGCACACGATCTCAAAAGAGAACTTCTCCACATCCGACGTGAACATCAAAGTAAGTCACATTCTCCACCGCAAACAAGCCATGGACTGACACCTAATCACCAGAGCACGAGCCCGAGTACTTTCAGGCCGTTGTAAGTCAATTGTCATTTTATCCCGGCTTACCATCGCGTCCGCTCAGACAGATCCTAGGAACACCTCGACGACCACCAACTAGCCGCTTTTGGCCCGGACAACTTCGTGGCCGTAAGAGTTGCCAGTTCGGCTTACGGAATTCACCTTTTTGGCAAGGTCCGAATCCCAGCACTACCTGAGTCGGGGCCTGCCTATATTCACTTCCGCGCCTTTGTGCCCGGAGCTGAGTCGCCAAAGCTTCACAGCATTCACACCGAAGAGACTGATCATTCGGACGGGGACAAGACGTACAGAGCCATATTCACTAAAGATGACGACCTTGAGTGGTTTGATACATAGATATGGGATGGGCCGAGAGCAAGTTGGTTAGGAGTTCTCATCTCATGGGCTTCTTTAGCCCAGACGTACAATATTATGTCTATTGAGAATTTCTTGGTCCGATTACATGTCCTCTTCCTCTGCCGCCAAGAGCTCGGCATAATCATCTGCCGACGCAAACATAGGCAAGTCCTTGAGTTTCCTCCTGGATGATCGGGCGGCGCTCTTGCTCTTCTGGCTAGTTTCCTCGGCCTCTCCAGGTACTGCAGATAACTCAGGGCTCTCCTCATCCTCCATCGCCTCATCGTCGTCTCCTTCCTCGCCATGAAGCTCGCTAGCATCTTTGTCGTCTTCGTCATCTTCGTCACCATCCGAAAGTTCGGCGTCGGAGCCGTCAGAGAAAACGACGCCGCCATCAGACTCTTCATCGCTGTCGTCGAATCCATCCATGTCAAGGTCGTCATCGTCACTCTCGATTGGACCATCGGGATGCGAGGCAGTCAGGGCCTTCCAGATCTCATCCTCTTGCTCGGCGTCGTCCTCGACACTGACCTCGTCTTGTCCAGATGACGATTGTTCAGTGATCTTCTTACCACCCTCGACCTTCTTGCCCGCTTGCTTGAAGTATTCGTGGAAGAAGATATCCTCCGCTGCGACCTGGTCTACCTTCTTGTTCCAGAATTTAGGCGTGTTAATTGGCGCAGCTGCGCCTGAGCCAGTTCTCTTCGCGAGCCAGATGCTACCAGAATCGGGATTGCGGACCGGCTGCATGATTGATGCTCCCCTGGCAGTCTCTGCCGCCTTCGGGCTGCGGTACACAAATTTGTCGAGGAATCTGATCAAGCTATGGCTCTCCAAGTCAGGCTTGGCCATCTGCTTCTCATTTGAGAACAGACTTGCGGCTAGTAGAGACACGGACGGGTGGAAGTGAGTGAGGGGTGGTATCTGGATTCATTAGCGGCTGGAGTCTCGTGAATCAAAACACAGATACACGCTTACAATTTCCCAGAGACAGCTGTTTTGAGCATTGCTATGCTCTGGGTTTCTTTTGCGGCCGTCGTACACACTTCCTCTAGACACAGATGTGTTCTGATCCTCTGCCGAGGGCTGGCTAGTGGCCTCTTCTGTGTCGTTATCCTCTGGTTCTTCAAGAAGTGCTCTAAGGTCGGGGAACTGGGTCCGCAGTTGGAACACCACATATATCAAGCCACAGACGAAAGCAGGCTGGTGCAAGTTGAGAATCTGCAACATTCTCTTCGCAAAGGCCTTGATTCGCCTCGTGTCAACATCGGCCTTGAGAGACTTCAGAATCAGGTTCAGGTAAAGGGCTTGTTTAGAGGAGTTGGCAAGTCGCGGATCCAACAAGGATTCGTACAACGTTCTGTAGAATCTATCGGAAGCCAAGTGTCTTGACACGGATATTTGCTGGATGAGAATCAGCGCCTGAATGCTCGTGTTGAAGTTCGTTGAGTGCGCAATGCGGAAAAGGGTGTCCATTTGGGATTCGAGGCTGCGTGCGAGTGTCAGCTGTTTTGAATATTCGGAAGCACAGAAACCATTGGAAAAGATATGCTTACATGGGGTCATGTTCGGCTACGAACGGCACAGCGCGGTTGATACCTGTCAATACTGCGGTGACCAGCTTATCGGCTGTCTCCGTTGTAACGCCAGTCTCCTTGGAAGAACGATCCTGTTGACTTTCAGCAGGTGCTTTGCCAAGTGCGGAACTGTTGAGAAGAGTAACGAAAATCTCAAAATAAATGCGGAGCAGTGCCTCTGCCGTGCCACCTTCGCGGTTGCTCAGTATCGTCTGATTCAGAGTGTTCGTGGCGTGGTACTTAGCCCTGAAGGTTTGGCCTGGTCGGAGTAGAACTTCCTGCTCTATGCCCTTGATCACAACCTGCTTCATTCCGGGGTGGGTGTTCTGGAGCTGGAGAAGAAGGTAGGAAACTCTCGAGGCAATCTTGCGGTCCTTGTCGCCCATCTTGTTAACCAACAACCTGAGCAAATTGGTCTCTTGCTCGGGCTTGTCCTTGAGCAGGCCGTAGACAAAGTCGATAGAACGGGTGCGAGAGTATTCAATCTCATCATTGCACCAGACCTCAAGGAGCTGGATGATCTTGAAGTATGATGTCTTGAGCCAGTCCTCGTAAGCCCACTGGATGAGGTGTGCATCCGTTAAGCGACCCGGTAAGGCTTGGCTAGAGTTCCAATTCTTGACAGAGGATCGCTGTAGAGCTCCAATGAGACCAGGTTGAGTCTGAAAGGCGCGCAGTCTCCTATTAGGGGGTAGAACTAGGCCTGGACCGAGGAGATCGACCAGAGCACCAAGAGCACCAATGGCCTGAGCACGACTCCTTTTGGATGCAAGGCCTAGGAGTGACTCAAAAGCCTTGACGTTGTGCAGCGGTGATTCTTGAATTGCCAAGGTGAGAGCAGAAACTTTGTCGGAGAGCGTTCCGGAAGACATGATGGTGGAGAGGAACTTTCGAGAGGATGATGCCAAAACGCTCTTGTTGTACGCTGCCGCGTCCGCCTCCAGAAGAGTGACTGCATGAGCTCTGAGAGCATTGATGGCGCCAAGGAAACCATTCACTTCGGGAGACGTAGGGTCTGGGAGCTGGCTCAGTTCCGCGCCGTGCCAATCAGCACGAGGTTCGAATTTCTGGCGTGCATGGGTCAGCATATGCATGAATTTGACAAGAATTTGGGTCAGGTGGCTGCTCACGAACTGCTTCTTGAACGTATCTTTGACATCCTTACGGGGAAGTTGTTGCGGTGCATGGACCTCGGAAGCTGTGTCTTCCTGGGCTGACTGGTCATCGCCTTCACCAACTTCGTCTGCCTCGCTCACTTCATGCTCCTCTGTCTCCTCCTCCCCCTCCTCCTCCTCCTCCGGGAATTCTTCTGCATCCTGGGCTGTTGCTGCTTCATGATGTCGTTGGAGGCCTAGCTGAGCTGCGAAAGCAGCAAGCTCATTCTGAAGTTTTCCGTCAACAGTAGCGACGGAGTTGGCTTCCCCAGTGGCGTCTTCGTCGTCCGAATCAATGTCTCCAATGAGCTTCAGGTCCTCTTCGTCTCCTCCCAAGGCCCTGATCTCCTCTAGAAGATCCTCGCGGTTGAGGGGCGCGCCCTTCTTGCCCTTCACCTCAGTCGTAATCCCGTCACGCCCGCTCGTGGACTTGTCGCGACGATGGGCGTGCTTTTTCCGTTGGTGCGAGCTCTCCAATTGCTCGTCGATATGTTTGCGCTTCTTGTTGTCGGTTGAGTTGTCTTTGGTAGCTTTGCCTAGTTTTCCCTCGATCTTGGCTGTGAGATTCGAAAATGACTGCGGATTCAAGGACGCTGGCTGTCGAGCCTTGCCGGCAGGTTGCCTCTTTGGCTTGCCCATCACGTATTTCTGATTACGACTGTAGCCAAAGGAAGAGGCAGAGTCCTGAACAAGTGAATGAGTAACAGAATAACGAACCGTGTGAAGGTGAGAGAAATCCTCTGTACCTATTGCGCCAAAATGTACAAGAAGCAGAACTTGCAATGCAGAGAAGAAAGAGTGTCGCAAAAAAAAAAGGCAATTGAGCGCCAGGAGTGGGGCACGTGTTTCTTATCGATAAGCAGGGATGGCAACGTGAGGTGGTTGAGGTCGTGGTCGAGCCTCCCAGTCTATGAATACCTCAAATGGAACGGTGAACCCAAGTGAATGTTACCTATCTGTATTGTCATCTCCAATTCGGAGTATCCAAGGTATTTCGGAGTAAGGTATTAATCAATGCTATGAATTCGGGTCGCGCATCCATCTGACCTCGTCAACCTAGGTAAGCCAAATTGTCGCTAATAGCTCTCTCATCCAAGCGATCCAAGATTGCAGTCGAACAAAATTTGACGCAGCCTCCCTCACCTGGCCTCACGAACCCTTGTGACCCTGACGAGATTGCATCTTGTCTTCGCGCCAGTTTCACTCATTAATTGTCCACTGTCGGCGTGTGCCATTAGCTGATTTCCGATTGACAAGTCCCCAAGCGACCAGCTCGTTGAACGATTGACCAACCACCACTATCATCCCATCTTGGTGGATGCTATTAAGGTGAAGATATTGGTCATCGTTGCTGAAGCAGTATCTCACTTACGAGTATTGGTCAGCGAACCTGCTACAGAGTTACCTCATCAGCTGGTGTACTCACTTTTGACGCCAATATGTCCTTCAGTTTCGCCAGGAGACTCGCTATCTTATCGACGTCTCATAGCACGAAGGCAAGCTATGGCAACTTAACATTCAATGGCAGTAGCCAGGTAGGTACACACATATGCCTTTGGACTCATAAGCTCATACAACATCGCTTACATGTCACCAGTCATTCAGCCGCAGCTACCGCGCTGGTAGCGCCAGGAATCGACTGTCAACTGTTTGGGTCCCTACCGGAGGAATGACACCTGAACGAGGCGAAGGTAGGTCTACCGCATGCTGCCCATCTCGATTGCCAGCATACTCATCTTAGATACTCAGGCGCCTGTGAAAAGCTTGTTCGCGCCGGATTCTTGCGACAGGTAGGTTGTTCGGCGAAGGGGCATTAAGATGGGAGATTTTGCTCATTCCTCATATTTCAGTCACATGCTGGCATTTTCCATCTGCTTCCTCTTGGCCAGCGTGTCCAACGTAAGCTTGAGGGCGTCATTGACTACTACATGCAAGAACTCGGTTAGTTGTTTGTACACTTCGGCTGCAGGCCGCTGTCATTCACTGACGTCTGCTACAGGGGCCTCGAGAGTAGCTCTGTCAACCATTACGTCCAAGGACCTCTGGCAGAGGAGTGGCCGTCTCACACAACTAGAGGCTGAGGTCCGATCATGCTTTCCCAAAAAAAAAACCAATACCACGGCTGACTTGCAAAGCTGTTTGGCTTCGAGGACCGCAAAGGATCCAAATACATGTTGTCGCCCACCCACGAGGAAGAGATTACTACTCTAGTGGCAAAGACTGTGAAGTCCTACAAAGAATTGCCCCTTCGCCTCTATCAAATCAGTAAGACCAGCAACTTCACAAGCCTCGTCAGCAGCCCAATAACTGATGCTGAAATCATTAGCGCGCAAATTTCGTGACGAACTGCGCCCGCGCCATGGACTACTAAGAACCCGCGAGTTCACCATGAAGGACCTCTATACCTTTGACGTCTCCGCGGATTCGGCCTTGGAGACCTATCAGAAGGTCCAGTCGGCATACACTGGCGTTTTCAAAGCATTGAAGCTGCCGGTGATAGTAGCCAAAGCGAGCTCCGGCGACATGGGAGGTGATCTGAGCCATGAGTATCACTTGCCCACCACAATTGGGGAGGACACTCTGGTCACCTGCAACACTTGTAACTACGCTGCTAACGCCGAGGTCGCCGAGACAAGGGCAGCCGCCGTCGGCAGCACAGGACCATGCGGTCTGACTGAAGCCTCAAGTCCTGCATCTGCTCCAATAAGGGTGTGGCGAGGCATCAGTAAAGACCGCAAGACCTTGGTGAATGCTTGGTATCCAGGCCGGGCCCAGGATGAATCTGACCGAGAGACCGATCTCAGAATCTCGGCCATCAAGACGATTGTCGCTGATCTGGACGCAAGCACTGAGAATGCCATATCACTGTGGCGGACAGCTACTACATCAGCGAGTTCCAGCACGAACACTGCGGCCACCCGGGCCCATATCATCAACATCATACACTCCACATTGACCAGCAACCTGGAAGAGGTTCTACGAGAAGAAAGCAAATCATCGCCTTTGTCGGGCTTGGATGTTCCCGAGGACAGAGTAGACTCGACCACCATTACCAGAACTCAAGGTGGACAATCAATCAACCTGCTTGCCGCTCGCGATGGCGACAAATGTCCTTGCTGCGACAATGGCATTCTCCAGCTGCAGAAGGCGCTAGAGCTCGGGCACACTTTCTACCTAGGAACGCGATACTCGGAGCCACTCGAAGCAACAGTGTCCATACCAACTCGTGCCAAATCAAGCCAGCGCGATGGCCAGCCAGCTTTAACCGAGCAAAAGACGCCTATGCAGATGGGGTGCCATGGAATTGGCGTCTCCCGACTCATAGGGGCCGTAGCTGAGCATCTAACGGACACCAAGGGCCTACAATGGCCGCGCGTGATTGCTCCTTACGAAGTCGTGGTGATTTCCCCTCCTAATCTAGCTGAAGATGCTAGTCAAGTGTATGATGAGATCGCCAAAGGGGCCATTGACACGGTGCTGGATGACAGGTCGGCATCCTTCGGTTGGAAGCTGAATGACGCAGACTTGGTAGGTTATCCAGTCCTAGTCATACTGGGTAGAGTATGGAAGGAGACGGGTGACTGTGAGGTCCAGTGCCGCAGACTCGGGATCAAAGAAATGGTTCCGCTTAGAGAGCTACGCCAGCGTGTGGCAGGGTTGCTCGAACAGCTCTGAGCAGAATGAAGATCGCTGGGGCATCGGCGAGACGCCCGCGACGCGGCGTGTACAAGACAGTCATGTATATACAAATCAGATGTAATACCATTGTAAAGATAGGAAAACGCCTGCAGTAGTTCACTTTGATGTCACGACCAGAAGGCGTGCGTTTCCATTGCTGTTGGAACATTAGAGACCACAGCAACCATTCTCGTCTATGTATCTTACCAAACTCGTCGTGAGGTGGGTGACATGCGATGGCGGCCTGCCCAGGCGTGTTCTGCGGGTGTGGGGCGGTCACGTGTATAGCCACTGCCCGAGAAGTGCGACAACGGGTGTCAATAATATGGGAAGGAGTGGTGTCAATGGACGACAATCAATTGATCAGGCCGTGCTTCAAACCTCCCTCAGCTTCCACAGAGGTTGACACAGCACCAGATCTCAATCACTTCAGCAATCCGCCGTTTGGCTTTTTGCCTTTTGTTCGACGTGGGCTTTCACCGTCGCTCTGGGGTTAGTACTAAGCAAAGACTCAGACTCACCTCGGTCATCTATCCCGACAACTTTGTTCGCCCGCAGGCCGGTTCAGTCAACCATGGCCGCTCAGAATTCCGAGAGTAGTGAGTATTTCCGGTTGAGATTCCGCCATCTCGTCCTTGAGATCAGGTATGCGTCTTCGATTTCCGTGCTGACTCAGCTCTATAGTCAATCTGGAGACGCTGGACACCCAGCAACTCAGTCAGGTCAAGAAGCAGTTGGAAGAAGAACTCGAGCACTTGACAAACTCGTTCGCCCAGCTCCACAGCGCGCAATCCAGGTTCAAGGAGTGCCTCCGGTGTGTCAAGGCCAGACCCGGTGCTGGAGATGGTATGCAGGCGCCCTACTTTCCCATCTCATCGGTGGCCAGCGAACTTAACATTTGTCTAGGCGACAAGTCTGTCCTGGTGCCGTTAACCAACTCCCTCTACGTACGTGGAGAGCTTTCGGATCCAAAACACGTCATCGTCGACGTAGGCACAGGATTCTACGTCGAGAAGGCATGTTTATCAAGCCCCGGGGTCTGTGTGACTGACCTCTGACCATTGTGTGTGTTAACGCTTGCGCAGGATACCGAGTCTGCCGAACGTTTCTACGAGGCCAAGGTTCAGAATTTGATGAATAATATTCAGGACCTGGAGGTGATCGTGCAGCGGAAAACGCTCAATGTGCGCAGTGTTGAAGATGGTAAGTTCCATATATCCCTAAGAATTATGGCTGGGCAATGGACGTGGTTTAGGATGTACTAACAAGTGATGTGCAAATAATAGTACTAAGGCAGAAGGTTTTACAAGGCCAAGCAGCATAAGTAGTAATAAATAGTCTAGAAGAAAATACTAGAATTATTTTTATTAATTTTCTTAATAAAAGAAGTTAAATTATTAAGTAATCAATATTACATAACATATATATATATATATATATAGCGAGGTGCTTATTAAATCTTTATAAACTTTATAATTATAAATAAATAAATTCCCCCGATAAAGTAATCCGCGAGGGCCGTGTTATATATTATATAATAGTTTTTTTCTAGCTTTATAAATATAAAAGATCGATTATAATGAAATGAGGCTTTTAAAAAGAATTATATAATATAGTATACTTTTTAATTATATAATATATATAATATACCTTAAATATATACTTAATTTAATATAGTAATTTCGATATAAAAACTATTATATAATTTAGGATAAATAAGCTACCTTTTTAGCTATTTATTAATAATAAACTAAGCGATATATTTATAAAATAGTAATAACTAAAAAGCTTAAGTATGAAATTCGGCCGTAAAAGTTAGAGATAGCTTTTTTTAATTATAAAAGTTCTAAACTTTAATAATAATATAAAGGTTTTTAAAAAAAAGAGCTAAAAGGGCCAATATTTAACTACTTATACTAAAGTTTATAAAAATTCTTTTTATTTTAATTACTTTTTATATTATTTATAAACTCTATTTAAATTTAATAAACTATTAAATAAATATATTAAACGAACTTATTAATATATAAATTATATTAATAAGACTTATTTTATATTTAATATATAGTTAATAATTAGCGGGCTAACGATACTTTTTAATAAGCTTACCCCCCTTATTATAAAGCAATTATAGCGCTGCGCACTATAGTTAACTCAGCTACTATTTTATAAAATAGGGGCACCTTTTAACTAGCTTCTTGCCTATAAAAAATAGGCTAAGATTTAGTTTCTATATATTATAGGACTTATTTATAGAATAAATACCTTTTTTATTCTTAATTAACTTTATTCTATTATAATTCTAAATCTTTTATTTATATAACTATTAATAAAATAGTATTTAACGTAAATAATAGACTTTTAAAAAATAAAAGCTCGGGGCCTTTTAATAATCCTAGTAATAACTAAATTAATCTTAGTTATAATACCGCTAACTTTAGAACTATCCCTTTAAATACTATTTTAATAGTTTAAAAAGCTCTTTAAAATAGAATTACTTAATTAAAAAAAGCCCTAGAATAATAAAGATATATTATAACTTAGTAAAACTCCTTTACTAAATAAATTATTAAAATACTCGATCGCTACTATTATTTTAATTTTTATTTTCTTTTTAATAATAAAAATATTAAAATTAAAAATATTTAAACCTTTATTAAAAAAGCTATATTTAAATATTATAATAAATAAATCTTAAATATTAATTACGCTTTTCTAAGCGCGCCGTAAAGATTTCGATTTAACTATATTAAAATTATTTTCTTTTTTAATTATATAAATATTAATTACTAAGCGAAATAATCTTAATATTATAATAAATTACTTAATATTCGTATTAAAAATACTTTAAATTTTAATTACTTTTTAAAATAGATTTATACTTTATTAAAAGACGTTATTTATAGGGAGCTTAAAATTATATAAAATATTATTTCGGCTCGCTAAAAGGATAACTAAAGCCTTTTAAACTTTAATACCTATTTAAAGTCTTTAAAAAAGGAATTTATTACCTTACTTAAAAAAGAACATACCTTTTTTTTTATACTAAACTATTAAAAAAACTATAATAAAGTATTTATAAATTTAATTTTACTCTTTTTAAAACCCGTACTAAAATAATAGTAGTTATAAACTAAATATAATAGGTTATAAAAAGGGATAAAAAAAAGAAAAATAATTATTATAAAAACGAAAAGGGTTTAAATAAAAAGCGCTAAAAAAAAGCTAAAAAAAAGCCCTCCTTTTCCTATAGCTCTAAATAAGCTTTTTCTTTTTATTCTATAAATAAAAAACTATAAATACGATTTAATAAAAATAAAAAACCTCTTCGCTACTATATTTATAATAATACTAAATATTTAATAAATATTTATCTAGATAAAGGTAAGGATTATTAAAAAAAAAAAGTTCTTCTGCTATATAGAGTATTTAAAATCCTTTTAAAAAAAAAAAATCCCCTATTTTTCTCTTTTCTTATTTTAAAAATAAATTAGCGTTTTTATATCCCTACTTTGATAAAAAGTTTATAAAAAGATTTATTTACTTTTTATAATTTAAATACCGCTATTAAATATAATTTAGTTTTTTTTACTTTTATATAGTAATTTAGCTTTAATTAAATAAAACTTATAGCCCTAATTTTAGAAGCTATAGAGTAATTAAAAATCTTTATTTATAAAGTCTAGAATATCTTTATATTATTTATTAATTTAAAAAGGATTATTAAAACCTTTATCTAAGCTTATATTGCCGTTAACCAAGACCCTCGTTTAAATAATAATTCTATTCTCTTTTTAATAATTATTATTAAGGATTTAAATATCTATTTTAAAAGATCTTAGCATTATTAATAGTTCGAGATCTTTTAAAAATAATAAAAGGCCCTCTACCCTTTTTACTTTATTAAAAAGGCTTAATAAACTATATATATATATATTATTATTACCCTATTTAAAACCCTCCTTTTATTTAATAAAAATAAAGGTTCTTTTTATAATATTATAGAACTCCCGTTAAAGTTAATCTTTACTCGGGATATTTTTAATATAAAAAAGGCTATAATACTGGCTCTATTTAAGTCTATTAATTATTAAATTAAAATAATAAAAAGTAAAGAACCTCTTTAAAAGCCTATTTACTTACTTTTTTTTAAAGAGTTATAAACCTTTTATAATTATATTAATATAGAGCTAAAAAAAAAGAAGGATTTATTTTTTTAAAAGCTTTATAAAAGTACCTATTATCTTTATTTTAAAAAAAAACGGGAGTCTCTATCTATATATTAACTATAAAGGATTAAATCGAGTTATTATTAAAAACCGCTACTCTCTTTTATTTATATTTAAAATCCTAAACCGAATTACTAGCTTTTAGTATTTCTTTAAACTCGACTTTAAAAAAGCTTATTATTAAATACGTATTTATAAAGGGGATAAATAGAAAATAGCTTTTTATATTTAATATAGTCTATATAAGTATTTAATAATACCCTTTAGCCTTATTAATACTCTAATAACTTTCCAAAACTATATTAATATTACATTTAAAAGAATTATAAATAACTTCTATATTATTTATTTAGATAATATCCTAATCTTTTTTAAAAATAGAATAACCTATATTAAGTACTTTTTATAAATTATAAATAGGCTATAAAAGGCGTAGCTATATACTAACCTTTTTAAATATACCTTTTATTAAAAAGAGGTTAAGTTTTTAAAGTTTATTTTATTTATTAAAAAGGTCTCTATAGCTCTTAATAAAATAAAAACTATTTCGAAATAGCCTTTATTTATTACCTTTAAAAAAGTCTAGGTCTTCCTCGGGTTTTATAACTTCTATTAAAGGTTTATCTATAAATACCCTAAGATTATTAAACTACTTATAGATTTACTTAAAAAAAATAAAAATAAAAAAAAACCTAAAGAGGTATATTTAAATCGTAGCGCTATTTTAGCTTTTAAAATCCTATAATAAACCTTTTAATCGGCCCCTTTTTTAAAGCATTTTTTTAATAAATTGCTTATTAAAATTAAAATAAATACTTTAAATTATACTATATCTAGGATTCTTTTTTAAAAATATATAGATAATTAATAGTACTCTATAGCCTTTTAATTATAAAAGTTTAAAAGTACTAAGCTTAATTAGGGTACCCTAAACTAAGAGATATACGCTATTATAAAATCCTTTAAAACCTAGTAATATTATATAGAAAGGTCTACGACTTTTATAAAGGTTTTAATTAATTATTAAAACCTTAGTTTATTTATAAACTAAACCCGTATTATAAAGAAATAAATAAAATAATATATATACTTTACCCTTTATAACTTCGTTATTAAATATAAACTAAAAAAATAAAACCCTATTAATAGGCCCTTTAAAAGGCTAGATTACTATAATAATATAGTACTAGACCCTAGCCTTTTATTAAATATAATTAAAAAAGTATATTCCCTTTAAAAATACTAAATATAGTAGTCTAGAGTTTAGGGGGTTTAAATATAAACCTTAACGCGTAGTTAAATAAAAAAAGCCTTTAAAAAAGAGAGGGTTTATAAAATTAACCTAAATAAAATATTATAAAAAACTATCTTAAATTTATAAAGTAAAAACTTTTTTTATAAAAAGACTAAAGCCCGAACTAAGCTAGGCCAAGGTTTATTAAAATAGAGTATTAAAAAAAACGTATTATACTATAAAAATAAACTATTTATTTTTAAAGAGGCGTCGTTAAAAATTAAAATTAAATCCTTTTATTACGACGATCCTTTAATAAATTATTTTAAAAAAGATAAAACTATAGAACTTATAATAGAAAAGTTCTAATAAATAAATCTTAACTAAGATATAAATAAATATATTAATAAATATAAAGTTTATTATTTTACTAAAACTAAACGATATAAGCTTTATAAATAATTATAACCTTTACCTATTCTTAATAAACTATTTAAAGAGGTTTTAATAAATATAATTATAAGTTTACCTCTTTTATAAAATAAAAACTAAATTTATAATAAAATCCTAGTAATTATAGACCGATTTACTAAATATTACTTATTCTTTACCGTTAATATAATAATAACTATAATAGATCTAATAGAACTATTTTATAATAAAATAAAACTAATATATAGCTCCCTATAAGGGATTATAAATAATAAAGGCCTATTATTTATTAATTAAATATAATTAAACTTATATTATTATAATAAAGTTAAACGTAGGCTTTTTATAGCTTTTTACCTATAAATAGATAGGTAAATAGAAATAGTAAATAAAACCCTTAAATAATACTTTCGTTACTATATTAACGCTAATTAAAATAATTAAATAGCTTTACTACTTATAATATAATTTATTTATAATAATATAAAAAACTTAACTATAAATAAAGCGCTATTAAAGGTATTTATAGGATATTATTTAGAGTTTTAATATAATCTCGGGGACGAGATCTTTAAAAAGGAAACTTAAAAAGTCCGAAATCGGCTTTAAAAACTTAATTAATTAAAAAGTAAAATAAAAGAGCTATAATAAAGAGCTATAAAAAAGTAATAAAAAGGGTACAATAACTATTATAAACCCTAGGAGTATTAAAGGGGCTAACTCGTCTCGCTATTTATTTAGAATTTAAAATTTAAAATAAAATAACGAAAACTTTTATTTAAATTCGTTAGGCTATTCTAAATCTTAAAATAAATAAATAAATAGGTTTATTATTTAGCTTTTTTTAAAAAGTACTCTAAGCTTTAGAACGTATTTTTAATAAACCTCCTCGAGGAATAGCTAAATTATAAAAATAGCGAACCCCTATTAATATTAAACCTAGAAAACGAAAATACTAAATAAAAACTAAATTAAATAGTTAGCTATTATAATACTAAAAATAGTCGCTTCTATTTAGTTAAATAGATAGGCTAGTTATTAAAATATAATTCCTAGGTTAATAAAAAAGATATATAAAATACTATAAAAGTAATTAAAAATTATAAAAAAAAGGTTTAAAAGGGGACTAATAAATAAAAAAGTAAAACTTTTATAACTCCTAAACTAAAAGAAAACTTCTTTTTAATAAAATAATAAAAAAACCCGAGACTAGATTTATAAAGGTTATATTATAATTAAAACTTAACTTAAATTATTAAGTTTATTAACTAAGAACTAACCTAGACTATTATAAAACGTAATTATAAAAATAAAAAAATCTCGCTATATTAATAGCTTAATAAATAAAAGGGGGAGGACCTAGGTTAAAGAGCTTAGTTCGCTTATAAACCCTAATTAAAAAGTAAAAGATATAAAAGTTATGAACCTCTATAAAAAAGTATTAATAAATTAAATAAATAACCTAGTTATAAACCTAGTACTTTTTAAAAAGTTATTACATTTATTAGCCTTAGTTAGAGAAAAAAAAGTAGGGGTTAATATAGTATTCTTTAAAAAAAATAAAAATTAACGTAGAGAATAAAAAAAAGCTATTAAAAAGGCTTAATTTATTTAGTTAATATATCCTAGATAGTTAGGGCTATTATAAATAGTATAGAAACGTATTATATAAATATCTTTATAAAAGAAGTATAGTTTTTAATATTTATAATATTAAATTTAAAGAGTAATTAATATAAAGCTATTATATAGAAGAGGTTTAGTTTAACCTATTTAAAGGACTTAGAAATAGGCTAAAAAAACTCTTTATAATAGTTAACGTCGAGCTAAATAAAGTACTTTTATAAAGTCTAAGAAATACTTATAAAGTCGTTATAAATATTAACTAGTTCGTTATATTAAAATAGTTAATTAAAATTATAATAAATCTATAACGTATTTTAAAAATCGTTTAAAAAGAGGGGAGTAATTTAAAAAAAGTTAGCGAATACTTAACGAAAATAGGTTAAAAAGTCGTTTATAGTTTTATATTTATCGCTACGTTTAATATACTAAATATAACGGTTATTATTAATTAAAATAAAATAATAGTCTAGGTTTAGGATATTCTTTTAAAGGGTTCGGCCCTCTTTATAATAATTATAAATAATATAAACGTATTTAATATAAAGGAACTATATAAAGAAATTTAAGAGCTCGGGGCTTAAATTAAAAAAGAGGGGGGGATCTTTAAGGTCTTTTTTAAAATTAAGCTCGGAATTATTAAAGCTATTAGGGCTAGAGCTATTAAAATAGTTAAAAAGATTATTATCGTTATAGTTATTAATTGCTTTATTATCGTTATTTTTAATAAAAGAAAGAGATTAGTACTCGTCGTCGTTATTAACGTTAATAATATAATTACTTTAGTTATTATTATTACCGGTTTTAAACTCTTTATTAATAGTATTATTATTATTAATATTACGAGGTTAGTAATTAAAGGAATCTCTTTTATATATTTAGGGGAAATTAATAATAAAAAGGGGACTAAGTCCTTAGCTTTTAAAGTCGTTATTCTTTATATTAAAAGAACTACCGAAATCGTTAATAACTTAGTTAAATATAGTTATAAAGCTATTAAATTAATAAAAAAAAGTAAAAAAATCGTTATAAAAAAAAAAATAAAGCTATTTAATAAAAAGTTAAAAAAAAAAGAGTTTTTGTAAATAAAACGTGTATAAAAAAGAAAAAAAAAGCTAATTATTAAAATATAAGAAATTTTTTTAAGGGAAGGTTTATAAATAGTAATAAAAATAAATAGAAGTCGAGGTATAATTATAAAAGGTAGTTATAATTATTTACTTTAGTTATTAAATAATAACGCCCAATCTAGGTTAATAAAATAGTTTATAAATAGTAAATTAAAAATAAATCGGCCGACTTTAATAGTCTATATATTAAATCGGGATATTTATTTAACCGGGGCGTAATTATTATAGGGTAATTATAGCGCTATGTACTATAATTAACTTAGCTACTATTTTACGAGGTAGGGGTACCTTTTAACTAGCTTCTTACCTATAAAAAATAGGCTAAGATTTAGCTTTTAAATACTATAAAACCTATTTATAGAATAGATACCTTTTCTATTCCTAGTTAACCTTGTTCTGTTATACCCCTCGGACTAGGCCCCTTTAGCTAGCTCGACGCTATAAGTATTATAATTAATATAAATATATTTAAATAGTTTATAAAGTAGTAGCGTCGCGCGCCTAATATCGCCGTTAACGTAATTAATCTATAGTCATAAACTTTATAAAAAGAAAAGTTAAAAAGATAAAAAATCTAAAAAGAAATAGTTTATTAAAATAGTAGGAGTATCTATTAATACTATATATTAATACTATATAAATAATATCGAGAACTGCCTAAGCGATTAGTAAAAGTAGAAAATATAGATAAATAACCCGTTACTAACCTATAGCCTTATTCTATTAATATATTTAATATTACGAGTCTAGTAACTATTAATTAACCTTAATAGCTATTATACTTTAAAAAGTAACCCCTTTATTTATAATAAAAATAATAGCTTTATATTTTATTTTTAATAATCTTAGTAATATAGGTTTTATTATAGGAGCTTAGCTTTTTATATTCTCTTTTTATTATTAGTTTATTATCGTAACTATTTTATTATTACTTATTATTAACCTTTAATAGCTACCTATTATTATATAAAGGTCGTTAACCCTTTAGGGTCTAGCCCGCCTCATTAGGGGCCATCTTCGCCTTTACGGGCAAGTTAGTCTATTAAAGTAAATATCGTATATTACTACGTAATAAACTTTAAAACTAACTATAGCTAGCCACAGCTATCGACACTAACTAAACTTAGATACTAATAACCCCGCCGCAATATAAAAATTACTTTCCAAATAGCCGAATATTACCCCCTATTTTCCGCCCTATTTAATAACCCTAAAATATCCCTTTTAGTCTTTTTTAATTTATTCCTACGCTACAATTTTAAAGTATTAATAATACTCTAGAGTTAATTAAGCATTTCGAGGCTATATTATATAAGTTAAGCACTAATAATAATAATACCGATATCGATATACTTATTTTAGATCTTTAAATTAATAGTATTTAATCCGTATTCTTTAAAACGATTTTACTATAGTTCAGGATCCTTTAGTATAATATTTATAAGATCGAACTTCTAGCTATTAAAAAAGCCCTAGGGGTCGATAATTTCTAGACGTCTCGGTATTTTAATAAATAGGTAAACGATTTAATAATAATAACAATAAACAGCAAGGGAAGCGTTTTTTAACTTTAATAAAAAAAAAGAGGTAACGAATATATATATATATATAAATTAAAATTAAAAAGGGTAGCGTTATTTTAATAATAATAACGAGGGCATTACTAATACTACTATTATAAGCTACTATTATTTAGAGGGGCTGCAAACTTAGCTAAGTAAGCGGTTTATAAAATAATAGCGTTGCGCGCTTAATATCGCTATTAATTAATCCGTAGTTATAAACTTTATAAAAGGGAAAGTTAAAAAGGTAGAAAGAAATCTAAAAAAAAATAGTCTATTAAGATAGTAGGAGTATTTACTAATACTATGTATATATACTATATAAACAATATTGAGAATTGCCCGAGTAGTACGTAAAGGCAGAACATTAAAACAAATAAAGGTCGTTAATAATTACTTTAAAATTATATATTCTTTTAAAAAACGCCGTTATTTTAACGTTATTATTTTCTTTATCTCTTAGCTCCCTATTTTTTATTACGTAAATATTAACGTTAAACCTTGTTTTATTATTATAATTAAACTATTTTACTTTTTTTGAACTTCTTTCTCTTTTATTTTTTAAACTTCTTTATTTAACTATGAGTTTTTATTAAAAGAAAAGCTTTATTAGTTTTAATAGAGGCGCTCCCTATTAAAACTATTTTATTTAGACTAATTATAATATTATTAAATTCGTTTATTACATTAGCAATTATATTAATATTTATATTACTTATATAACTATAAAAAAGAGTATAGTATAATGAATTTAATAATAGGTTTTTAAAATATTTTATATTGATTTTATATTTATAAGTTTTTATAAAGCTTTATAACGCTATTTAAATATATTTAAATATTTTTATTAGTTTTCGCTGAGCTATTACTTACTATTCGCTACATACTTAAAGTATTATTATTAATACTTTTATTTAAATTAATGATATTTAAATAGAAGTAAGTACGTTTATTATCGATTTTATATAAAATAAAGGCTTAAAAAGTACCCTGAACTAGATTTAAATATAAAAACTCGTTATAATCTATAAATACCTCTATTTATAGATCTTAATCTCTATATATTCTCTAATCGTTCGTTATATATTCTTTTATTAATTTATTACTTTTTAGTTCTATTTAATTACGGACCCTTTTAATATTATTAATTATTTAATTAGTTTCGAGCCAACGTATTTTTATAATAATAGTACTTCTATTTATTTCTATAGTTATATTAGCTAATTACTTTATAATGATATTATAAACTAAATATACTTTTTTCAAAAAAAAAGAAACTACTTTTTTAAAAAAGTTCTTTAAATAAATAACTTTTAATTATAACGTCGCTAGGTATTTTTAAAATCCCGTTCTTCAATATATAATTAATTTTATTAACTCTATATTTATTAAATAATTAGCTATATTATCAACCTTTATTAAATAGAACTTTAATACTTTAACTAACCCTAATATTAAATATAATTTAAAACATAAAAAAAGAGATAATAGCTTTAATATATTTAGTAAAAAGAGTAGCGTTATTAAGGGCTTAGTAATTTAAAGCTCCATTAATAAAGGCTCTATTAACGGTAACTTTATTATAAAGAGCTTTAATATATAATTAATTAATATTCTTAAAGCTATAGTTAATATTACTACCGATTTTAAAAATATTAATAGCTACGATAAGTATTTATTAAAGCGTTATTATTTTATTTTTATTACCTTAAATTCTTTTTTTAATTTAAATTTAATACCCTTTATATTAGTTAATAACGTTTTTTTATATTTATTTATAACAAAGCGGCTATTATACCCCTAGCTCTTTTTATTTTTTAATTATTTATTATTTTAGAAAATATTTATAAAATATTTTTATTTTTTTAAAAACCTATTAACGTACTTTACTAGTTAGCGACGTATATTAGTTAGCGACGCACTTTTTCCAAGACGCGCTTTATTCTTAACTATTTAAACCTTTAACGCATAATAACTTAATAACCGCAATACTAATTTATATTTAAAAAAACAAAATCATTTTTATTATTAAAGTAATTAAATCGACGCGTACTATAGGCCGGAATCTTAGTATATAACGCGCTATAAAGATATATAATATCCCTAAAAGTACCCTATATTATAAAATAAATAATTAACTACGCCGTAACTATATCTAGCCCTAACGATATAAACTCGATTTAATTAAAAAAAACACCTCTTTAATACGTTATTAAATAGGATTTTAAAAGGTTTCCTTTATAATTTATTAATATAGAAAATTATTAAAGGGCATTTTTAAAAGATCTAAAAGTTACTTTTAAGTAGTTCGCGTTATTAAATAATATAATAGCTAAATATAATATTAATAACAAAAATCTATATAACTTCGATAAGACTAGCTTTATAATAGATATTATTACCGGTTTAATAATCATTACGCGTATTAATAAATGTAGAAAAACGAAATCCGTCCAGTTTAATAATTATAAATAGGCTATAATTATTAAATATATTAATTTAAGGGGGTAATATATCCCGCTTTTCGTAATCGTTCGAGGGTCCTATTACCTTACTAACTAGTTAATAGAATTAAGCTTTTTAAATAACTAAGTAATTAAACTAATTACTAATAAATAGACCGATAATAAAACTAGCCTAGACTAGATTAAGTATTTTAATAAATATACTCGGGCTTATATAAAAAGTATTTATTATATATTTATAATTAATAAATATAAAAGCTATTTATTGGCTAAATTCGATAAATATTATAAATAAAATAATATTATAACCGTTAATATACCTCTATATTTATCTTATTTACTCTAACTATTAAATATTACGCTTTATTTACTTTTAAAACGTATGTACGGGGACAAAATTAACTTATTTATTAAATCCTCTATTAACTATATTATAAAGTCTAAGTTTTTTATTACTTTTTATAAGACCTATAATAAGATCTTTATAAATAAAAATATTAAATCTACTTTTTATAGAGCTAGTATTTTATTTTAAGACCTAAAATATATAATTAAAAAGCTCGATATATATATACGGACGCCTATACCTTTTATAACCGACCCTTTAATATTACTAACCTAGTAATTATAAACGCCCTCTAATTATTACGAAGCGCTTTTATAATTTAACTTTATTAAAAGTTAGATCTTAGCCTATTAAGAAAGCTCTTTAATATTAATAATTAAAGTAGTTAACCGGTTAATAAAGGGTACGTAAGTAATAGCGTATTTAATTACTATTTTAATAGATTAAATATATATATTTTAAAATATTAATATAGTATTTACTAAGTACTAGAGAGCAAAAAAGATATATATCTAGCTTAGAGGAGTATTTAATATAAAAGAATTTTAGGTTATTTTTAAAAAAAAAAGGGTAAAAAGAAACGGCTAGTACCTTAAAAAGGTAACGAAAAAGGTCTTTTAAAAAAGGGTCGGTCGGCTTAATAGCGTTATAGTATATATAATAAAATAGGCTATAATACGCGAACGTATTCTAAAGATATAGAATTATTTAGCGATTCGGATATTATTAAAAGCTAATTAAATTTTTATATTATAGTTATATAAATTTATAAAATATCTAAAAAGTAAGAAAAAGTGCGTCGCTAACTAATATACGTCGCTAACTAGTAAAATACGTTACTTTTTAAAGGTCTTTATATTTAATTTTTCTAAACTTATAGTCTTTTTATTATATTTAATATAGGCTTTAACAACTATAGGTTTTAAAATGATTTAAAATATAAATATCTATTTATTACCCTAGCCCTCGATTTTTTTAACTCCCTAAATAGCCCTATTATTAATTTATTAAATATTATTTTTATCAATATTTTTAGCTCGTCCTTTAAATAATTTTTCAAAACTCTCGCTCCCCCTCTTTATAATAATTTATTGATTATTTAATAACTATTCCTTTTTATTTTTAATCCCTCTTTTTTAAAAAAAGAATTTCAAAAAAGGGAAAGTTTATAAAAAATAGTTTATAAAAGCGTTATTATTATAATAATAATAGACCGCTATTCTCGGTCTTTAATAATATTAAATAAAATATTTTTAATAGCTCGTTTATAATTCTTAGTTTTATTATTAACGCTTTAATAATTCTCTATTTTATGAATTATATTCTTTTTATTTATATAGAGCCGTTTATTTATTTAAAAGGATTTATTAAAGATATTCCTAGTTAAATCTATATTTAAATTATTTATAATTTTGTTTATTAATTAATCTTTTTTATTAATTATAAAGATATATTTATATTTTTTATTTGTTTTATTATTAGTTATATAGTAGTTTATTTTTAGCTTTATATAGTAGTTTCTTTTTAGCTTTATAAGTATAAAAGATCGACCTTAACGGGATTAAGCTCTTAAAAGAAATTATATAATATAGTATACTTTTTAACTATATAATATATATAATATACTCTAAGTACGCGTTTAATTTAATATAGTAATTTTAATATAAAAACCGCTATGTAATTTAGGATAGATAAGCTACCCTATAATAATAATAACTTAAAAGGTTAACTATAAAAGTTAATTATAAAGGTTAGAGGCGGCCCTTAATTATAAAGATTTTAAACTTTAATAGTAATATAAAGGTTTTTAAAAAAAAGGCTAAAAGGGCTAATATTTAGCTATTTATACTAGAGTTTATAAAGATTCTTTTTATTTTTATTACTTTTTATATTATCTATAAGTCTTAATTTAAACTAAATAAACTATTAAATAAACCTATTAATATATAAATTATTAACTAGATAGATAACTAGTTAAGCGGTCGGCTAGTTAACTAACTACCTCGACGAGAACCTACTCTATATCTAATATATAGTTAGTAATTAGCGGGCTAGGACTCTCTAACGATGCCCCTCGACAGGTCTCCCCCTCTGGGGCTCGATAGATTGGGCCCCCTCGACGCCCTGGTTATTGTGGCTAACGTAGGTACGTTAAAGGAGTAGCGCAGTGCCCTCTAGCGGTGCGGAATCTGGCTAGGCGATAGTATAAACGCCGTGGATAGCCGGGCCGGTACGGATGCTAAGATCCGCGGCGGAAGGTCGGGAGCTGTTTTAGTTAGTAGTTAGGTTTAGAGCGCAATATACCCAGTTTTCCCCAATACGTAATACACGGTACGGCCCCGGCGGATTGCTCCGTTGGGGGGATTTTTAGCTTTATAAATATGAAAAATTAATTTTTAGTAAGATTAGGCTTTTTAAAGAAATTATATAATATAATATATTTTTTAATTATATAATACGTATAATATACCCTAAATACGCGCTTAATTTAATATAAAAACCGCTATATAATTCGGGATAGGTAAGCTATTCTATATAGCGGCGGTAGTTAGAGAAGTCGATTATAAAGGTCGGCTATAAAGGTAAGAAGCGGCTTTTAATTATAAAGCTTTTAAATTTTAATAATAATATCAAGACTTTTTTTTTAAAAAAAAGGGCTAAAAGGGCTAATATTTAACTTATTTTTAAAGGCTATAAAGAATTTTTTTTATTTTTATTACTTTTTATATTACTTATAAACTTCTTTTTATTTAAATTAAATAAATTATTAAATAAATATATTAAACGAACTTATTAATATATAAACTATTAGTTAGATAATTAATTAAATAATTAGTTAGAAGTAGCTAAGAGTCCGGCTAGTTAAACTTTATTAAAAAAAGTATTTAATATATAGTTAATAATCCCCCCGACGGAGCAATCCGCCGGGGCCGTACCGTGTACTACGTATTAAAAAAACTAGGTATATTGCGCTCTAAACTTAACTATTAACTAAAATAGTAGTTAACCGACTTGACTAATTTGTTTTTTTATTAATAGCTCCCGACCTTCCGCTACGTTACGTCCTCTAAGTTCTAGCTATTTAAGGGGCGAGCTTTATTTACTTTAATATATATAAAACCTTTTAATATTAGCCTATATAGGTAGCTAGGTCTAATATAATCTCTTCTTTTATATAGATATTATTATTATTTATAGGGGCTTATAAAAGCTTTTTTAAGTATTAATTTATTATTTTAACCCTATATATTTCTAGCTCGTTTATCTCGGCTATTATAATTAAATTAATATCGATATATTAGATCTTAATATTAATACTAACCCGGCCGTTTATAACGTTCGTAATATTACTTAGCTAAATTCTATATTATTAAAAAGTATTTTATTACTTTTTAAGCGTATTTATATTAATTATAATAGCTATAGTATTAAGCTAATTAAAAAAAGGGCCTAGTTTAAGGGGGATAGATTTATTAAAGGGTATTATTAGAATAAGTTCTCGTTAATATAGTTTAACTAACTAGACTCTTAGCTAGTTCTAATTAGTTATTTAATTAATTATTTAATTAATAGTTTATATATTAATAAATTTGTTTAATAGGTTTATTTAGTAGTTTATTTAGTTCGAATAGAGAGAAGTTTATAAATAATATAGGAAATAATAAAAATAAAAAGAATTTTTATAAACTTTAATATAATAAAAGAGTAGTTAAATATTAGCCCTTTTAGCCCTTTTTTTTAGAAACCTCTACGTCGCTATTAAAGTTTAGAACCTTTATAGTTAAGGGCCGCCTCTAACCTTTATAGCCGACCTTTATAGCCGACCTTTATAATTAACTTTTCTAATTACCACGTATTATATAATTAAAAAGTATATTATATCATATAATTTCTTTTAAAAGCCTAATCCCGTTAAAGTCGATCTTTTATATTTATAAAGCTAGAAAAAAACCACTATATATAGTTAATAATTAGTAAGTTAACAATGCCTTTTAATAAATCTATTTTCTTTAAACTAGGCCCCTTTTTTAATTAATTTAACGTTATAACTATTATAATTAATATAAATATATTTAAAAACTAATAAAATACGTTTTAATAGTATAGAAATGAGCTAAG
This sequence comes from Colletotrichum acutatum, assembly GCF_030867785.1. Classification (NCBI taxonomy): domain Eukaryota; kingdom Fungi; phylum Ascomycota; class Sordariomycetes; order Glomerellales; family Glomerellaceae; genus Colletotrichum; species Colletotrichum acutatum. The sequence goes on along the minus strand of NW_026849044.1, from coordinate 7,033 downwards.
TAATAGTATAAATATTATAAATAACTAGGCTAATATTAATATTAAAATCTAATATATTAACACTAGCTTAGTTATAATAATTAAAATACGTAGGATAAAAATATATAAAGTTAAAATAATAAACTAGTATTTAAAATAGCTTTTATAAACCCCCCTAAATAATAATAATATTTATATAAAAAAAGAAATTATATTGAAACCTAGCTATTTATATAGGCTAGTACTAAGATGTTTTATATAGTAGTTTTTTTTTCTAGCTTTATAAATAGAAAAGATCGACCTTAACGGGATTAGGCTTTTAAAAGAAATTATATAATATAATATACTTTTTAATTATATAACATATATAATATACCCTAAGTACGCGTTTAATTTAATATAGTAATTTTAATATAAAAACCGTAATATAATTTAGGATAAATAAACTATTTTATATAGTAGTAATAATTAGAAAGGTTAATTATAAAAGTTAGTTATAAAAGTTAAAGGCAGCCCTTAACTATATAGGTTTTAAATTTTAATAATAATATAAAGGTTTTTAAAAAAAAGGGCTAAAAGGGCTAATATTTAGCTACTCTTTAGAGCTTATAAAAATTCTTTTTATCTTTATTATTTTCTATATTACCCATAAGCTCTATTTAAACTAAATAAATTACTAAATAAACCTATTAAACGAACCTATTAAATAAACTTATTAATATATAAACTACTAGAGTTAATAATTAGCGGGCTAGGACTCTCTAACGATACCCTTTAATAATTCTACCCCCCTTAAACTAGGCCCCTTTTTTAACTAGCTCAACGCTATAGCTATTATAATTAATATAAATACGCCTAAAAAATAACAAAGTACTTTTTAATAATATAGAATTTAGTTAAATAATAGTATAAACGTTATAAATAGCCGGGTTAATATTAATATTAAATTTTAATATATTAATATTAGCTTAGTTATAATAATTAAAATAAATAAATTAAAAATATACAAAGTTAAAATAATAAACTCGTATTTAAAATAGCTTTTATAAACCCCCCTAAATAACGATAATATTTATATAAAAAAAGATAATATTAGACCTAGCCGTTTATATAGGCTAGTATTAAGAGGTCTTATATATATTAAAATAAATAAAGCTCGCCCTCTAGATAAGTAATAGAAGGTCGGGAGCTATTTAATTATTAATTAAGTTTAGAGCGTAATATACTTAGTTTTCTTTAATACGTAATACATAATACGGCCCCGGTAAATTGCTCCGTCGGGAGATAATATAAAGTTATATAAAGGCGGTTTTTTAAAGTCATTAAGCTCGACAACACGTATAAAATTAATTAATTTAAAATACTACTATTTTTAAATAAAATTTAATATTAAAAGACCTCTTTATTTTTCTTAATCTTTACTTTTTATTTTAGAGTATATTCCAATACTTTATAAATTATTAATATTACTAATAATAGTTTCTTATATAATTATACTTTTAGTTTTATTTTAATAAAACGTTATAAGGGCTACGACTTCTTTATTAAGTTTATTAAATTAATTTAAACTAAGATTGATACTAAATACTTAAAAATAGTTATTATAGACTTTAAAAAAGTAATAAAGTTAATAATAATAACTACTTAGTTTCCCCCCGACAGAGCAATCTACCGGGGCCGTACTATATATTACGGATTAAGAAAACTAAGTATATTGCGCTCTAAACCTAACTACTAACTAAAACAGTAATTAACTAACTTTACTATTTTCTCCTTTTTATTAATAGCTCCCGACCTTCTACTACTTCCGGACGTCTAAAAGGCAAGCTTTATTTACTTTAACGTATATAAAACCTCTTAATAGTAGCCTATATAAATAGCTAGGTCTAGTATAATATACTCTTTTTTATTAAAAGTTAAGGGACCCCTTATATAATCCTTTATATTTATAATATAGCTTATATTTAAAGGGTTATTAGCTCTATAAAATATAATTTTTGAATTAATATCGATATATTAGATTTTAATCTTTATAAGCTTTAATATAAATAGCTAGATACTTACCCTTATAGCCCTTTTTTTAAAAACCTCTACGTCGCTATTAAAATTTAAAATCTCTATAGTTAAGGGCTATTTTTAACCTTTATAACCGACCTCTATAATTAACCTTTCTAACTACTGCCGCTACGTAAATATATCGCTTAGTTTATTATTAATAAATAATAAAGCAGTTTATTTATCTTAAATTATATAGCGGTTTTTATATTAAAGTTATTATATTAAATTAAGCGGGTATTTAGGGTATATTATATGTATTATATAATTAAAAAGTATACTATATTATATAATTTTTTTAAAAGCCTAATCCCGTTAAGGTGGATCTTTTATACCTATAGAGCTAGAAAAAAACTACTATATAACTACTTAGTTTAATACTTAACTTTAACTATATTTTTTATATTAATTAGAATATCTTTTTTAACATTTAAAAAAGTAAAAGAGGCTTAATTAATGAATTAACGAGCTCGACGTTATCTATAATAAAGAGGCTATAGAAGATAAAGCTATTTAATATTTTAATAATCGAGCCTATATTAACGAGGTCCTTAATTATAGCTAGTAGCTTTAAAAGATTTTTTATTTGTTTTAATATTCTGCCTTTGCGTGCTACTCGGGCGATTCTCGATATCGTTTACATAATATTAATACATAGTAGCAGTAGATACTTCCACTGTCTCGATAGAAAAGACTTTTTATATATTTACTAGCTTTTATTAATTATAAACTTACGTTATCTATATTAGTATTGAAAATAATTTTAATATTACCTAGGACCGCTTATTAAAGAAGTTTATTAACTAGGACTTAGCTCTAAAACATATTATAAATACCTACTTTTTATTATAATATTAATAAGCTAACTATTTTATTTTTTAATATAAAAATTTCGGTATTAAGACTAATAGTCCTATCTATTTTAAAGTTCTACCTTTATTAGCTACTCGGGCAATTCTTAACATCGTTTATATAGTATTTATATATAGTATTAATTAATATTTCTACTATTTTAATTAACTATTTTATTTTAACTTTCTACCTTTTTAACTTTCTTTTTCATAAAATTTATAACTATAGATTTATTAATAATAATATTTAATATTTAACGCTATTACTATATAAACTACTTCTTTAGCTAAGTTTATAGTATCTCTAGGTAATAGTAGCTTATAATAATAATATTGGAGATGCCCTTATTACCGTTATAAAGATAACGTTAATATTTTTAACTTTAACTCATATATATATATTTATTACCTCGTTTTTTTATTGAAATTAAAAAACGCTACTTCCTTTACTATTTATTATTAATACTATTAAATCGTTTATTTATTTATTAAAATACCGAAATGCTTAGAAATTATCGACCCCTAGGGCTTTTTTAATAGCTATAAGTTCGATTTTATAAATATTATATTAAAAGACCTTTAATTATAATAAAATCGTTTTAAAAAATATAAATTAAATACTATTAATTTAAAGATCTAAAAGAGGTATATTAATATAAATATTACTATTATTAATACTTAGCTTATATAATATAGCCTCGAAATGCTTAACTAATTCTAAAATATTATTAATATTTTAAAATTATAGCGTAGGAATAAACTATAAAAGACTAAAAGGGATATCATTTAATTATTAAATAAAATAGAAAATAGGGGGTAGTTTTTAGCTATTTAAAAAGTAGTTAATATATTATATTACTAATAATAATTAAAATCGGTAACGGCTATAACTAGCTATAGTTGGTTTTAAAGTTTATTATATAATAAGAATATATAATATTTACTTTAATAGACTAACTTGCCCGTATTACGAAAGGGAACTCGAGGTAGGTTAGAACGCTACTATATTAACTTAATAAATATAACTTAATATAAAAAGAGAAAAAGTAGACTAATAAGTAGAATCTAGGGCGCTAAGCTTTTAGGCTTAGTAATATAGTAATTACGTAACCCGTAAAGGGTTTACTAAATATTTAAAGCCCGGGTATACCGGGGCTTAGTACCTAGTACCGTAATATTACCCCCCCTTTTTAATATAAAAAGGCATTATCTATAGCGCTTTATTATTTAGCTATATCCTCTATAATTATCTCTTTATAAATTATTAAAATCTTACTAGTTACCTATCGTCTTCTTTTATTTTATTATTAACTAGCGAGGCGTAGAATTTTATTTTTTTATAAGCGTTAATAAAGTAGAGGTCGGTACTAATATAGGTCTAGTTTATAAAGTACTAAACTATAAAGCTATTATAGGCCGAGGCCTATTTTTAAAAGGTCCGCTAAAGGCCTTAAAGGGTATTGATAATTTAAATATTATTATCGACGTCCTTTATATTATTATTATAGATAAAGAGGTACTAGCCTTAAATAGCGTCTTTAACTATTATTATAGCCTAGGTATATTAGTCTTTTATTATACTACTCTTCGTATCTTTATTATTATTTTCTAGGCCCTCTTTTCCTACTTAATGTTTTAATAGGGTATTAAATAGCGTAATTTTATAATTATTAATAGTCGAGGCTTATAAAAAGGTAACGAAGATATTATAATCGTTTATATTAACTAAATAGTTATAATATAAATTATAGATTTTATTAATAGCGAATAATATTTTTTAATAGTAAATATAGGGGCCTCTATTACGCTAAAGGGTTTTAAAGCGGTTAGCTATATCTAATATTAATAATAGCGGGTTAAAATAATACGCTACGACGCTCGTAGTAGCTATTATTATTTATTAAATATAAAAAGAATTCTATATTAATTCTCGGGACTAGTTAAATTATTAAAGGGGTAAGTAGTAATATAAAGTAAAAAATTAATTTTTAAATAGTAGTTCTAAATTCGTTAATAATAGCTTTCTAACTAAATAGTAAAGGAAAGAAATTTAGTAGGTCCCCTATTCTTAGGCCTTTTCTAATAAATTTATTATAATAAAAATTATTATAGCGTTATCGTTAGCCCGTAATAAAGCTAGGTTATTATTAATAGTTACCTCTATTTATAATAAAAGGTTCTATAATAGCCCCGTAATTATAAAGTATTATTTATAAAAGTCCTATAATGCCGCTAGTATATAATAAAAGCTCTCTATATTATATTATATTAAATTATTATTATACCCTTTTTAATTAGCTTCGTATTATAGCTTACTATACTATATCTATAATTTAACTATTTATAAAACCTTATATTTAAGCTCGTTAATATTATAATAGATTAATAGCGGAAGGTCTTAGTATTAACTAAATAAAGGGTTCTTTATAACTTTTTATAACTTATTTAAATAGAAGACCGGGTATACCTTACTATTTATTAATAGCTTAACGATCTATATACTACCTAGACCTATATTAATAATTAACTAGGGGCTAGTTTAGGGCTATTATAGTTTATTAATATTTTAAATCTTTTAGTATAATACGTTTATAAATACTTTATTATTAACTTCTAAATCGTTTAATTATTAATAATAATTAGCGTACTTTTAATATTTTATTTAAGTAACTTTTATATTATCTTTAGCGATCTCCTAAACTTTATAAATACCTTAAGCTATTTACTAAGCCTCGGTATAGTTAAGCTTTTTTTAATTAAATTAAAGCGCTAGGTTTTAATAGCTTAGTTAAAAAATAGCCGAGGCTAATAATTAAATTTAACTTTATAAAGTAATAGCCCTATAGTCTTATTTAGCTAGGCTATATAAGCGAAGTCTATTATAAATAATATATTACTTTAATTATTTTAATAGTAATTAACTAGGGGCTATAAATACTAAAGGATATATTAATTTAAGACCTCGGTCTAGCCGTCTATTTATAAATAGTTTACTATTAATAGCTATAATTTAATACTATAGAGCTTATATAGTTTTTTTTTAAAAGTCCGATATAAACTAGGGGCTATAGTTAGAAATAATAGTTTTAAATAGCCTAAAAATTAATAATACTCTTTTATAAAATATTTTATTTATATCCCGCGCTGTAACAGTTTTATAATAGGGTATTAAAATAGCTCTTTTATTTAATTTATTAACTATTACGTATATTATATTATAGCCCTTTTAATTAGGGAGTACTATTATAAAATCTATTAAGATATATTACTATAAGTAATCGAGTATTAATAAAGGCCTTAGCTCCCCCGGGGGCTTATTATAAGGCTTTTAAAAGCGATAGTATGTATAATAATTTTTAATATACTAATATATATCCGCTATAAAGCCGGGCTAATAATATTACTACTTAACTATTTTAACTATTTTATTTTAGCCTAGTTATATAAAGAGCTTTTATTTATATACTTTATAAATTACTATAATATATAAATTATCCTTTTTTAAAATAACGAGTTTATTATTTTTTATAAATAGGCCGTTATTTTAAATTTTTTAACGCTCGCGGCCTTTATAAACTAGCGCTCGTATCGGGGTTAATAATAGCGTCGCGGGGTTACAGTTTAGTTTTAATACTTTTTTAATTAATAAATACTTTTAAAGCTCGTTTTTTAATATAAAGGTATTAACGATAAGCTCGGGCTTTTAAACTATAGCTTTTAATAATACTTATAGCTCGGTAATAATATTTAATAATAATACCTCTAGGAGTAGTAGGACCTAAATATAGTTAGCTTCTTTAAATACTTATTAAGTCTTAATATCCTCTGTTTTTTTTAATAGTACGTTAACGAGTATATTTTCTTACCTTAGCCTATATTATATTTAAAAATTAAAATTAATTAAAGAGCTAGCTTAGCGGGCTTATTATAAATTTAAGAGCCGCTTTATTATAAAGAATAGTAATAGCTAGTAGTCTATAATAATATCGAACTTCTAATAATAATTAACTAGTTTAGTACGCTATTTTTTTAAATAAATTATTATTATTAATATCTCTTTATTATATATAGCGTAATTAAGTTCTATACCGTTTATTATTTTTAAATAGAACGTAACGGGGTACTATAAGCTATTATCTATTTATTAT